>NW_011888869.1:3172779-3180236 GCF_000151845.1 Pteropus vampyrus
TTTGCAGATATAAGTATATTAAGGATCTTGAGATAAGGAGATTATCCTGGATTGTCCAGGTGGGCCTCATGTGATCATAGGATACTTACCAGGGGGAGACAGAGGGGTCAGAATCAGAGAAGGAGATGTGACAAAAGAAGCAGAGGTCAGGGGGATAAAGGCCACCAAACGAGGAATGCAGGCAGCCCGTAGAAGCTGGAAAATATAAGGAAATGGTTTCTCCTCTAAGCTTACAGATAGAACACAGCCTTGTCAATCCACTTTAGACTTTTGATCTCAAAAACTACAAGATAATGAATTTGTGTTGCTTTAATTCACTGTTTTCGGTAATTTATTCCAACCACAATAGAAAACCAATACAGATTTTTAAAGACTTGAAACAATGAGAAGAAATCATGTATCATGCACACAGAGACAAATCTGTACATGCCAGGAAAAGTCTCCGGAAGAATTCCCAACTGGTTAATGAGACTGGGAATAGCCTTAGAGAAGAACATTTCTCTTCACCTTTTACCTTCCTGTGCTATTAGAACCTTCTTATTTTTAATTAGCTATATACATATGTTACATATAATAATTGTTTTAAAAATGACATGGATCAGATGAAATTGAACCAATTCATTTCATCACTGCTGAAGGCAGTTTCTCTCACCATTAGTGGTTCAGATTGCCTCTGCCACTGGGATGGACAAAAGGTTTGAGTAAGAAATATGTGGACAGTTGGTTTGTACCCATGCTCTTAAAGATAAGCAGCCATGACTTACACGTTGGCATAGAAATACACAAAACGTAGAATCACAGAGAAAAAATATTGTTACAGTTTTCAAGCTCTGTCGGGTACTCTACAGTACAAATAATAAGGAACCATTACATAATAGTGTTCGCTCACACTTAAGAATGTTAATAACTTTAAAGCAAATTTCATATGTCACCTGTTAGCATTCATTTTCTTTTAGAAAAAAATCGAAATAAGGAAAAAATAAGAATGATATAAAGGTTTATGAATAATAGTTCAATAGCTTTGATGGAATTGGCATTTTGATAGAGACCTGCTGTGATTCAGTGTATTATATTTTGCTTGAATAAGTGGGTGTTGTGTGAAAGGAAATAAATGTTGCTGTTTAGCAAGTGGCATGTTTTGTTTAATGCAAATCACTAAGACATAAATCCTTTTAGAAAACCTTCAGCATGTCTATTTTATTATTAAATGATGCCACTGACAATCATCAGAGCAATAATTGTGTGTATGACCGAGAGAAGGTACAATCAACAGTGCTTTTCTATTTGGGGACAGTAAAATCACTTACGAAACTGATTTTTGCTTATTCTGACAGACAGTTTCTTGTTTTTCTGAACCATGAACTATTCTGATTGCTGTTCACTCACTATTAGGTTAAGTATTGCTGTCCTTTCTCAGAAGGCCACACATATGCGACATATGTGGCTATTGTACCCTCATGTTTTCCTCTGGTTACCTTGCTTTGCTTTGGTTCCATATAACAAATTATATAGGCTGGTATAAGACTTCAGTTTTATTCAATGGTATCCTAATTTTATAACAACTTATCAACACGTATCTTCTAATCATCATTTTTTTTAAAACTCCAAAGCCTAACAATATTTCTAATAAACAAATCTAATTTTGGCATTTTATGCTTACACACTAAAACTAACCTGTTTTTTTCTAGACAAAGAAGTTTCATGATATTTTATAAAATTGGCCTAAAAGACTAGATGTACTTAGTTTTAAATATAAAGACTTCATTCGTATCAAAAGCACTGTGCATTTCACCCCTCTTTCACAGAATTGAAATATAAAAAGTACGTTTTTTTGGAACCATGAAATGTTTATCATAATCAAAGAATGTCTTTTTCCTATTGACATTAATCTTTATATTCTCAAAAGTTTTCATTCAAAGCTAGGAATTTTAAAAGCTACGAAATAGCTTTTAAGTATTCTTAGATAGTAATAGAACTTAGGAATATAAATTTAGAATATAAATATTGCCTAAAAATAATGTGTGAGACCTTAAAAAATATTTTTTCTTCTCTTTCTATACTGTCAGCCCAAGAGTGAAACTGGTGCCACGCTCACTTGGCAGGCTACTTTTGTGAGAGTCATTTTACTTTATGAATTTGGGTTTACAGAAACAAGAATTTAGTACTTTGCCTGTATTTAAGATATGCTGCCACCAGGATGATTGAGGATGTACCTTCATTATAATCCACTGATGGCAATTACCATAAGAATTTTACATGCTTTCCACTCAACAACATTAATAAACAAAAACATAAAACATTTAACAATAGCCAAATGTATCACGTTTTATAAAATAATACTATGAAAGTTTTTAAATAAACATGATTTCAAGTTTAATATTTTTATCAATACTACTAATCTTTGCTAATGTGATATTTAATTTTTCCAGGCAGAAATGAATCTTATTAATTCAGCATTCTGCAAACAGTGATATTTTCTTGCTTGGTCCACTTGAAACAACACAGTACTGGCCACAGTAGCCATTTGGACTTCTCCCCATCTCTGTATTTATGGAATGAGAACCCTATACTATGTATAGTGTCATTCACTAAGCATAATTGAGTATTAAACAATATAGAATGGGGCTGACATTGGTTTAGAATTCTCCACACTAAGGAAATGGTGAAAACTCTTAGATATAATGCCTTCCATTCTGGCCTAGCTTAATTTTCTATGTTTCATTTTCAATATTGCCCGCTTTCTAGTTTCTCTGTACAAACTGCTCTTTTGCCAGTTCTCAAAAGAGATTAGAAAATTCCCAATTAAACAGAGAGCAGGTGTTGCTGTGGCCTATGCACATTCAATCAACTTTCTGGGGCTGAGAGTTCTGTCCTTCAATGTGAAAAAGAGAGAAAAATATGTCTTGCAATAAAGCTCCAAATATGAAATCTTG
This sequence comes from Pteropus vampyrus, assembly GCF_000151845.1. Classification (NCBI taxonomy): domain Eukaryota; kingdom Metazoa; phylum Chordata; class Mammalia; order Chiroptera; family Pteropodidae; genus Pteropus; species Pteropus vampyrus. The sequence continues at coordinate 3,175,713 of NW_011888869.1, forward strand.
AATGGAGTGTATCATTTCCTTTCTTCAGTCAGAGGGAAGATTTGAAGCTATCATTTATTTTAAACTTAGATCATTGTCTTGAAGCTTTTTAAAAAATGTTGTTTCCAATCTTTGATACATATTTTATTAAATGCAATACTTTGTTATGCTTTAGTCTTTTCATTAATTTTTTACCCATACTGATATTTATTAATGAATTTATTCATACATTCTGTCGACAAACATTTATTTAACACCTACTGCATGTAAAACATTGTGCTTGGCACTGGGGATACAGAATACAATTGCCCTAGTTCCTGATCTCTCCTAGAACCACTTATTCTAATTAGTTACGGACATGAGACAACTCTGCTTTGCTAGCCATAGTGATTTTCCTATCTAGAGGCCTTGAATACTTGAGGTGCTGAATCTTAACTAGGGGGAAAGAGTGTGAAATTCTCATGGTAATTGCTGTCAGTGGAGTATGATCAAGACATCCTCAATCATCCTGGTGGCAGTATACCTTAATTACAGGCTAAGTTGCGTTGCTTGGGTCTCAATGGATTATACAAGTTAAGCAGATATTTCAGTACAGTCACTCTTCCCCTTTGCATGGTTTTGATACACACAAATTTCAGTTATCATGGTTTAGTTAAATAATACTAGTTCCCCAACAACACAGTTCAAATTTTAATTATCATGGAATATTAATTTTGAGTAATTATAAAATGCAAACCTCACTGCTCAAACTCTTCAGTTCACAAATTACTATGTAAGTAACAGATGTGCATCATGATTAGTGACCAATCACATCATTTCTTTCAAATTCTGTTGGTGATTGGTCACTGCACATTTGTTATTTGCTTAGTGCTCAGATAGTGAAGCATGTAGCCGCAGCGCCTCCTTGTCTCATGGTCATAAACTCCCTGATTTTACAAAGTAGATGACTGATAGAGGAAATTGACCAATAAAGATGCAAGAAAAGCAAAGAAATGAAAAATGATAACGTGGATATGGATTTCAAATCAAACCAAATGGAGTTAGAGAAGAAATAGCGAATTATGAGAATGTTAACGTAGCTGAGGTTTGAGAGACTCTAGGTATGCAGCCAGTGGGACTCATTAAGGTAAACTTATCAACATAAACAAAAAAAGTGGTCGTGAGGAAAATTCCTGGTGGAAGTGACGCTAGCAGCAAATCTCACATTAAACAAACTCACGAAGATACTTTGTGACATGAAAAACACTAGAACAAAATATTGGAAAATGACCCAGATTTAGAAAGAAGTATGAAAACTAGCAAAGGCATAGGAAAGATGCTCACTTTGTATCATTATACAGTAAGTTATACGGAAAGCAGCAGGCACTTTTCAAACTAGTCTCGGTAAGTTTTTTCAAAAAAAAAAATTAATTCTCAATATTTCTGTTTTTCATTATAGTGTAGTAAATAAATAAATAAATAAATATTTTACCATTTTTTAAATTTCTCTACCCATTTATAACCCATGGTAAGAAAATTTTTTTCAGTGTTTTAAAAAATTTTTTAAAGATCAGAGAACACTTGAAATTTTTATCATTAATTTTAAAGAATTCTTTCATAGTTTCAGCTTGATTTTTTTTTTTTTTCTTATTTTGGTCCTGTACTATTGTGTAAAGCAGAGACTGCTTATATATATTGTCTCCTACTCTCTTCATAGGACCTATAATGCATGTGTGTGGGGGGGGGGGGGGGGGGGGAGCATGTCCAGGAGTGGTTTAAGTGCCAGTCATCAAAAACAAAACTCGTATTCCTCTACAATGACTAAGCACTAACAATGCTTCTGAGCCCTTCTGCAAAGATAGTTTCATTGGGCAAGCTCATCGTTTTGGTTGGTATGATAAAATATGCCTGAAATTTGGAAAAATGTATAGTTTAAATTATTTTTCCAGGCACTTCCTCCGCTCCTGTGTACATACAATCAATGCTAATAGGACCCATTTTAGCAGATCTCTAGACATTTCGAGTCATGACTAAATCTACAATGGTGAACATTGCCCCACTTCGGATTCTTGTTCCACAAGAAAAATTAACATAAAAGAAGAAAATATTTGAATAGCACAAAAACGTGTTAGAATCTCAGTTATTGCCAAAGAGTTCTAGAAGTATTTATTCTGAGAACAGTAGACAAAATATATTTATTTCTAGGACAAAATGATCTTGGTTTTTAAAATGTAGTATAATTAAAAATATCGTATCTTAGAAAGAGATTGTTTATTCATATTTTCTCTTGTCTAAAATACACATTTGTATTACACCGAATAGTTTTTATCTTCCTGGTCACCACTTGAATAAAGTTTATTTCTCATTTCTTAATGCCAAAGCACTAAAAAGATATGCAAAAGAAGAGAAACTGTAATTTCTTTTCATTTACTTTTTTGGTTTACCCTTCATACAAAGGAGCACAAGCAGTGTATTCCTTTTCTCTAGCTAAAAAGATAGTCACATAATTCACCTTCTGACATTTCCAGAGATATATCACTAGTCACTGCTTTACTAAAACAGTCATATTTATTTGTTTGATTTTGAAAGTGTATTTGGGTGCGTAGCCTTGAAAAAAATTAAATTACAGAGAAAACAATTTTCAACTGCGATTTGATTATGGAGGTCACATATTTTAACTAATGAGTTTTGGGCTTCGGTGCTATAGTTTGAGAGGCCTGGAAATGAGTTGTGCCAGTTGATGGTTACATAAATAGATAAACAAGGCTGGATCAGTTCAGCAAAGCACCCAATTACCAGTGAAAGGATAATAAAAACAGCCTTCTATTTAGCAGCTGGAAAGAGCACAAGACCTTAGGTTCACTCCCATTTAATATGGAGTAAAGTCTTTTTTGATAGTAAATATCCTTATCTCGCATCATAGATAATAAAACATGAATCCAAAGAAATGAGCTGCACTTTACATAATTCTTATAATGTTTATACTCTTCCAGAATTGAAGAGTAGAAAGCATTTTGGGTTAAACCATTTAATAGCAGCTGAAGCACATACACGTGAAAAGAGAAACAAAATCTGTCTAAAATTTGAAGGCAATATGTATATTGAATAAGTTTTCTGATTTTTAAAAATCAAAATTAAGTTAAATAAAAATAAGTAAAAGTCTTTGTTTAGCTCAATTCATTAAATTTTGGACCTCCCTTTATTAACGATATCATAGCTTACACTAGAGGAAGGACCTTGGAACAAAGAAGCAATGAGAAGATACAAAGTCTAGCCCCACTTTTGCCACTAATTAGAATTCTTGAAAAGATAAAAAAGAAATATTCTTCACTGAGGACTTACTCCATGTCAGACATTTAGACTCTTTGTTCATAGATCTCATTCAGTTCTCACAATAATCCTGTGAGATTGGTATCTCTGTTTTCAGGTTAAAACTATCAAGCAGGACCCTAGGCTTCCCAAAGCATTCAAGAGCCAGTAAGGAGTAAACCCCGGATTAAAATAGATCCACTGCTCTCTCAAGTCTGTGCCTTTCCCAGTAAGTTAAGTCTCATTACCTCTCCAACAATACAGAATAAAATAGGTTCTTTTTTCTTATCAAATCAGTTTCAAATATAAATCCAGTGTTTCTCTTCTGGCATTGAAGCAGCTCCCAAATCTCACTTATGCTCTTTCCACTGCATCATGTTGTCACCAATACTTTAAGATCTTCTTGCATTTAAATGATTGCATTTTGTATTTCTATTTTTACTCTAATTAACAAAGGGTATCTTAATATCTGCCTCCGAGTAGTAATGTGAACTGAAATCATCAGCAGAGAGGTGTTTTGAAAATTTAAAGGTAGTAGACAAACTGAGATTGTGATTATGCTTTCATCGTGGAACAAAAAAGAAAACTTAATTTCTAAACTTAAAAATACTTCCGGAGAGTGTGCAGCCACATCCTTTATTAAAAACCCTCCCCCTCCCCCAAAAAACCCTAAACATTAAAAAGACCATCTTTATATAGTGAGAAACAGGTGGTCATCTGCTAAAAGTGTAAAGGCAATACAAATTTAAGATAAAAGGCTCAATTCTCCCTGTTGAAAATATGGACTTCCCCTCTCTCTTAAAGCATTTACTTTAGAAAACCTGCAATTGTGAGTTCTTTCTTTGTCCCTTTGAAATAAATGTACATTTTGGTGGTGTTTACTGAGAAATAATTGAAACCATCACTACATCTTAAGTTTAGGTGTATAGCATAATGATTCGATTTGCATACATTGTAAAATGATTACCATGATAGATTTAGTTAGCACCCATCAACTCATATGGAGACAGTTAAAAAAAATTTTTGTTTCTTCTTGTGATGAGCTCTTAAGATTTACTTTCTTAACAACTTTCCTGCTTATACAGCATTGTTAGCCATAATCATGTTGTATATTTGTATGTAAATCTTGTTAAAGCTAAGTAGGCCAGCTTTATGACCCAGGAATGTCTTTCTTAGCATCTAGCAAACATCTCTTTGAAATGAATCAAGGAAGAGAAAGCCACTCTCTTCTCTTTTCTGTGGGAGGGGAGGAGCCTA
>NW_011888869.1:3181476-3182818 GCF_000151845.1 Pteropus vampyrus
ATTCAAAGGTTTTGGTTAACGGAGATTAACAAACACGGCTGGACGCTTCTGTTAATCATTCAGAAAAAATATCTATAGAAGTAATTTTAAAAGTGTTTTTTTTTTTTTCTTGTATTTTTGGATTGTGCTTACTCTAATGGATATGGATTTCATTTCCCTGGGGAGTAAAATTGTCATAATTCTTTTCTATAATTAAATGAATTATTTTTAATCAAATCTGCTCTTTATGCAGGCATTTTCCCAAACTAAATAGTAATAAATAAATAAATTTCCTTTGTGTGGAAGTGATTGTTTCTCTCAAAGTTTAGTCTCCAAAGTAAGAACCAAAACCATCTACCACTATATTCAACCTGGACACAGAGGACTGAAATTACTGTCCCACAAACACTGCAGTAACATGACTTTGCTACATCACCATCTTCATCAGCATGATTTTATGTTTCCTAGTGCCCCCTGCCCAAGCAACCAGTTTGACTGCACTTCACAGGAACTTCCTGAAAGACCTATCTACTCTTCAATGGAGAGCATCAACATTACACCTCAAAATCCTTGCCTTGATCTTCTTCCAATCCTGGACTGTTGTATCCAGACCCTACCCAATCCCCATCCAGTTTCCTGCATTTTTTTAATCCTCACCTTAAGTGAAACGTCCAAATTATCAATAAATTTTGACCTTACTTTTTGTTATGGGTTGAATTATGTCCCCCCGCCCCTGCCATTTATATGTTGAAGTTTTAACCCCTAGGGCCTCAGAATTTAACTGTATTTGGAGATAGAGTCTTTACAGAGGTAATCAAGTTAAAATGAGTTTGTTACAGTGGGCTCTAGTCCAGTATGATAGGTGTCCTTATAAAAAGAGACAATTTAGACACAGATCCACACAGGGAGAATGTCACATGAACATGAATGCAGAGATAAGGGTAATATATCTATGAGCCAAAGAACTCCAAAGATTGCCAGCAAAACCACCAAAAACTAGGAGAGGAATGCAGCAGATTCTTCCTCACAGCCTTCAGAAAGAACCAACATTGCCAACACCTCAATCTCAGACTTCTAGCCTCCAGAATGGTAAGAAAATAAATTCCTTTAGTTTAAGCCTCTCACCTTGTGGTCCTCTGTTACCCTAGCAAACTCTTAGACTTTCTGCACGTCAAGACACTGCCAATGCTCTGTAGGACTGGTGTTCTTTCCTGCTAGATAATTATATATAGATATCTCAATGTAATAAAATAGCCCAAGGAGCCCAGAATATCTCAATGTAATAACATAGCCCAGAAATAAACTCACACCTATATGGTCCATCAATCTGACAAAGGAGACAAGAATATACAATGTATATTGT
>NW_011888869.1:3182868-3186927 GCF_000151845.1 Pteropus vampyrus
CAATGCTCTGTAGGACTGGTGTTCTTTCCTGCTAGATAATTATATATAGATATCTCAATGTAATAAAATAGCCCAAGGAGCCCAGAATATCTCAATGTAATAACATAGCCCAGAAATAAACTCACACCTATATGGTCCATCAATCTGACAAAGGAGACAAGAATATACAATGTATATTGTAAAGAGACAGTAAAGATAGCCTCTTCGATAAGAGATGCTGGGAAAACGGGACAGACACGTGCAAAACAAAAAACAAAAAACAAAAAACAATGACAACAAATTAAACCAACTTCTTACAGTATATACAAAAATAAATTCCCAGTGGATTAAAGACTTAAATTTAAGACCTGAACCCACAAAACTCCTAGAATAAAACACAGGCTGTAAACTCTTTAGCATTAGTCTTAGCGACATCTTTCTGGATATGTCTGTATGGGCAAAGGCAACAAAAGAAACAAAGAAACAAATGGGACTTGATCAGATTAAAAAGCTCTACACAGCGAAGAAACCATCAACAAAATAAAAGACAACCTGCCAACTGGGAGAAGATAGTCCCAAATTACATATCTAATAAGGGGTTAATACCCAAAATATATAAAGAACACATACCATTTAACAGCAGAGAAACAAACAAGTTGAAAAAGGGGCAGAGGACCTGAACAGACGTTTCTCCAAAGAGGACATACAGATGGCCAACAGATGAAAAGATGCTCAAGGTCACCAATGAGACAAATGCAAATTAAAACCACAAAGAGATATCATCTCACACCTGTCAGAATAGCTATGATCAATAAATCATCAAACAACAAGTGTTGGCTAGGATGCAGAGAAAAGGGAACCTTCAGGCATTTAATTTGTATTTAAATTCTATAACTATTACATTATTATATCAGACTCCCAAAAGGAAAAAGATGATGGATTAAAACAAGATACAAGAGAATATTTTAATACGTGCAGTGTTTATGAAGACAGGAGTAAGATTTAGAGAAATTCGTTAGGGATAATACAGTGTCCCAAGGCTAGAAATAGGAGAAGCTGTTACCACATCGGGACTTGAAGGTGCAAAAGGCTTGAGTACAGATGGGAGAGTGGCACTTTGAACAGCGTTTTCTCAGAGGAGCCTTTGGTGGGGGGACAATACTAACCTGCAGGTGCCCTACAGGTGAAGGGCAATACCCTAAGTACCCAGGCTTCAATCGCCCTGCTGTCTGCTTCATGAGATGCATATAGTGAGTGCTGAAAAACCATGAAGGAAAAACCCTGCAGCTCTGTGCCGTATACTGTTATCCTGGAAGAAGATGAGCAATGCAATTTGGAGAGAGAGATTCATAAAATATTTGAATGGTATCAAATGAAAAATTGTGGTTGGTAAAAAAATGAGTTTAATAATTACTGTATGAATTATGATGAAGCTTGGAAAAATACTGGCAGATAAAATAAGCTATGAAATCAAAGTGCTCCTGCAAAAGGTAATCTGAATTCTTAGGTAAAAATTTATCAAAACTAGTAGCACTCAGAGTCTCTTATGCAAGAGAAATTAAATACTAAATTATCTGTCTGAAAATCTTAGAAGTCATAAAGGACAGGTCGAATCTATGACTTCTTTCTTCAGGACATGACAGCTACATGGAGTAAGTGAAGATAGTCGGCTTGATTTCAAAGTTTGATTCTGGCCCTTTTAGCTGTGTAAAGATGAACCAGTCAGAACCTCACTAAATCAGTCTCCTCATCTATAAAAAATGAGATTAGTAATACTTAAGATTTGTTGTGAATATATGTCTTTATGTATATGGAAGTTCTGTTTCATAGTAGGTACAAAACAAATGTTGAATTAATCCTAATGCAACTTTTTACCTTGGAAAGTATAATATGTGTTATTATTTTTACACAACATTTTTCCTGACCATATGTATTAGTCAAGATAATTAATATTTGGCTATGTTACAGTAGCCAAAAATCTTAAATCAGGAGCTTCAAACAAATGATGTTTATATTTCAGTCTTTTGCACAGACTTTGAGGAATCCAGGATCCTTTCATCTTGGGATGATTCTAGTATATTAACACATGCCACCCAAGGTGCCTCCTGCAGAGGAAGAAGGAAGGTAAAGGCAGAATACTATACTTAAGTGCTCAGCTTGAAAATAATTCACTTTAGTTTCCCTCACATTTCACTGGCCATAATTAGTGACATGGCCTAAATTACAGAAGAGACTGAAAATGGTTTCTTCTCATGTGTTCAAGGAGAGCATTAATAGTCTCTATCACTGTTTACTGCCATGTTTGTTGTTAGCTGCCTGTACTGCTGTTTTAATTACTGAGGATAGAGATTCTTGGCATGAACCAAAATGTACATGGCTTATATCCTCTAGCAGTTAAGAAATCATTGGGTACTTATAAAGAAAATTGTTACTTGATTAAAATATAAATTTGAAATAATCTATTCTTTAGCTATAATAAAAAAGATAAAATATAACTAGCATTGACAAGAATGCAGAGGAAAGGAAATCCTGGTGCACTGTTGGTGGAATGTAGATTAGTGTAGCTATTGTGGAAAACAGTATAGAGTTTCCTCAAAAAATTAAAAATAGAACAACCATATGGTCCAGCAATTCCACTTCTGGGTATTAGTTCAAAGAAAACAAAACACTAACTCAAAAAATATATATATACCCTATGTTAGTTACAGCACTATTTACAATAGCCAAGATATGTAAACAACCGAAGTATCCAAGTGTCCATCAACAGATGAATAGATAAAGATAATGAATACACACACAGGAATATTATTTAGCCATAAAAAAGAATAAAATCTTGCCATTTGCGACAACGTGGGAGGACCTCGAGGACATTATGTTAAGTGGAATAAGTCAAACAGAGAAAGACTAATACTGTATGACCTCACTGACATGTGCAATAAAAAACAAACAACAAAACTAACGAGCTCATAGATACAGAGAAGACATTGGTGGTTGCCAGACGGAGGATGAGTGGTGGGCAAAATGGGTAAAGTGAATCAAAACGGACAAACTTCCAGTTATAAAATACTTAAGCCTAGGAGATGATTATAGTTAATAATACTGTATTGCATGATGATTATAGTTAATAATACTGTATTGCATGTTTGAAAGTTGCTAAGAAAGTAAATCTTAAAAGTTCTCATCACAAGAAAAAAAATTATGTAATTATGTATGGTGATGGATGCAATTTACTGTTTGTCACCTCATGAGACTGTAAGCTTCCTAGGGGTCAGGAACTATGTCTTATCCATTGCTATGTAGTATTTAGCTAAATACTTACATATGATAGATGATCACATTTAATTATTTATTAACAGGATAGACATTAATGAAACTGCCACTTTACATGTCATTGGCAAGCATGACATCAACAATGTAAAGACTCAGTCTTCCTTTTTTATGACATATTTCAGTGATCTTTCCTTGCTTAAAATAATATCTGATGAGAAATTTTTATCTTTTCATTTTGTAGTTTATTTTTGATTAACTTTTTGTGATCTAGATTTCTCACTAGATTGTTTCTTCAGAATGGGAATCTTGTTTTGTCTTGTATTTGTTTGTATTCCATAAAGCACTTACTTCTAATGAACATTATACTTAATATCTTATCAGTAAATGTCAGGTAATTGCTAGGTTGAATGGATACTGACTATGCAAAACTGATTTAGAACAAAGTATAGTCCCAGACAGGGTTTAGAGAGTAGAAAGAAAGCCAACTGACAAACTATCAGGGCTTTTACCTGAAACTTTACCTGAAAATAGAGAACTAAGGTCATTTTCAGTGACATTCAAGGTCCAAACCCCATGGCCACTGAATAACTAGAAAATTTTGCCCTAATTTTTTCAGATTTTTATTTCATGTATCAATTTATTTTGCTTCTACATTAAAATTTAAAGGAGGGGGATCTTTTGCATGGATTTTCAGCAAACAAAAGTGTAAACAGTGAAATGACTTGATCCACTATTAATTGTATATAATTGCAACATCATTCACTGAAAACACAGCACTAATACTGCAGAAAAAGGGTTAAAACCATGACA
>NW_011888869.1:3186977-3192631 GCF_000151845.1 Pteropus vampyrus
TAGATTGTTTCTTCAGAATGGGAATCTTGTTTTGTCTTGTATTTGTTTGTATTCCATAAAGCACTTACTTCTAATGAACATTATACTTAATATCTTATCAGTAAATGTCAGGTAATTGCTAGGTTGAATGGATACTGACTATGCAAAACTGATTTAGAACAAAGTATAGTCCCAGACAGGGTTTAGAGAGTAGAAAGAAAGCCAACTGACAAACTATCAGGGCTTTTACCTGAAACTTTACCTGAAAATAGAGAACTAAGGTCATTTTCAGTGACATTCAAGGTCCAAACCCCATGGCCACTGAATAACTAGAAAATTTTGCCCTAATTTTTTCAGATTTTTATTTCATGTATCAATTTATTTTGCTTCTACATTAAAATTTAAAGGAGGGGGATCTTTTGCATGGATTTTCAGCAAACAAAAGTGTAAACAGTGAAATGACTTGATCCACTATTAATTGTATATAATTGCAACATCATTCACTGAAAACACAGCACTAATACTGCAGAAAAAGGGTTAAAACCATGACAACATTCATTTTGTAAAAATAAACATGAAAACTAAAGAAAATTATTCACTATATAAATCACATTTTTGAAGTACATATTTTGTCCCATACAAAGCCAATTCATTCCATTACCATGGTGACCTAGAGAACATGAAATTGCCATGGATTAATGGTTTCACTTAAGGGTCAATTTTCAGACTAATAGACATATGTTCCTTTTTGTCCCTTACTCTTGTTAACATTTACCAATGGTCTTACATCACCTTTTAGGATATAGTGTATTATTCTTTAAATTAATTAATTTTAAATTAAATTTATTGGGGTGACATTGGTTAATAAAATTACGTATGTTTTAAGCATACAGTTCTATAATATACCATCCGTATATTGCAGTGGTGTTTATCACCCATAAGGGTAAAGGGGGTCAAATATATAGTGACAGAAGGAGATGTGACCTTGGGTTATGTATTACTTTTTATAGAAGGTGACATGTCCAGGAAACTGAAGCAGAGCAAATTGTATGGCTCTGACAAATCTCCCCAAAATAACTAGTGAATACAGAAACCATTTCAACAAAGTGCATTTGCCTTGGCATTTAAAAATGAGGCAGAGGCTGCTAGAGGTTCATTAGAATCCATCATCCTCTCTTTTCTTGGCAATGAAACATGACTCCATTTCCCTGCAGTTAGGTCTGTCTATGTGAGTTGGGTTCCACCCAGTGGAATATGATTGGAGGTCACATGTGCCATATTCAGAAGTGACTGATGACATCATCTCCTACATATGTTTCTCCATGTTTCTTTCCCTTTCTGAATGGTTACGAAGGTAATGACCCCAGATGACCTTGGAGGCAACACATCAAAAATGGCAGAGAAGCTGTCAGCCTGGTTAATGAGTGATTGCATAAAGGAATGCCACTCTACTGATATTCATACCTGCTTTGAACTGCTATAGAAGAAAGAAACCATCTTCTTGTTCTTTAAACCACTGAGTTTCAGGGGTCCATTTGTTACTGCAGCTTAGCCTACCCTAATTAATTTTGGGCTCAGACTTGGTATGGGATAAATCGGTGTCTCATACAGTTATAATCATAAATTGAGAAGAAATATAATTATTAGGAGCTTAAAGTGTAAGATTTGAAGAAGGAAATGATACATCTTCATAAATGACTTGGTCTTGAATAAAAATTAGAGATAACACAAAGTGTGATTTATACTTGTATCTTTTGCTTAGCATAAACTAATGTGACAAACCTCTAAATTAAGGGCTTTAGGAATTTAATCATTAATTCTTTAAACTGTACCCACACATTTTTCTGAAATTCAGGGGTTTGTCAGTATTTGGAGTTCTCTATTTTCTTACTAATATAGATCCATCAAAATGTGGCAAGTGGCCACATTCGATTATCCTAACTGTATTTTACAAGGCTCAAATAACACCATTTTGATATACTACCAATGCCAAATGACCAAATTTGCCATTAGGTAGCAATAGTAATAATGATAATGTTAACAGCAACTGTCATAATACTCATTGCTTACTATAATATAAATTTAATTTAATATTCACACCAAATTTGAGGTTGATATTATTAGCCACATGTTACAGATGAGAAGCTAAGGCTCAAAGGAAGTTAAATAACTTGTCTAACGCTCTAAAAACTTAAGTTGCTGGAACTAGGATTTGGACTCGGGCTTCGACTCCAATATTTGTGCTTTTGGTTTCCCACTATATCAGCACAGAGAGAAAAAACTCAGCACAATCACTTTGTCGATTTTCCTTGAGTGTTACTGCTTCAGAGACAATTTCATGTACTAGCAAGAAACTGAGACAACTCTGTATTGCTAAGTTAGAACTGGACCCTGAGGAACATCTTTTCTGAATCAAGCATAGAACAACGTACTGTAAAAAATGATGGGAAAATTGTCTTCAAAACGAAACAAAACAAAAAGACATCTTTCAAAAGGTTAGAATTGTAAAGTAGTATCTTTGGTTCTAGATCTGCAGTGGAAACAACATCTGATGTTACATCCAATTTGTTTTACAATTTGAAACTATATCTTCAACCTCTACTTTTAAAGTGGGTTTTTAAACATAATTCCAAGTATTTAAAAGGTAATTCCACCCAATTTTATATTGAAACCTTTAACACAATAAATCTTTAGACAAAACTTACAATTCCCCTCAGAACTTGATTGGCCATCTCGACATTCCCATTTATTTCTCCAATGAAGGAATTAATTTCTCAGTTCTTTTGCCTGCACGTTACTCAGTTTATACTGTATGTATACCAATTATCAAATTCACAGATTTTAACTATTTTATACACGATTACCTCCCCTAATGGCTTGTAAAATATATTTTATGCATATCTTTTGTTTAGAAGAAATTAACTTTAACAATTTAAAGTTTACAGATCTATTTACTTAACCAGAAGTTTACTTTAAGAGATAGTGTTCATTTATACCCAAAACTAATATAATATTGTATGTCAATTGTAATTAAATTTTTTTTTTAATTTTCAGAAATGAGATGGTGTTTTTTGAAGTAAGTAAGAATCAAAGCTTTATCTTCATCTTCGTGCTTTTTAGAAAGATCTGGTGTGGTGCCCTGATTTCAATTGGATCATGACAAATATCTATTGAGTAACAAATCGCATATAAATATATTAATAAATAACTTTAATAATGATAGATAAGATAAATTCTGAAACAAGAAAGTGCAGTTATGTGAAACTAAAGTGCACATGAATCAACACCCAATGGGCAGGAAGTAGGTGAAATCCATCTTACATTATGATCTGTAGAAATTTTTATTTAGAATAGTAAGGTGACGAATAAGAATCCAACAAAAATATATCTGATGTACAAAAAGTTGTAATCTTGAAAACTGTAGTAATTCATAAACATGATATGATATTTGTAACGACAGTTTTTAGATTAACATGAAATAGTGAAAATAAGAACAATCGAATAAGTAGTAAGTCATAAGGAATATTTGAACAAAAGTATCTGGGCTATTAATCACAATTTAAAAAGTATTTTTTAATATATATTGTGTAACTACCTTTATATATCTGATGTAAACCAATATAACAAATGCTGTTAGGGAACATTTAATCAAAATCAACACAGAGAATTTTTTGCTTCTCTTCATTTTGTCATAAAATCATAAACTTTTAAGACTCTGCTTTTCATTCTCCTCGTAAAGGGAGCAGATATAAAGATACATAATTTTTCCTTTAGAGTCAGACCATTTTCTAGGTCAGAGACAAGATAAATGTACTTAACACCCCACTCTTTGCTACTCGGTTCTCTAACTTGGGTCTCTCAGCTCTGGTGTAAGCGTAAGAGGGGACCGACTTCGGTAGGACTACCAGGGCCCAGGTTCTGATCTCCATGCTTCTATTTTCCAAAACTCAATTTTAAGTGCTTGCTCCAAGATTCTGAATCACATTACTGTGGTCAGATCCTCTGAGCATTGCGTAATTTATATACTGAATTCTAATTTATTTATATCAAATGAGAAACTAACATTATCCTAGCCTAATAATTGGAGCCAGTTATCCGAACAGGCTAGTCCTTCCCTGATGATTTCGGAAAGTAAATTTTATAGAAAAATTCTGCTTATTGAACTTATTATTATAACCCATAAGGTGAGATGTTTCTAAGGCACATTTGGTAAGCTTTAGTACTCTCATAAATTGATTTTTTTCTATTTTCAACATACTTGTATCTGGGACCAACCATCCAGAATCAGGGCACCTCTCCCTTGTTGCACCCTATAGGACTGCAGTAATAACAGCTGTCATTATTATTGGAGTAAACTTGGACAAACCCTTGATATCCTTGATATTTGCCTTATGTATCTATAGCTGTGGCTGTCCTGATAAGTTGTTTGGGGGTTGTAAATGATATGTATAAAATGGTGAAGCAATTCCCATTTCTTTGAGGCTTTATGGGATTAAACTGTAATAATGTCTAGCATATTATGAGTATTTATGGGCAGTGTTGGTCATTACTATTGACAGAAGCTTACTCTGAACGGCTATAGACATGTTGACTCATTGTTGACCTACAGTCAACAATAAAGAGTATGCTTTTAGAAAGATAACTGAAAGGTAACAAATCATTTCATAAAATCTTATTGGATTAAGAGAAACAAAAACCAAAATTTGGAAATAAAATTGATATATGCTTATGTCATGTTTCCGGCTTTTCAAATAATTTGCATATCAATTTCATAAAGGAATTCAATCCGTAGGAATTAAGCTTTTATTTCATGTCCAGCATCAGAATAACAACGGAGTGCGTTAAAAAGACATATTAGGTATAATTCTTGCCATGAAGTTACTTGCAACGCACTAGGAGATAATGGAGACATTTTAAACTATAATAAAGTACTAAAATGATGATAAAGGTAGTAGATGTGAAAGGAATTCAAGAGAGCAAGAGACTGAGTCAGAAGTCAGAGAAAGAGATGGGGAGAGCTGGGCCACGAAGATAGATGAGATATAGAGATGTGGATGTGAATAAAGAAGGTGAGGAAAGGAAAACCATGAGTTAAATCTTTCCGTCCCACAGAGCAGGAAGGAGCTCTGTAGGCGTGGGAAGGTCAGAAGACCGAAGGCAGCTGTGAGAGGATCAGTGGAGGCAAACAAGTCAGAATCAAAAGTCATGGTGGGACCAGAAGGTGAAGCGCTTCAGTGCTAAAATGACATGTCCGGTTTAGATCTGATAAGCCATTAAAAACAGCTGTTTTGAAATCAGATATGAGTTCAGATGCTTGCTCTGACATTTCTTGGCTGAGTGACTTTTGGAATGCAACCAGACCTCTCTGACCTTCTGTTACTTCGTCTGTCATATGTGGAAAAGAATTCTTGTCAAAGAATTATTATACATACAGTGCCAGTATAGTTCCCAGATTATGGTTCACAAAAAAGTTCTGAAAAAGAAGCCCAGGATCGAAAAGTTTTCACAAAGCAGACTTGAAACTCAAGACAGCAAATGATTTTGAAAAATTTCTTAAAGATGAGTGATTGTCACTGGCTTTCTTGACTTTTGGCCCTGTGTTCCTTTCATTAAATCACATTAATTTTGCCAACTGTACAAAATCCCAAATACACAGGGAGCAATTTGGGAATCAC
>NW_011888869.1:3194111-3206292 GCF_000151845.1 Pteropus vampyrus
AAAAAAAAAAAGAAGTATAAGTCTTAACAGAACATCTCACTTTAGGGAAGCATGCTCTCCTCCAAAGAAAAAGAAGTGCTATTTCATTAGATCTGGTTGCATTTTCCAGGGTTTTTGTGATTGCCCAGTTTAAAAACCTCTTGATAGCAACCTAAGCAACTGATTAAAGAGAAAGTATTGTGACTATTCTGAATTACTTAAAGTAAATTTCCTGTTGGAGCCAACCCCAGGCACCATTACTGAAACTGTGTTGAGTTATATGAGGAATCATAAAATGATGCAACTATGAGGAACTACGACTCTATTTTAAAAATTAAACTTTTTAAATTATGTAGCTTAAATCATAAAAATTGAATAACTTGGACAAGGCTGACCAAAGCTGAATTAAAGAGATCGGACTAAAACTCAGGCTTCCTGCTTGTACTTGTTTTTACTTCACCATTCACAACTCCTGAGAATAAAAGAATGCACCCACCATTTCAACCTCCTCTTCTCTGGTGAATTCCCCCCAAACACTAAACACCAATTTTTCAACAGCCAAACATTTTTAAATGTTTGAAATATCCCCCCAAACCCTGTAAACAATATGGAAATGGTAACAGTGGTTGCCTCTAGACAAGGGAACTATTGGCTGTAGTAGAAAGGAACAGGAGAGAAATTTATGTTTGCTATGTACTCAATACATGCCCTTAAATTTTGTACTACAGGAAACAATTTTTTTTCTTAAGTAATTTTTTATTGAAACTGATAGAGAAAACATGTGTATGTATGGATTAAGGAGATGTCTGTATACAGGTGCCAAGTTGACAAGGGGTAGACTTATGTGTCAACCTTCCTGGGCCACAGAGTACCCAGATATTTGGCCACACATTATTTCTGGGTTTGTCTGTGAGGTTGTTTCCTGATGAGATTAGTATTTGAATGGTGGACTCAGTAAAGCACATGGCCCTCCCCAGTGTGAGTGGGCATCATCGAATCAATTAAAGGCCCTACGAGAACAAAAGATAGAGGGAGAATTCACTGCTGCTTGTGCGGGAACATTGTTCTTTTCCTTCCCTTGGACTGAGACTTTCGCCATCGGCTTTCCTGATTCTTAGGCTTTTGAACTTGGATTGAATTACATCACCAGCTTTTCTGGGGCTCCAGCTTGCAGACAGCATATTGTGGGGCTTCTCAGCCTCCATAATAATTCTTCATATTATTTCTCATATTATACTCATATATGATTGGTTGTTTCTCTGGAAAATCTTGACTAATACATTGTATTTATTATGTGCCAGGCACATTATATGCATCATTTTATTCAGTTCTCACAGTAATACTGTAAGATATCTATGCGAAAGAAGTTAAGGCATTGGTCTGTGATCCTCTTCTTTTCTCCTCCGGGAAAATGTAAAAAGGCTGGTAACCCAGTGTAATCTCCTTGTCAACATGATAACTGAACCTCTGAGTAAACAGACTAACATTTGCCAGGAGGGGGCTATTTATCTCTCGAATGTTTTCAATAAGGTGTGTCTGGTTAAGTGAAAATAAATCCAAAATCTACGGTTTTATAGGCATGGCTCTGTGGAAAATGTCACATAATCTGGAATATAAAAATGGAAATGTGCTGTGTGTGGTATGCCCACAATAGGTTACTTTGAAACCTCATATATTATCAGGGGTCAGAGAATATGTGTCTGAGGCAAGAAGCAAGAACTTGGGGAGCCAAATCAAAGTTCCAGAACTCATCCTGCATTGATCAGGGTCTGTATCCTTCTGAGCTCTTTCTTATTTCAGAGCCTTTCAGGGAAATTTACTAACTCCTAAACAGCTCTTTGATGATGAGTTCTGAGTAGAAATTTTGTTAGATAGACCTATTCTGCAAATGAGCACTGGGCTAATTGTGTGTGAGAGAGAGAGGCAGTAGAAAAAGCTGAGGGAAGACTGAGAGGCTCTATATAAATAGGTGCCTAATAAAATCTGACTATTCACATCACTAAAAGGTATTACTTGGTCTTTCAAAATATAAAAAGAGTAATGCTTATGTGTCCGTGGCTTGTGAAATCCAAACATTGAATTAAAATAAATATATCATCATAATCGCCAGAGGCTATAGAGTGTAACAGTTCTGAACTCAGCCTCTAGAGTCAGACTGACTAGATTTTAACCCCTGCTCTGCTACGTATTAGCTATGAACGTGGCGGGCCACTTAACTTCTCCACGCCTCATTTTTCTCATCTGAAAAATGGAAACAATATTACTAGTACTTAGCTCATAGGGTTGTTGTAAAGATTAATTAAGATAAAATCTATAAAGGACTTAAAACAATGCCTAATATAGCTATTCTTACTCTCACGGTTAAATGTGAGATGCTAAAACACAAACATATTGCACCGGCTCAGTCAGGGACAGAGTCAAAATTCTGATCTTGCTTTTCCCAAAACACCATGTTTCAATAAAATACAATTTTATTTTGAAGAGTTTTGTAAATATTTTAAAATTAAAACCATGTTTTGCTCTCTGATTTCAGAGCACTTTATATACTTATACTTATCTAATATGCCACTTTGTAGACGATATTGTGGTTTTGTTTTGGTCTTTCACAACCTTCTCTATCAAACTGTAATTTCAGAGCAGATTTGTGGAGCATTCATCCTTGTCTTACCTGTGTCCAGCAGAGTGAATGTTAAGGAGTGGTTTTTAATAAATATTTGGTAAATAAACACTAATGCAGCAGATATTAATAAATATCTGTTCGGTCTGTAATTATCTAACTCTTAAAATCATATTACTTGAATTTTTATATTTTATTATATGCAGTCACATTTGAGTATATCTTTGGTAGATCATGTTCAAAACTTTTAATGATATTTAATGGCAAAAAGACATTTCTCAAATTTTACTTACTTCCTATAATCTAACCATACTATTCTATTTAGCAAATGTTACTTATGACTCCCAGACTAGTAACTCAGATTGATATCCTTACTTAACCAAAAGTACATATTATCTAGTTGTCGATAAGCTTATTTTCCCAACAGTTGAGATCTTAAATGCCTCAGCTATGTTCCAATAATTTAACTAAGGCTGTGACTCTCCTCAAAAACAAAAAAGTAAAAATAAACATGTAGATACCTTTCTTGATAGAAAATGTTCAGTAAAAAAAAAAAAAAAAATAGAACATTAATATAGCAGGTCTTAGCATTATCAAAATATTCTCAAACTTGTTCATCGTGGCAGTTTTCTGTTTTATGTAAATTGTTCACACACACGCACACAAACACACACACCCTACAAATACCTCTAAAATTATAGAATTTGAAACTGTTAAAAATGGGAGAGTACTGACCCAGATTAATCCAGGAATGAAGCAGTACAATGTCCACTAGGAGACGTTAACATGAAGTGCGTCAGAGCTGCAGCTCGGTGTTCCTATCATTATGGCAGACCATTTCTTTTTCACAAATCGCTCACCGTGTCCACAAATGCAGTAACGCTATCACAGTACTTAGGGGCCTTGATGTGCAAAATCCATTCCCATGTGACCCTTATGCCTATAAATCTACTTTCTTGGTTAAATGCACTTAATCTACAATTTCCCATTAACCAGAAAGATGTGCTCATTGGATAATCAAAATGCAAACAGAATCTGTGATTACAAAGTGTGAGCAGTATGTTTCACAACTAAGTGGAACACATCGTTTTAAAGTGAGGCTATGAAGAACTTTTCAAAGTGTTACAAATCCAATCCTCACATATCACCATATTAAGCCTTAACTTGAGCATTAGAATAGAATATTTTGGTCTCAATTTCTGAGTTTTGAGGTCCTGGATGTATTAAAAGATAGTCAAATCTTTCTCTAGTTAGTCAGATATATATGTTTAATTTATGTACGTAACTGTATAATTAATTAAATTATACCTTTTTATTAGGGCTCATTGAAGATAGGTGTTAAGAAACAAAGTCAAGTAAAAAAATGAAGGACTTCTATCTTATTGGGTCATTTCTTTGTGGATAAAAATATATGTTGAAAGGTAAACTTTCAGCCTCTCATAAATCTTTATAGTGTATAGCTCTTTTATTTTGTTTTGGATGGCAAGAACATAAGCTTGCTTGTTATACAAAAATGTAAAGAACATTTTATCTGACAAAAATGACAAACAATTAAATCATAAATCAAAAATGATAATTTAATTTAGATGGTGTTCAGGTAGCAGATTATGTACATCCTATATGCTCAGTCAAATGCAAGCTCCTAGATAAGCGATATATTATATATTTATAGAAATCTCATTACATAATAAAAATTAAAATTAATCAGGATAACATGTTGAAATTTGAAATCAGGTGTCTACAAATATCTTAGCATCTAATGTTGAGCAGAATGAGAATCTTATAATATAGATTTCTGATGAAAAATGGCCATAATTAGCTTATTTTACTTTTCAGTTAGTAGATGAATGTCAGGAAAAAGTAAATACAGTTGAAGAATTGTAGAATAATATCAAGTTGCTTGTCTTATACTGATCGATGGGAATCACACACCCACATACATATGTTCACACACATAAATCTTATTTTCTGCTATGTATGTACAGCAGGGATTCTTAATCTGCAGTCCAAGATCATGGGTGGAAATAAAAATTATATTTTTTGCTTTAATTTCTAATTAAAGTTTAGCATTTTCTCCAATTTTTAATGTATAGGAAATCAAACAAGCAAAAAGATAGCAACAACACACCATTAACAGTACAATAGAAGTCATCTTTTTATATTACATAACAGTATTGCCAATATTGCTTATGTCCTTTACCACTGAAATTATTACAGTTATTAGTCATTGCAATTCTTATTTAA
This sequence comes from Pteropus vampyrus, assembly GCF_000151845.1. Classification (NCBI taxonomy): domain Eukaryota; kingdom Metazoa; phylum Chordata; class Mammalia; order Chiroptera; family Pteropodidae; genus Pteropus; species Pteropus vampyrus. The sequence goes on from NW_011888869.1 coordinate 3,198,952, forward strand.
TGCTTACTAGAGGACACATTTATTTTTAAATATTTTGATTATTGTATATGATTTTTCCATTGTATACTCATGTAGTTTATTTTATAATTTAAACACATCATTCTAATAAGAAAACAGCAGACTTTACCGCACTGCAAAGGGGTCTATGTGTAGAAAACAGAAAAATGGCCCCTCAAAGATATTCATGTCCGAATCCTCAGAACCTGTGACGATGTTACCTTATATGGCAAAAAGGACTTTGCAGATATGACTAAGTTAAGGCTATTGGGATAGGGAGATTATCCTGAATCAATTATTTAAGCAAGCCCAATGTAATCACAGGGTTCTTATAAGAGGAAAGCAGAGTGTGAAAGTCAAAAAAAGATGTGCCGATGGAAGTAGATGTTGGAGCGAGGTGCTGTGAATATAGAGGAAGGGACCATAAGAATTCAGGTGGCCTCTGGGAGCTGAAAAAGGCGAAGGAAACCAACTTTTCTCTGGAGCCTTCAGAAGGAGTGCAGCCTAATGACAACTTGATTTTGGCTCAGTGAAATGCATTGTGGACTTCTGACCTCCACTACTGCAAGAACATAATTTGTATTGTTTTAAGCTACCAAGTTTGTGGGAAAGTTATTACAGGAGCAGTCGGAAACTAACACATCATGGCATCAAAGAGTCAGGGACTCCTGCGAGGGTGATGTTGATCACTTGTTCCACTAGTAATAGCAATTTTTCTGAAATTTATGAGAAGTGATTTTGATGTTTCATATATGGAACATGGTCTTGGTTAAATAGACTATCACTGAGAACAAGTGTTTTGTTTTCCTGGAAATATTTCAGTACTAAAATATTTTTAAGGTTTTAGCACAATTATATTGACCTTACATCAAAAATAAAAGAGTAGATATATTTTCTGTTATTTGGGGAATAATAATCACTTTTCAAATCTCAAACTGAATATATCTAAGACCTATTATTTACATGAATGACATCCTTTACTCAAAGACAATTTATTTTCATAGAATGTAATTTTAAAAGCCTTGAAAGTCATTTTAATATAATTATAGCAATTTTTTTCAGCTGGGAAAATTCCACAGTGTTTGATGTTTTGTTCTTGTTCACACAGAATTGCAAAAATAACTTATTAAGGGCAAAGATCATGACCTAAACTGCCCTTGTCACTCTTGAGAGTACATTGACTAATACATTGACCATTATGTATGACTATATAATTAATATTGGCCTGCAGATACCACCTTGTAATGACATATTCTTTGCCTTCACTCCCTGATGTACATATTATAAATCCATACTAGCTGATAAAATTTAATATTATCATATTTTTAGATTATTTTTCATGAAAATAAGCTGTTGTTTTATCCACATAACGGTATCAAAAAAATTCACCTATCTCTTTTATAAAAGCAGCTTGAGGAAATAGCGTAATTTTGATAATGGAAAGGTTCTCGTTTTATGAGTTAGTGTGACTCTTTGTGGAAACAGTTTAAAGGCAATTCAATCATTTGTAAACATCATCTTCATAATGCTAGAACTACTGTTGCTATTTAATTCATTTGAAATCATGCTGTTATGATAACTGGTTCCTGGAAGCCAAAGATTTTTCATATACAAAACATGGAAAAGGAATTATTGTTTAATGGCACAGGTTAATTGTATGTGTATAAGCTTTGAGATCATTCCAATAATTCACAGGTTTTAAATTTGCCTACTGATGTAAACTTTTTGTATTTAAGGTAATGCAATAGACTCCAAGTTCACTGTATAAATTCTTGGTAAATTATACTCCTATTTGTTTTTAAGTCGGTGTAAGAGATCTGATGGCCTTGGGAGATGTTCAAGTGATCCCAGTCAGATTTTCTAGTCAGCCCTCAGTGCTTGAGAAAAAGCCTTATTATCAATGATCACTTTGATCTCCTGTGCCTAGGAATGCATCACCACTCTTTATACAAACTGTGAAAACTCACCTAAAAAGGTCAAACATGAGGCACATCAACCTGAACCACTGAGAACTGGTAATGAAAGTGATGTTAAAGATCAACCGATACCTTCATTTTTATACATTAGGAAACAAAAATGTACAGAGGTTAAGGACTTGTACGAATGAATGTAGTTCATGTAGGCAAAACTAGAAAACTGTGTTTCTAGCTCTGATCCTGTATTCATTCCATTAGATCACATTCGTTTATCTTCAAATCAATTCACTCTAATGCATTTGACTCGGTAGAAACAAACACCATAATGTGTCAGATATTGTGCTGAATGATAGAGACAAAAAATAAAAGATATAATGTATTCTGAAGGAGAAAGACATATGTAAATAAATCTAAGATATTAACTTGAGATCTGTCCCATAATAAAAAAAGTGGGGGGTTCGAAGAGGGAAGTAGCCAGTTCAGTTCCAGAGTCAGCGGAAGCTTCACCGAAGAGCTAATTCCAGAATTGAGTTTGTGGGGAGGTCAATTATTTGTTGAAACTAATGGGAGAGTATTCTAGACAGAGAGAGAGAGAGAGAGAGAGAGAGAGAAAGCCTGGGTAAAAGCAAGAAAGAACATCCTTTTCTGTGACCTATCCCTGGCCACCACAACTCTAACAGGAGAAATTACAGAGGGAAAACAGGAACTTCCTGTACTCCAGGTATGACTGTCCTCCTGATCTCTATGTCTCAATGGGCAGAAATTAAGTGGGCACCAAATAATGTCTCCTCTTCTTCAGAGGCATTAGGAGAGAGATCCATAGATTCAGGTGATATAGGGAAGACTGGCCCTCTCCTGGCCTCCACCTCACTGTCAGAGGTCCTGAAAGCAGGTGCCCCAATCCAATCTCACAGCCTTACTGCCACATTCTGTTTGAGACAATTAGGGGTGATTATCTCATAAAAGTCATATTTCATCGGTGATTACCTCAGTCACTGCATGAAGCCCGAGACTTCCAAATCAACCCTCATCTCCCAGTTTCTCATCCTCACAGAATTCTGTACATCTCCCTCTGAAACAGGGTGAGTCTACTCAAGAGTACCATAGCTAAGTCACAGTATGTCACCATGCAATTTTTCAAAGGTACTCTCTTCTCCCAGTGTGAGAGCTCCAGGCCAAGGCACATGGGTTGACTAGTGCGTCCCAGTCTTTAGCCTTTGCTCCACGTGTGTAATGCCCTCTGGCAAAACATGACCTGCATGACTGTTAAGTGGTGGCTGGTATCCTGAGTCATTTTTCTGAATGTTTCTTTCACATTCTCACTTTAAGTGAAATCTAACTGTACCCTAAGGATATTGCGTCTCTTGCATCCCTTTTAAGAGAAACTGTTTTCCTCTCCTTTACTCTTAGAGTAATGTTTAATAACTGCCATAAAGTAGTTAGGAGATGCTCACCAACTGAAGACCATAAGAAACACCAGAATCGAAGTTGGGCTTATTACTTGTTGCAAAGGAGACCATATACTACGGGAAAACAATGGGGTATCTCAGTAAGAGGATATTATGAGGGGATTGTTGTAGGATTGGGGCTCATGTTAGATGATTCTGGAGAGGAACCAAGGAAGCGTGTTTTGCTCTGGACTGAGCATTTTCAGAAAGTGGGGTGATTCTCTGGTTGTGTATCTTTCTTTTTATCTAGGAGGTAGGTGGAATGGAGTGGGGCCAAAGCTGTAGCCGATAAAGGAAATAGCAGTCAATCGTGTAGCATGCAGAGGGATGCTTGGTTACTTTTGTGATTTGCACAGTGTTCTATTTTTCCATGCTCAGAAATGATTAAGAAATAGTCTTGGTTTTGCTTACTCTATCACAGCCATTCAGAGAGACCTTGGCCAGTGTGGATGTTCTATGAAATTGTTTATATTAAGGAAGAAACAGCATAGCCTTGCCATGAGTGCCAGGTCTAGCTGACAGCAGACAGAACTGCTTCTTTTCTTTCTCAGTAAGTATCCTTGATAGATTTTTTTTCCTCCCATATGTAAATACTTTAATTGTTTATCATTAAGTATATTTGCTATACTTTTTCACAGATACTTTTAACAAAGCAAAGAAAATTGATTTTTATTTTTACTGAGAATTTTTATCATTAATGAGTATTAAGCTAAACCATTACAGAACAACGATTGAATGTTGAATAAAATAAGACAGACATAAATACCTAGATGACTATCTTTAATTTGTTCTATTTCCTAGGCTTCCCTATCTTTAGGCTCTTCATTCTCTAAATTATACTTCATATTAATATTTTAATTATATTTCTAAAATATAAATTAATCAACACATTACTTTAAATATTATTCAGTAATTTTCCATTACTTACATAATAAATTCCAAAATCCTCTGCATAAAAATGCCTTCAAGTTATGATCCCCTATTTATATCTTTAATTGTATCCATTGTAATCCCCCATACACCTTTCTGTTTATTTATATCTAAATATTCATTAATTCAACAAATATTTGATTGCATGCCAAGTAGGGTTCTGAGTATTGTGAATATAACAGTGAATAAAATAAATAGAATTCTTTGCCCTTGCTGACCTTACAACACCCAGAGAGGGAGCGACAATAAAAAGTAACTCCCACCACATTTCTTTAATGATTTTTTTTTAAGCCAATGTGAAAAACTGATTTACCATTGAAGAATAACAGTGCATTATAATAAGCTTAATCAGACAGGCACATTCCAATTGCTGCTATCTTTACAGGGGCATATCATTAGAGCTCATCACACCTTTCACAAATGATTTTTTGTCTTAACTAAGAAGGGATCTCTAGAAGCAATTTACTTTACCTGGAAGGAACAGCAGGACATTAAGCATTTTACGTCAGAACGATGTCAACTCTGACTCTTTGCTGTCATTTAATAAATGAGAATTAGATCATCTCGCCAGCCTACAGGACATCTTACTGTACTGATGACACCATGCTATTTGGACCTGAACAGGAGGAAATGTCAATATTCTGAATGCTTTTGTGAGATATAGGGTATGAAAGATAAATCCCTGGAAAATACAGGGTTCTGTCACCTCATTGAAGTTTCTAGAGGAGGAGGTAGTAAAGTGGTCTTCAACAAATTACAATTTCACCTATCAAATGAAGTACGTTTTCGTACCTTGTAATCTTTACTAAAAACCACAATGCTTAGTATTTGGAAGCAATATATATCACATTTACCTAATGATATAAATAAAGACTTGTCAGCTTTATTGGAACCCAGAAGAGAAAAGACTCTCCAGATGATACAGGCTGTTTAAGCAGCTCTGCCATTTTTTATCTGCATGATCCAAGAAATCCGATGATGCTTAAAACACTCCATGAATATTCTCTATGGTGACTGTGGCTGGCTTTGATAAGAATATCACAACAAAGTCTCAGAATTCTGGAGCGAGTTCAAGCCACTTTTGGAAAGCAAGTCTCCTTTTGAGACACAGTTCTTGGATTGAGCATCTGATCACTGGACTTTAGGAAGCATTAAGAACTGACATACTCATCGAGAGCTGAGCATTGTGATATCAATTCAAAATTTAGATTATACATAGTAGCATTCTATGCTCAGCTAGAATATACTTATTTGGAGTGTCTCCTTGGGCTCTCAAGAGATACTCCACATAAGGATGTTCATACTTCTGCTGGTTCTGCTCTTCCCTCAACTCACATCTAAGGCTTCATGAGACGTTGTTGTAAAGCACTATTTATACATGAGAATCTGCAATAAACTGAAGTTAGGCTAATATAAATCTAGTAAGTATGTGGTAGCAATATGCACTATCAGAGATAATGAGGAATATCGAAGATTTAAAAAAGCAGAAAAAAGGTCTACCAGTGACAACAAGCTAGAGTCTTACATCCAAATGAAATAACGTATATGGCTATGCATTATCCAGAAATCTTGTCACAAGTCAAAGAAATCATGTCCCCTGTGAATCTAAACAAAATAGTACAAAAATATTAAATGATCCACTGGTTGATCAGAAATAAACATAGAACTTCTAACTTCCTCTGCCTTGGAATCATGCAAAGTATAATTTCATAATATAGACACAAGTAAATGAGAGTCTATCGTCTCTATACTGAAAAGACTGAAAATACTTTTCATAAATCTCGAATATTCCATTTCTAAAACTCATAGCTGGATAAGACATAGAGACTTGTCAGAACTTGTGGACTGGATGAAATAGAAAGCTGCAATCTTCCAAGTTAACATCATAAGATAAATCTGTAGCAAACCAGATCAGTTTAATAATTTGTTTAAGAAAATAAAAAAGCAGCTATTTCTTGATTCATTGATTTTAATTATAAAACAAGCTTATGTTTTATTCTATTTGTTTGCTTTTTGTAAACTTAATGCAATTTTCATAGTTTTTCTTACTATGTTCTTTTCTTTGTTATCCTGTGACTCTAAGCGATGCTTTGACAAAAGCTCAGGCATAGGAGCAAGACTTTGTTAAACAAAAAATGTCATCTTTGCCACCACTCCAATCTGTAATATACCATGAACTCAGAACATACTCATATAGGTTCAAATAACTTTCTAATTCCAGGCTTTACCTTTACGAAAATTAGCAGGAAGGCAAAGAAAGATACATGATTTACTGCTGGTTCATGGTGGCTTCCTTAAAGGAGGCTTTTCCAGAGTCGATATTTTTAAATGTTCCTTTGGCACTCCGAAGATTTCACAACTGCCAATGACTGATAACAGTAAGAATGGGTGAAAAGTATGGCTTTGTTTTGAAAAGTACAAGAGGGGCCATTATGAAAGAGAATATTGGGGAAAAAAAAGTCACAGGATTATTGTTAGATAGATCAATTTTAGAAACAAAAATATGGATTTGAGGATCTGGAAATAGATTTGCTTTAAAATCTTCCATGCCTACACATCACTTGGAAAGTCTTCAGGACCTACATCCCACCAAGGAGTCCCCAGCCCCCTCGCAAGTCACTTTCTCCTCTATTTGAAAACTGTGAACTTAACTTGCTAAAATTAACGAGATCTCTTTAGTTTAATGTCCTAAAAAACTTTTAATAATATCTCTTTAAATAGAATATTAAAAGGCAATACAATCCAGATGTAATTGCATCAAGATGCAAGTGAATTTGTTGAAATTGACAGCCTATTTTTAAAATTAATATGAAAATTCAAAGGATCAAGAATAGGTAAGGCTATCTTGAAACAAAAACTAGAGAAAATGGAAGACTTAAACTACTAAATATTGGGACTTATGAAAAAGCAATGGTAATTAAGACAGCGTAGCATGGGCACAAGAATAAACAAATACACCAATGGGACAGAAATAAATCAGTACATGTGCAGTCACCTTATGTATGATATGAGAAAGATAACACTGGTGCAGTGAGGGAAAGAATATAAAT
>NW_011888869.1:3206342-3209027 GCF_000151845.1 Pteropus vampyrus
TATCGTCTCTATACTGAAAAGACTGAAAATACTTTTCATAAATCTCGAATATTCCATTTCTAAAACTCATAGCTGGATAAGACATAGAGACTTGTCAGAACTTGTGGACTGGATGAAATAGAAAGCTGCAATCTTCCAAGTTAACATCATAAGATAAATCTGTAGCAAACCAGATCAGTTTAATAATTTTAGTTTAAGAAAATAAAAAAGCAGCTATTTCTTGATTCATTGATTTTAATTATAAAACAAGCTTATGTTTTATTCTATTTGTTTGCTTTTTGTAAACTTAATGCAATTTTCATAATTTTTCTTACTATGTTCTTTTCTTTGTTATCCTGTGACTCTAAGTGATGCTTTGACAAAAGCTCAGGCATAGGAGCAAGACTTTGTTAAACAAAAAATGTCATCTTTGCCACCACTCCAATCTGTAATATACCATGAACTCAGAACATACTCATATAGGTTCAAATAACTTTCTAATTCCAGGCTTTACCTTTACGAAAATTAGCAGGAAGGCAAAGAAAGATACATGATTTACTGCTGGTTCATGGTGGCTTCCTTAAAGGAGGCTTTTCCAGAGTCGATATTTTTAAATGTTCCTTTGGCACTCCGAAGATTTCACAACTGCCAATGACTGATAACAGTAAGAATGGGTGAAAAGTATGGCTTTGTTTTGAAAAGTACAAGAGGGGCCATTATGAAAGAGAATATTGGGGAAAAAAAAGTCACAGGATTATTGTTAGATAGATCAATTTTAGAAACAAAAATATGGATTTGAGGATCTGGAAATAGATTTGCTTTAAAATCTTCCATGCCTACACATCACTTGGAAAGTCTTCAGGACCTACATCCCACCAAGGAGTCCCCAGCCCCCTCGCAAGTCACTTTCTCCTCTATTTGAAAACTGTGAACTTAACTTGCTAAAATTAACGAGATCTCTTTAGTTTAATGTCCTAAAAAACTTTTAATAATATCTCTTTAAATGGAATATTAAAAGGCAATACAATCCAGATGTAATTGCATCAAGATGCAAGTGAATTTGTTGAAATTGACAGCCTATTTTTAAAATTAATATGAAAATTCAAAGGATCAAGAATAGGTAAGGCTATCTTGAAACAAAAACTAGAGAAAATGGAAGACTTAAACTACTAAATATTGGGACTTATGAAAAAGCAATGGTAATTAAGACAGCGTAGCATGGGCACAAGAATAAACAAATACACCAATGGGACAGAAATAAATCAGTACATGTGCAGTCACCTTATGTATGATATGAGAAAGATAACACTGGTGCAGTGAGGGAAAGAATATAAATATTTTTTAATGGTGCTGTGCAATTGTGTCAAAAACTGTATTGACCCCAAACCTCATGCCGAACATAATAATTACAAATGAAATGTAGATCTGTATGTGAAAGATATAAAGTTTGCACAAGAAAATACCTTCAATAACCTTGAGGAAAGCAATCATTTTTTAAACATAACACAAAAAGTACTAACTCGAGAGAGAAAACAATGATAAACAGTACTACATTAAAGTGAACATTTCAATTTATCAGAAGAAACTCTTGAGGAATTTAAGGCTGGAGAATATTTGATATAACAAAACTGGAAAGATTCCATCTTACTTGAAGAATTGTGGACGCAAGATAATTTTCACCTCCTATTTCTCCTCTCTGGAGCTGTTAGCACTGGTTGATGCCTCATGGAAGAGAACCTTTACAGGAAGTCTTAAGGGCTTGCCCATCTTCCTACAAAAAATATTTTTGATGGTCTCTGAGAGTGCATTAGTCATAAAAAAAAAGCCTGATCTACTGTCATTATGAAGGTGTATTTATGCATGTTTGGTTGCAAACAGACCATTTTGAACCCTACTTTCACATTATAAGCTATAAAAGCTAAAGCCCATATCTAGTATGTGCACTCCAATTATGACAAGTAATTTTGTGTTAGTGTTTTATCTGTTTTATTCTGTTTGAATCAATGTTATCTCTCAGGTTTGAAAAATTAGAATGGAGTCTTGTTATTCAATAGCACCCTACTCATGGATATGCAATGTTTAATTGCCGTTACTAGATGGGAATGACTATATTGGAAGATTCAGGTATAATCTCATGGTAGCGAATACATAGTTTTCTGTGTGTGTATGTGAGAGATAAATGAAGTAATATTTTTTGCTTGTTTGCATTTTATAAACTTTTACGATGATCCTTTAGCAACTGTTTATTTTTACAAAATAATTTAAAAATTTTATGGAATAAACAGAGCACTTATGATCGATTTTTAAAAGAGGGAAACAGAACCAGCTCAGAGAAAAAGGGCAGTGGTAGAATGAGTAGGCCCCAATTGCTCCGATTCTCAAGTAGGTCTTTTTTGGTCTCTACCATACCTTCAAGAATAACGTTTCCTGAGACATAGAAATCCAAAGAACTTATATGTCTTATTATATGCACTTAACAAAGGCAATAAAATAAGGGATTTTCTGATATACCAGACATAGAGTAATTTTAAATTTAGTTTTGAACCTTGGGTCCATCTTTAATTTACCCGACTGGTACTCTTTTCTTGTAGTCTAGTCAGATAATTTATCTACTCATAGCTAAAAGTTAGGAATCTGCTTAAGAGATGGCTTTTCAGCCCACACATTGTTCTCCAGCGATTCATCTCCAGCTCAAATCTTTTCCCA
>NW_011888869.1:3209962-3249739 GCF_000151845.1 Pteropus vampyrus
ATAAAAGATAACAGTGTTTTAAGACCAAAGCCAACAGACTGACTTTTGAAGAAATCAGCTATTTTAATTCATTAAAGTATATTTCACAGCCTCTGTGATGTGTCTGGCACTGATTCCAAACATATCCAGCAATTCGCTAGGTTTCCCACTTCGAGGGACTCCTGACACTGCCAGTTGATGAACAAGGATGTCAGGCTCCCTGGAGACAGCTGCACAGACAGCTTCTCCAATGCCTCCTTCTCGATAGTGATCTTCCACTGTGATAATCTGGCCGCCTGTAGCTTTTGCATTGGAGACGATAGTGGCAACGTCCAGAGGTTTAATGGTAAATAGGTCAATGACACGGATAGAAATACCTTGTTGAGAAAGATGGTCAGCAGCTGCTAAGGCTTCATGCAGAGTAACTCCAGCTCCAATAACTGTGACTTTGTCATTGACACTGTGGCGGATGACCTTGGCCTGTCCGATCTCAAAATTTTCTTGTGGGGTATAAATAACTGCAGTTTCTGGTCGGCTGGTCCGAATGAAGCACATCCCTTTAGTATTGGCAGCCAGATAAACAGCATGTTCTGTTGAGATGGCATCACTTGGGTAGAAAACAGTGCAATTGGGAATGCTTCGGAACATGGCTAGATCCTCTAGGGCCATCTGGGAGGGTCCATCTTCACCTATGGATATCCCACAGTGGGAACCAGTGAGATTGATATTGGCTTGAGATATGGCGCCCATTCGGATTTGATCAAATGCTCGAGTCAAAAAGGCAGCAAAGGTACTAACAAAAGCAATGGTTCGACCACGTGTGGCACAGCCCAGTGCCACACTTACCATGTTTTGCTCAGCAATAAAACACTCGATAAAACGTTCAGGGTGTTCTTTCTTGAATATCTCAGAAAAGGTGGAGTTCTTTGTGTCACCATCCAGGACAATAACTCTTTTATTTGCATGGCCCAGTTTAGCTACAGCCAAACCATATGCTTTCCTAGTGGCTATCTTGTCACCAACTTTATAATCAGGCAGACAGGTCATTTTTATATTTTTGATGTTGATCTGAGGTGAATCTTCAACAGGGGGTTTTGGGATGAGATTCTTGTTGGTCTGTATCTGACTCTCAATTAATTTGATGATCGCATCTGCTCTTTCTTTAGGCATTGGTTTCCCATGCCAATTTTCTGCATCCTCAACATTAGGAATACCCCGGCCTTTGAAGGTCTTTGCTACTATAGCAGTGGGCTTGTTCTTCACTTGAGCTGCTTGCGCAAATGCTTGGCACAAAGCTTCCACATCATGGCCATCCACTAAGTAAGTATTCCACCCAAAAGCTTCACAGCGATTCTGATAGATGTCTGTACAATGCTCAAGGGGCGCGACGCCACTTTGTCCCAAACGGTTGACATCGAAGACTGCCACAAGATTATCCAAATTGTAGTGGGAAGCAAAGGCCAAAGCCTCCCAGACAGAGCCTTCCGAGGATTCGCCATCTCCCATAAGGCAGAACACCCTGTAACTGGCCTTGTCAAAGTACTTGCCGGTGTAAGCCATTCCACACGCGGCACCTAATCCTTGCCCAAGCGACCCTGTTGCCACATCAACAAACGACAGTCTTGGGGTGGGATGTCCCTCCAAGTCACAATGACTTTTTCTCAAGTTCAGCAAGTCGGATTCGCTGACATCACCCACCTCTGCCCAAGCAGCATAGAGGATTGGAGCTGCATGGCCCTTGGAGAGAATGAACCTGTCATTGTCGGGATGTTCTGGGTCTGTCTGTTTATACCTCATCGTGTGGAAGAAGAGTACCGACATGATCTCGGCTGCGCTGCAACAGGACGTGGGGTGGCCGGAGCGGGAGGCACACGTGGCCCTGATGGAATGGATCCGCAGGCGGTTGGCCAGGTCCCGCAGCACCTGCACAGTGTCCGCATCGGGTTTGGCATCATCGTCGGCCATGGCAGCACTCTTGCTGCTTCCCGCAGAGCAAACGTTGCCTGACCACCAAGTGGCCGTTCCGTCACGTGACCGCCACACCCCCTGCCCCCCGCTCGTGCTGGTAACGAGCTCAGTCAGCAACCGGCGAAGGCGAGAGCAGCCAGTGGGGATCACGCGCCTGGGGCCACCCACCACCTCGGGACCCTCTGCACGCCCCCGCTTCTTTCTCTGCAAATGACTCACCTTCCGAGCCTAGGTGAATGGATTTCCAATATTTACTTTGTTACTTTCATGTTCAACATTATTAAAAATAAATTTATACATTTCCTCATGTTATAAATTCAAAAGGGGGCATTCTTATATCCATGTTACAGGAAGCTATTTGTGAGGTTGTGCTTCTGCATTAACGCTATATCCAAGACGTCACTGTTTACAGCAGAGCCTTAATAGAAGTGATCCAAAGTCACCTCCTTTTTTTTTTTTTTTAATTTCAGTCACTTTCAATCTAACCTAGTATGGCAACGCAGACTTTCTCAGAGCAAAATTTTGATTTTGACTTACAGGAGAAACGAATCTGAAACCACTCAATGGCAGAATGTCTAGAACTACAATTTTCCAGGACACCCTAAAATACTATTATTGTTACTACAAATAATAATTTTAAAAACAGAATTAATTTACTTACTTTAGTTATAAAACTAAATTTGTGCCACGAGCTCTTCTAGTGGGGAAGGGGTATAGCTTGTCATCAAAAACAAAAAACAAAAAAAACCCCAAAACTCAATGATGATGTGTCATCTCCCGTGCCGCGAGATCTTGATTCTCGAGCAGTAGCATTGACTTCACTTTAAAATCATGACACTGAAAACAAAACAGATAAAAACAAAAAACAATACTGGGTTCCACCCCAGGCAAATTGAATCTGAATCTGTGGAAGTAGAGTCTGGGAAGCTATATTTTTTTTAAATGCAAGCAGTGATTCTAATGTGTAGTCAAAGTTAAGAGCAGATGATCATCTTCAAATAGACCAGTGGTTCTCAACATTGGTTGTACTTTAGCATCATCTGGAGAGTTTTTTAAAATTTCATGTGCAGGCTGCACTCCAAACCAATTAAATCAGAATCTCTGGGCAATGTATCTAGGCATCAATAAATTTAAAAGCTCCCCCAGACAATTTGAGAGTCCAGTCAATCAAGTCGCAAACAACTAACTCATGGGGTCTTGTTACTCTTTATATATCTCAGAAAAATATTTTAAATATTATTTGCCATTTACACTAGTTTCATCATTTGCATTTTTAAGGATACATATTAGAATAAACCCTAATGGTATGACACGAACAAGATTTTAAGTCTTGCTGAAGGAATGTTGGAATAGGAAAAGTCCTTAAGAGGTCATCTTGTATTCATTACTCCCCATGCCCTTTGCAAATTAATGTTTGCTTATCCTTTTAGACAAAGGAAGAGAAAATAAAAACAAACTAGAGTTAGACTGGGAGTAAAGATGGCAATTAGAGAAAAAAGATATTCAGAGCATAATAATAGAAAACTACTAGTGGCTTACAGGAAAACACTTAGTATGAACACTGGTAGCTCACTGTTATTTTGGCTGAGGAGAGCTCTAATAAATCCAAGTAATTGGTAAACATGATCATTTAAAAATGATGTATGAGGCAGTGTTCACATGAATAAAAGATAGGAGAAATAGGAACTACTTAACATTTCAAGTTCCCAAATTCTTCCATTCATTTAAAGTATTGCACAAGTGTTTCCCAAAGTATTAAATAAAAAGTTTTTTCACATTAGTAAAGGTCAGTTGTGTTGAGAAAGGAATGTGGTATTGGAGATTTAATATCCTAGATAGTGAGTATGAATTTTCCACTATCATTCTAGGAGACTGTGTGGAATTTTTACACTATAAGGACAACGATATTTTATAAATTATCTGTAAAATATTTCAAAGTGTTGTGAGATATTTTTAAAGGGAAGTATGAAGTTATATAAAAGTTACTAATAATATTTCCTTTAAACATATTAGCCTTTTAGAATCCATTTTAAAACATACAATAAAAAATAACCAAATAAAGTATGCATAATTTGATAATGCAAAATTATCCAATGCGGCTGTGATCACAACTTAGTCAAATAAATCAAAGCCATAAAAACACATTCTATTTCCCCCATTTAGAAGAGGCTATCACTGACAAAAGGCCAGCCAAATATTTTTAGGTCAACATGCTCAAAATTTAGTTGTCTTGGAGAAAAGTCCATTAACTCATTTTAGAGGTCATATTGGAAGATAATCAAAAGTTTTCTGCAAATGGGAAGAAATTATTCATTTATTAATTTTTGTTTATCCACACAAAGTTGGGTATGGCAAACTCAAGTACCTACTGAGCTAGAGAGGTACCATGAGTACATGAATGTCAGATATTATGTAAGAGGGTTGGAAGGTGCCTGTGACAAACTGGAGAATACAAGCCTATGTAGACATTCAAAACTGAAAAATTTGTGAACACATTGTTAGCAAAAAAAATCCATAAAATAAAACATATCTGCCAGTTTGATCCTTGATTTAAAGTCTGTTGAAAATAAATGCTTTTTTTTTAATAGTATGGAAAAATGTTTATTGTAGGGTGTGCTTCAAATAAAAATAACACCTAGCAGGATCACTAATACAAATAGCTATGAAGGGAAAAATATAAATTGCAGGTATTGGTAAGTGCAATTTCTACTGTGTTGCAGTACAGTACAGAAAATAATACACATAATGATTACTCAGGAGATCTACACTGATTTATGAAAATACATACATTTGCTCTATAAGGGTGAGTTATATTTAGAGACTGAGAATACTAAAGTTACACTTATATTTTATCTAAAATATTGTTAAAGAAAGGCACAGGTGCCGAGTTCATTTTTTTTTCTTCCATGTCTTGAATTTGGTTAGTTTAGTTGGCAGAGTATGGAGCAAGTAAGGGTAAAATTCTTTTGAAAGACAATAGGTTTATTGGGGGAAAAAATGTATTCTTGCAAGCACTGGAAACAGTATTCTAAATAGATCTGCTAGGCCAAATTGTGTTGTGGTCAAGTCTTCTAAATCATTTTAAATCTTTATTAGTTTTTTTCTATTAATTACTAAAAAAAGGTAATTTCCCACCAAGGCAGTTGGTTTTTCTACTGCTTGAAATTTTATCAGTTTTTCCATTGTATATTTGGAGCTATCTTACTAAGTACATGTATATATCAAATAGAAACTTTTTATCATTATGAAGTGATCTTTTCTACCATAATACTTTTTGATTTACAGTCTATTTTGTACATTAATATATCTATACGAATATTCTTTTCATTCATATTCGCTTAGCACACCTATTTCTTTGATTTTTAATTTTTCTGTTTCCTTATATTTTATATATGTCTCATAATCAGGGCAGAGTCATATGTTTTAAATCCAATATGACATGTTAGTTTTTAAATTAGGGCACTTAGTCCATAATTATTGTTATATGTATTTAAATCCATCACCATATTTTTCTTTTCCATTTTCCCTAGTCTTATTTTCCCCCTTTATTTCCTTGCTTTGAATGATCCGAGTGTTTTCCAAATTATTCTGTTTTCTCTATTTGTTTGTATCCTATTCAAAGTTACACTATTTCTGTTCTTTTAATGGTCACCCTAGAAATTAAGCATGCATTCTTATTTTATCAATACATAATGTTAATAAATACTTAACCATTATACACAAACACACACCTCTGCGTATTTGTTAAAGCACAGGGAAATATCTACAAACTACAGTAGTTATTGAGTGCGGGGGTGTTGGATTGAAGAGGAGGACGGGGTGGTGTGTGGTCATTTTGTCATTTTTGAGCAGTCTGCCCTGGAAGGGGCCAGCCTCTGCGAGAAAGGGGATCCCAGGAGGCGAGCCTTATTCAGCAGCTCCGGATCTGTGCACCCGGACGGATGCTCAAGATCCAAGTCCGAGCCTGGGACGCTACTGGGCTGAAGCTCCAGGCGTCTTTAAGCACAGCTCAAAACCCCGCCTCGCACTTGGCGCGGGGCCAAGTTCGCCCTCCCGCTCCACGCTCCGCCTCCCACCTTGTCTTGCGGCCTCGCAGGGAGTCTGCTCGCTGGTTACGGCTTAAACGTCCAACTCGGGCGAAAAAGACAAGGGCTCGGTTCTCCCGGACGTTTTAGAGAAACGTACTCGTCCCTCCTCTTCCGGTCGGCTCCGCCCAAGCTTCTTCGGCCCCACGTGTGTTTGGGCAGGAGTTCCACGGTGAGCTGCTGGTTCTGCTGGTGGTGAGGTTGCCGGGCTCTGGAGTGCAGAAGCTCCCCCCGGGGCTGCGGGGACGTCACCATGGTGGGGCCCGCTCCCCTGAACCCGCTTGTCTCCCTGGAAGGCTCCCATCCGTCTGGGGAGGCGGGAGAGGGAGGTCTTGGGAAGCTGGGAGAGAGGAGGATGCGAAGTGATTATACTGGGCTGCACACAGGGGTTTGGGGGCTAGGCAGCTCGAAGGAGGGGCCCGGGTCCAGCGTCCGGACCATCAGGTTCAGATTCTTAGTTCTGAAGTGCTCACAGGGCGCCCTGCCACTTTTCGTTTCGTGCCTAAACTTCCCGGCCTCTGGTTCCGCTCCGGGGAAAAATCCGCACCTTTACGTTTTTCGCTACTCACCAGTGTAGGGGGTTGCAAGGAGTCGGCAAAACTCGTGGAAGCGCTTCTTCCATACACCTGTGCCTCGCTTCTACCGGTATAAACAGGGTGGGTTCAGTCGCCTCTTCGTTGGCGTCCATTCACCACCCTCTAGTGACCCACTCCCGCCCCAAATCTTGCCTTCACGTCTCCTATTCCCATAAGGGCACTGAAACTGTATTGTTATTTTTATTAAAAATTGAGCAGACGTGAAAGAGTGTTTATATAACACTTAAGAGTAAAGATTAGCAGTACAAGTACTCTTGTTAATCTATTATCCATTTAAAGAAATAAGACAACATAGCTTTTGAAAGCCTCTGTTCGCCTTCTTGATCCTATAACCTTCAGGAGCCCCTCAAAGGGAAACAATATCTAAATTCTGTATTTATAATTCCCTTGCTTTTCTTTATAGCTACCACTTACATTTGTATTTCAAAACTATTTGTGGTTTCTTCTTGCTTTTTTCACATATTATGTTCTTGAGACTAATTCTTGAATAGTTTCATGTTTTATTAATATTCATTTTCAACTAGTTTTTAGTAAAAACAACATGAAGGTTGTAACCTGGTAAAAGTTATGATATTCTGGCCTCAACTTTTTTTTTCTTTTTCTTTTTTATTTGGCTGTCATTTTTATCTTTCATGTCTTATCTGTAGTCTTTGCTTTAGATTATATTCACGTTTGTGTAAATCCATTCTTTTACTTATCACTACACTTGTGCTATATCCAACCCTTTATAATTTTCTTTCATAGCTTTTCCTTTTCAGAGTGGAACATTAAAACATTAATAATGTGATTGTGTGAGTGATTTGGGGCTTGGTTGATATTTGGTTGTAGTTGTCCCTGACTATCAGAACTTCACTTTGTCAGGCTATAGTAGTAGCATATTGCCCTATCGTAAGAGTCAAAAGAATGACTTATAAATCTGTTCTACTTGGCACATTTCCTGCCCTGTCATTTTTTCTGGTATGTCTTCATGACTGCTGCATCCTCTCTTGAATTTAAACTCAGCTCAGTACTGGAGGTTTTCTATCTAGACTTCTATCAGTTACTCTAAACTTATTTCAGTAGAGCTCAGAATGTGGGCTATGGTAACGCAGTAGACTGAGTCTGGCACCTGTCTTTGCTAAGTTATGTCAGTTGCCCTATCAAATTGGGATATCCATAGTGCCTACCTCAGATAATTGTGAAAATTAAATATAAACCAATTATCTTGATCTCATATTTAGTAAATATTAGTTGTAATTAACTTTAGTAATAGTAGTAAATAGTAACGGTACAGCTAGTAGTTGTCCACCTTTGTTTCTTTGTTCATTTATTTTCCCTTACTGTGAATGTTTCCTGGAGCTTCAAAAGTTCATACCTTTTCCTTATATCAAAACTTAACTAACACGAATCTTTATTTTATTTTATTCTTTATATATATATATATATATTTTTATTCATTTGATGTAATCTACATAACTTCCAACATGAATCTTTTCAAACTAATCCATCCCACCCAACACTTTTTCTGCATTTAAAAAAGTTTTAGTGCTTTTAAGTTTGGTGCTGGTCTCCCTCTTTTTTTTTTAAAATATAAGCCCATTATAGAGTATAAGTGTGCTTATCTACCTAGCTAGATTATAAACCATTAAAAAGTGTACCATCATCCTCCCTTGATTATTGTGGGCATTAACTATAACTGACTACCTACATATTCCTTAATGACAAGAATTGTGTGTTGTTGGGTTCACACCTATAAATGTAAGCTATAACAACAAATCAGCCTAATACTAATACATCTTATTTTTTCCTTCAGCTGTATTGAGATATAATTGACATATAACATTGTGTAAGTATAATATGTATAACATGTTTTGTTATACATATATGATTTTTGCCACAATAAGCTTAGTTAATAATCCCTTATTTAGCATTGTTCCATTGTTTTTCCTGTTGTGAGAACTTTTAAGATTTACTCTCTTAGCAACTTTCAAGTATACAATACAGTATTGCTAACTATAGTCACAACGGTGTACTTTAGATCCCCAGAACTTATTCATCTCATAACTGGAAGTTTGTACCCATTGATCACTGTCACTCATTTGCTTGCCCCACCACTCACCCCTGACAACTACCAATCTACTTCCTATTTTTTTTTGTTATTTTTTATTTTAACAGGAATGTATGAAGCATATCACCCCTGACATAACTCTCTGTTGCTTTTTTTTTGAGTAAACTGTGTGTTTTCGTCTATTACTCTAAATTCTGAATTTAAAGAATAGTTTAGAATCAGTTTTCTGAAGTAATCACTAAGATTGTAGCAAAGATACTTTCAATGAAGGATTTCCAACTGGAATATTGCTGTGCTGCTAGAAACTTTTTAAAGGTAGCATAGTTATTCAAAACAGTCTATGAAAAGAAATTATATTTTTTCTATATCTTTGAAAGTTAACTTTGTTGCTTTTAAAACATAAAATGTTAATCTTCCATAGAAAATACACCTTAAGCCCTCTTCCCCAGTTTTGTTATATGTTTATATTCTGTACTGTTCATGAATTGTCAGATACTCTTACAAAATAAATTTGGAGAACCCTCCCCACCACTAATGGAAATTAATTGCTTTTTTAGTTAAGAGATATTTAGTTTAATAGAGTCTTTAATAGATTAATATTTTATTGATAGGGTTTTACTTCAGTTTTCTCCTGTTGAAGCATTTTGTTTTTTATTGTGAGATGTTGAAAAATATGAAAATATTTTGAAATTTAATGTTTTATTGTACATATTTCTGCATCTTATTATATATACATACCCTACCTTGAGGCAACCTTTTCATGAATAAGTTATTATAAGGAATCATAAACTACACTTGAGTCAGAATACAAGTTCAGTTTCTTTGTACCTTCTCTGTACTCAGTCTCAGAGGTTCTTAGTGATCTTCTAAAGCTATGAGGACGTTTTCATACTCCAAGGGTATCAAACTATTTCTTGTTCTAAAGAAAGTTTTTAAATTTTTAAAGGAAATTTTTCTATAGACTTGAACATACTTCTGAAATAGTGTTACATGGCTCTGTAACTTTAGTTGTTAAATTTTAGTGGCTTCAGAGAGTGTTTTTTTCTTGAGATTTTTGTGACTTGTTTCATTTTATTTGTTAGGCTACGAAACAAAGATATCTTTTAAAGAGCACGTCTTTGGTTTTTTATTGGGGGGAAGGGGTCTTGCATTAGTTTTCCCTGTCTGTGTAACAAGTTATCCCCAAATTTGGTGGCTTCCAACAGGAGTATTCATTATCTCAGAGTTTCTGTGGGTCAGGCTTACCAGGTTTCTGCCTCTAGGTTTCTCACAAGGTTGTAATCAAGGTAGAGCTGTGGTTTAATCCCAAGACACAACTTGGGAGGATCTACTTCCCAGCTCACTCACCTGGTTCTTGGTACATTCATCTCATGGACTATTGGACTGCAGACCTCAGTTCTTCACTGGCTATTGGCTGGAGGCCTCCCTCAGTTATCTGTCACATAGGCTTCTCCATAGAGCAGCTCACTACCTAACAGTTGGTTTCCATGTGAGCAAGCCAAATGAGAGAGCAAAAGAGAGAGTAGGCCAGATAGAAGCCAGTCCTTCCAAAACCTAAACTCGGGGTTGAAATCTCATCACTTGTCAAATGCTGTTTATTAAAAATGCGTCACTAGGTCCACACTCAAGGGTGGAGGATTACACACGGGTGTGAATATCAGGAGGTGGGATTCATTGGAGGCCATCTTAGGGGCAACCTACCATGAATTCTGAAAATTTTTACTTGATTCATGCTTGCTAGGTAAACTTTATGCATAAAAAATCCTTATCACACCTTCCCTCACCCCTACCTCTACATGTGCAGAGAGATACACGAAAGAATGCACATACTTTTTTATGATGGTTTTACTCTTTATTCCCTTATAACTGGAACCAACTTCCAATACCATTCCGGGTTTCAGATTTGGAGCTATCTTCAGGTTTATCAAGAAGTGAGCAATAAATATTTGTCGAATATTTTAATAAATATTTGTTGAAGGAATGAATGAATGTATAAATGAGAAATTGGTGGTCATTTTAATTCTACCTGGAGAGTTTTACAGAAGAAATGACTTTGACTTGTCCTATCAAAGGACAAATAAGGAAACAGATTTTTCAGGCAGAGGTAATAAGTACAGTCTCAAGATGTTATAAAACAGCAAGATGTGTCCTGGAAATGGCAAGAAGTCCAATACGAATGAGATGCTGGCATTTTTAAGAAAGAGAAAGGGTGCTGGGGACATGGGTCGGTTAGGTTGTTTTCCAGGTTAAGGACTTGGGACCTAACTGAGCTAGTAGAGTTAGTGCTGTAGAAAAATAATCTCTGTGACTTACATGAAAAAAGGGCTAGTGAGAACCTAAAGACCACCGTAGTCATGAAAGATGAGGCTGAATTAAGGCAGTAACAATATTTTGAAGAGATTCTAGAAACACTTGGCCTGTGGAGCATTAAGAATGTTAGAGACAGCTGTCCCCTAATAGACTTTCCTTTTCCTGTATAATAATTTATTTTTTTCTGAGACTAAATATTGTATTTACAACTCTCCTTTATATAACCCTCCGATTAAATTTTGGTCAGTGGGATGCAAGCAGAAGAATCTGCAACTTCCCAAATATTGCTCTTAAAGGAAAGTGGTATACTTTTTGATTTTCTTTTCTGTTTCTCACTGGCTGGAGTTTAGAGCTGGTATTGGGCCATCTTGGACTATATAGACATGCAGGAGATTGCATAGCCTGAGGATGGCAGATAACAAGATGAAAGGAGCCTGGATCTCTGAGGGCTTTGTGGAGCAGAGCCTCCAGCTTCTACTTTTTTACATGAGAGAACTAAATTTTATCTGGGTTAAGCCATTATTATTTTGGGTTTCAATTATAGGAAGGCAAACCTAATTCCTAAATAATAACAGGTGTGATAAGATACAGAATTATGTAGGAATAAAGAATTACTGAAATGTCTAGTTTAGAGGACTGATTAAATCGTGACCTAATTAACTGGCATAAGACTTGAATGGGAAAATAATTTGTTTCCTTTGGATATGCTAATTTGGAGAGGGACTCCATTATTTTCTCCGTTCCTATTTTCCTATGAGCCCAGCTTTGACTTTGTTTGGTTCACTGTCCACTGTGTAATATGTGTAACTTCTACAATCGAGCTGTCATTAAACATGCTATGTTTTCTTCTGCCTCCCCCTCTTAACTTTCTTAACTATAACAAATTTCCAACTTTGTGTCCTCTCACTATCTGCATTCTCTGTGTCCACATTGAAGGTGGAACCGTTGAAGAGCTGTGTTTATTGACCCTTTCTGTTTATTTTCTTACCTTATGTGGAGAGTAGTTCTGAATATATTTTTTCTGTTATTACCATGGAAACAAAGACTTTGAATTATTTAAAAGGTCTGGCTTATCTCCTGACTCCTACTATATAGCGTTTCTGGCTCAGTTTTTCTGTTATATTGCTGTTTTTAAAATTTATTTCCAAAGAAAAATTTTTTTTTTGACAGAAATCACTTATGTATCTGACATATATGTCATATATTTTCTTACATTTTAGCCTAAAGCACCAAAGGGAAAAAATGCAGGACGGGAAAAAAAAGTCATCCATCCGTATAGTAGAAAAGCAGCTCAAATTACAAGAGAGACCCACAAACAAGAAAAAAAGGAAAAGTAGGTGTCTTTTTATCATTTGTATTGTGCATTTCTCCCTCATCAATATTCCTCATCTTCCTTTAATGAATGTGTTAAGTATCTTCTATGCATCGAAGGTAAAACTGAACATGAATTCAGCTCTTATAGAGCTTACCTGTAAGAGATACATAAATTTAAATAGATTATGATGAGTGCAGTGAAGAAAAACTAAAAAGGACTATGGGATGGAGAGTGAGGGAGAAGTTCTATTTTACATCGGGTAGTCATGGAAGTCTTCTCTGAAGAATTTGTATTGTGCATTGGTGAAAAACAGAACTAAAAGATGTGAGGGAGTGTGCTAAGCACATATATATATTGGGCATATAGGTTAAAATACATATTAGACATATAAAAAGAGATATTGAATGAGCAGCTGGATGTGTTTAGTGTTCAGAGGCCTAGGATGGGGATGTAGACACGAATTTGGGAGCCATCAGCATCGACATAAGACTGCAAGCCATGAGACTATGTTAGGTCACCTAATGAGTAAGTGTGGATAAGGGTTAGAAGGGAGCCAAGGATTGAGTCCAGAGGCCCTTCACCATTGAGAGATTAGAAAAAGGAGGATCCAACAAGTGAGACTGAGAAGGAAGAAAAAAACATAGTGTTTCAGAGAGAAGGTGATGATCGACCTATGTCATTTGCTGTTGATTAATATGAGGACTGAGAATTGATTTAGTAATTTGATTTAGTAATATGGAAATCGTTTAGGAAAGTAGAGATCATTATTTTTTTGAGTTATTTCTTAGTTGCAGCTCTGGAGATTACGTCTTAAAACAATCTAATTGAGGTTAATGTCAAATTAATTTCAATAGTATGCAAAAATTCGCTCCACTATAGTTTCATTCCCATTCCTGCCTTTGTACTATTATTGCCATATAAATTACATCTTTATACATTTTAAGGCCATAAACACAGTTCATAATTATTGTTTTTTTGTCTTAAATGAGAAGAAAGGTAGTACAAACAAATATACATTTATACTATCTTCAGGTATGCTGTTTTGTTGTTGTTGTTTGCTTTGTGTCTTTTTCTGGACTGATTTTGTAAAGTCTGTTTGTTGTGTATGGCCATTGAAATTTCTGCTCAGTTAGTGGTCAGCTAACATCTAGACAAAGATTTTTCTGAATTCCTTTAACTAAGAGTTCTCTCAGCCTTTGTTGAGGGACTCTGTGCATCTATTGGCCATGCCGTCAACACTCCAGTTGCATTTTACTTAGACTTCGTTTCTTGTTTGCACAGAGCCTCAGGGTTTGGCAGAGGTGAGAGATTAGATGTTTCTCAGATCTTTTCTTGGCATGAACTAGTCCTAAATATGCACATGGCATTCTAGATTCCCGGGAATATGTTGGAACGAGCTTTTCAAAGCCCTCTATGGACCTTTCATTTCCCAGTTTTTCCTTTAAAATTTTTTGGTCAGGCTTTTGTAAGCTTCCAACTGGTAATATTATTCAGGTAACCACGATCTTGGACAATTACTGCTGATTTTTTTCCAGAAACAACGTGGGGATGGGGCTGTTCCTACAGAGAGAGCTCTGAGTCAAATTAAATAAAGACAAAGTAACCCCGAGAATAGAGCTTTTCAGTATGTTGCCTGCCACATCAAATGGTGTCAGTTTTTTGAGCGTCAGCATCACTGATCATGAATCATTTTTTATTTAAATGGGAGCGTGGTCACAAATATCATCTTAAAATGCTGCTCATCTCCTGCACTAGAGCACCACTTCCAGGAAGATAGAAATGCTGAGTTGTATTTTTCAAAAGTTGGTTGGTGACAAGATACTCAGACTGTTGGGACAGCTGTAAGCAGGATGATAGAAAAGGTATTGATGGGACTTTAACTTGACTTTAAGGTGCCTGTGGCTTTTAAGAAATGAATAGCAGTTATCAAATACTGCTTTAATTACTGATTGCTGCATAAGAAATTATACCACACATCTTAAACAGCTTGAAATAAACACAGTTTCTCCATCAGTAATCTCAGTTGCTACTTAACTGGGTGCTTCTGGCTCAGAGCCTCTCACGGGGTTACAATCAAGATGATGTTTGGGGCTGCATTCATCTCAGAGGTTTTGCTTCCAAGCTTACTCACGTGGCTGTTGGCACGCTTCAAGTCATTGCTGGCAGTTAGCTGAAGACATAAGTTCCTTGTCACGTGAGCCTCTCTGTAGGGGGCTACTCATAACTCGACAGCTTGGTTCTTCCAGAGCAAAGGCTCAGAGAGAGCGAGAGGGGGTGACCAAGATAAAAGACCATCTTTGTAACCTAATTTAGGAATGATATCCATCACTGTTGTACTGTTTTATTTGTTAGAAGTGAGTCACTAGGTCCAGCCACACTCAAAGACATGACTATCAAGAAGCAAAGATCAGTGGAGACCATCATAGATACTACCACCTCTTGTTGCTGCCTACCAAAGATGCTTAGTTTTCTAAGGAACATAGGTAACCAGGAAGCTTGTATCCAGTCTCTCTACTTTTTTCACAGAACCCAGGATTCTTTGTCCCACTTCGTAAGGCTCTTTTTTTTTTTTAGGGAGAAAGAGAGGTGGTGGTGTGGAGTGAGGAATGAGGGACATTACCCGTTAGGATGCAGTGCCTTTGGCCAGTGGTAGAGAATACGAATCCGCTAGGTTGATCAGATTGACTTTTACTGATGTCCTCTGACTACTAAAAGATAGTGCAAGAGTGAATAGCAACAGAGTAAGATTTCAAACATGTTCTTCATCCTTAGTATTTGAATGCTCTGATTTAGAACTATATGAAATATGGCTTCTGTTGATGTTAAAAGAAACTAGTATGGTTTGAAGACTAGCACATTTCAAGCAACGCAGAATTTATAGGCAGCAAATCGCTATTCTGTATCATGATTTTAGCTTTATTTTATGATTTTTTAGCATAGCAACATTTCTCAGCATGATATTTGTGTAGACATGTTTTCATTTTTCTTTCAGTTCATAGAACTTGAATTGCTGGGTCATTATAAGAAATTAAGTTTTTAAGAATTGCAGGTCATCTGAAAGGGATGATATTAAGTATTGCCTTTTCCAAAATGATCATACTATTCCAGTGTATAAGTGTTCATTTGCTCTGTATCCTCTGAGACACGTTGTATTATCAGTTTTTTTTTTTTTTTAAATTTCAGCCAATCTAGTAGGTGTATCGTAGTATTCAGTGTGGTTTCAATTTGCACACTTGTAATCTTGATGGCTGATGATGTCACATATCTTTCGATACGCTTATTAGTCATTTATATGCCTTTTGTTTGATGAAAAAATTGGTTAAAATCTTTTGTCCTGTTTGATATTAGGTTGTCTGTATATCATTAAGTAGGAAGAACTGTTTGTATATTCTTCATGTAAGTCTTTTTGTTTGTTTTTTTTTTTTTTGTACTGTGAATATTTTCTCCCAAACTTTGGCTAATTTTTTTTTTTTTTTTTTATAAAAGAGGCTTCATTTTATTCTCCAATTTTCTAATTGTTAAAAGTGGGAGAGTAAACCTGGTCTGCTTTGTTAGGGTGGGGACAGTGGATTTTTTGTTCATTTCTGTATCCCTAGTGGGTGGCATCAAGTGTGGCAAAAACTATCCAGAGATCTCTTCTGAATGAATTAGTTCTAAATAAGTATCAACAAAAGAAGGCATATATTACTTAGACTGTTTTCTAAGAATAAATGAGTTCTTTTTTTATTATTATTATAATTCTTTTCAACTTTATGAAAAGTAAACATTCCGTTTTGTTCTTGTTGAAGTTTAAAAGTAATGTATTTTGGTTTTGGTGGCAGCACTCAATCTTCTAGAAGGTATTCATTATTCTTTTGTGCTCAGATATTCTGCATGTTACAAAACCCGCCTGAACATTCATAATGCAGTCAAACTTTTGTGTTTTCAAAACTGATTTGTTTTATAGGTGTCCTTTAGTCATTGAAGAGCTAAAAAAATGTTTCTAATAACATTTTGTTCTAGTGATTTCAAAGAGAAGCATGGTGTTCAGTGTTTCTGTATTAATATAATTATTTCATATGTATGAAAGAATGATCTTTGAATTAGGTTCTTTAGGCAGTTTTTCTTTTTGTTGTTTTGACAGATATTTAAAACTTGCTTTGGAAATCTTCTAATACGTTACATACCTTTTCTTCCAAGGTTGAAGAATGAAAAGGCTTTGCGTCTCAACTTTATTGGTAAGTGGCTTTCCTTACTTATTTGATGTTCTGGCTAGAGTAGAGTGAAGTTCTGCCCTACACCTATTTTTCTTTTAACTTACCTGGTGAAATACTATTTTTATCTAAATGAATTTTTCTTTACCAAACTTGATTATAACAAAACAAAATAAAATCAATTATTAAGCTCTTAGAACAGTGTTAATAATGTCTAGCTCAGTTTTTCAAAAATTGTTTGGTTTATATTTACCTATCTACATCTATCTATCTATTTGTCTGTCTGTCTATCTATCTGTATCTATCTATCTATCTATCTATCTATCTATCTATCTAATCATCTATCATCTATCTGTAGCTGAATTTAATTCTAGCCCCTTAACCATTAGAATTAAGGCTTAAGTAATTTGGAAACAGCAATTCATATGTAATTATGTGGACACATACACAATTTTTGTGGGGGAGGGGACATCAAATTTATCGTTAGTAAATTTTTACAGATAAGCCTGAGATTTCAAAATAGTGCTATTAGGCTTTATTTCTAATTAAAAATATTTGAACTTTTTAAAAATGCTTCATCAAGTGATGGAATAGTATTTCTAAATGGGTTATCAGTATCTGGGTAGGGCCATTTCTTTATATCTAATACTGAGAAATCTCACTGAAAGTGACCCCAGTGGTTTGATTTACTTTTAACAGTGAAGTCTGTTAGTTCTTTGTGTCTGGCAGATGTTGTATGCTTAATGAATTTACTAATTTTGAAGCCCTGGACAGGTTACTTAACCTTTCTCATGTGTAAATGAGAATAATAATACTACTAATCCTCATAGGATTGTGAAGCTCTTGACACAGTGCCTGCTGCTTATTAAATGTTCAGCTTATTAATGATGAAAAGTACCATTTTCATCATTAATCTAATTAAGTTTTCATTTTATTTGATTTTAGATAAGTTCTATCCTTTACTTTTTAAATACTTAGAACTTCATGTTATATTAAAATATTCTCTTTTTTAAAAATTTTCACATCCTTATTGGTTAAATATACAGAAAAGCAACCCTCTCATTCCTGTCTCTTCTCCAAATTAAAATGTGACAATTTAATTTCTTACAGACTGGTTTAATTAGCTTTGAGCCCACACAAGTCTTTATATTTAGCATTGAAATAAATTTTGATACTGTTTTAAACATATCAATGTTGAAAATTATAATGAATACCTCTGCTTAAATGGTGACTTGTATTTATCTTGGTGCTTGTTGTTGTAGGTGAAAAACTGCAGTGGTTTCGAAATCACCTTGATCCCCAGAAAGCAGGATATTCAAAGAAGGATGCTTGTGAATTAATTGAAAGGTAAACACTGGACATGTTATGAACAGAGTCAAAAAAAGGAATCCTTTTTTCTGGTTCTTAAAGAGACAGAGTTCTCTTCTGGATTTATAGAAGGGCAGATGCCTTTGTTATTGAAAAGACTTTGGATTCATATCCTAGCCTCTTAACTTCAGTAGGTTGTAACTTTTCTGGGCCTCGGAGTGGTGGTTATTAAAGGTTCTTGGGATCTGGAAAAGCTTCTTGGGGAAATAGCATCTAAAATGACACCAGAAGGCTAGAGGTTAGCAGATTGAGGTAAGGTAGTTTGAAGAGCCTCTAGATAGAGCAAATCTAAAAGGCCTACAGGTGAGAGTGACATATATAGTGATCTAGCAAACATCTAATATGACTGAAATAACAGGTTCAAGAAGGGAATCATGACAGGTATGGTAAGTGACAGTCAACTCATTGAAGACATCAGATATCATTTTAAGAATTTGGACTTTATCAAAGGACATTGGGAGCCATGGGAGGTTTTTATAGCAAGCACTTGAGGTGATCATATTTAAACTTTGGAAAGGTCATAGTAGCAAGAATGAGGATAATGGCCGAAAGGGGGCATGGCTCTGGCCAGGAGACTGTTGAGAGGCTGATGCAGTAATTCAGCTAAGAGATGGTGGTTGCCTCTGCTTGTTTAGTAGCAGTGTGATGAAGAGAAATGGATTACAGAGATATGAAGAAGGTAGAAGTCTCAATCTTTAGTGAAAAAAAGGGAGAGAGAGGAATCAAGGAGGACACTTACATTCTTCATTTGAGTAACTGGATGAATGATCATACTATTTCCTAAGATATGGAGCCAAAGAAATACAGTAGGTTTGGCAAGGGATGGATGGGGACAGGGATAAGGACATGTTCAATTTTGATGTGTTAAGCCTCTACAGGATATCCAAATGGAGACGTTCAGAAAGTGGTTGCATATGAAGATCTGGAGTTTAACAGATACTTTAATAACAGGCAGTGTGATTTGGTTGGTAAAATTTTGAGAATGGTTGAGTTATCCAGGGAAGGGCTGAGGTCTGAGGACTTGAACTCAAAGGAATATAAAAATTCAAAGGACAGGCGAAAGCTAGGATTATGTTTAAATGAACTAATATCAGCCAAATATACAAACTTTGTGACTCGAATTATTTTCTTACTTTTCAGGTATTTAAATCGATTCAGCAGTGAGCTGGAGCAGATTGAGTTACATAACAGCATCAAAGCCAGGCAGGGAAGGCGGCACTGTGCCCGGGAGACAGTCATCAAACAGACATTGGAGCGTGAGCGACAGCAGTATGAAGGATATGGCCTTGGTGTGTTTTCTTTCTTTCTTTCTAAATACAGAGCAATATCAGATTTGTGATTCATTTCAAAGGTTTATTATTCTACTAAGTTTAGTTTGATTTTCTTCCTTTGTTTTTCTTTCTTTTGTGAGTATCTGGACTATTTTTAATTCTTTTTTTTTTCTACATCCCCAAACTTTCGATTGTGACAGTGACATCATATCTTTCTAATGTAAAAGTAAAGTTTTCCTGTCCCCTCTGGCGCATACCTATTTGCTTTATTATAGAGTTATTACTTGCCCATCTCCAACTCCATTTGTTTCTTTAGAAGGTACATGTCCTTCTTGTCTTTATAATTCTTATAGTACCAAACTATACTTGTTGCAGTTATTCTTGAGAAACTATCGAAATCAAATATTAATTCCTAGCATTGTCACATTTCTTACCTTTCCTAAAGGCAAATATGTTACTAGTTTACCAACACTGAAGAAAAACACTTAATGGGAGAGAGTATTTTAAAGTCATGCAAAGCCCCAAAATAGTTGAGGACCTAAAGGCTATATGGCCTACAAATGATATTTGATTGGCTTATTAATTGTCCTCATAAAAATACGTGATGATTTCATGTGAAAAAAATGTAGATTTCTGGCTTCTCTTAAAAAAAAATCAGTTGGTCTGGCAACATAATTTGCTAGATGTGCTAGACTCACCTTTCAATTAAAGGAAGCACTTTACAGCTTCTCTTTGGCATATCCGAATTGCCAGCATCACTGCTTGCACTTTGGGGCCATTGTTAAGTAAAATAAGGGTGATTTGAACACAAGCACTGCAATACCACAACAGTGGATCTGATACCCAGGACAGTTACTAAGTGGCTAACAGGCAGGTGAGCGGATACTCTGAACAAAGTGGTGGTTCACGTCCTGGGCAGGGTGTTGTGAGATTTCATCACGCTACTCAGAAGGGTGTCAATGAATTGTTTATGTCTGGAATTTTCCATTTAATATTTTCGGACTGCAGGTTATCTCAGATAACTGAAACCTCGGAAAGTGAAACTATAGATAAAGGGGGACTACTGTGGTTTTGTTTTGTTTTAGAGATTCTATGCTAGAATTTATTATTTAATATCATTCTTCTTAAATCATCTTCTTAAACTAAGCCCTTTATACTTGCAAAACTTACTTTCATCTGGCATAACAATGCTTTGATATTTTGTTTTGCTTTGGATAGTCTTGCTGTCTGTCAATTATTATTTGTTGTATCTGAGATAATAAATGAAGAAACTAAAATGTTGTAATTGAGAAAACATTGCCTAATGAACATAAATTATTTTCTTTCTCAGAGATTCCAGATATTGTAAATGCTGGTAATCTGAAAACTTTTAGGTGAGTCTGTCATTTTTATTGTTCCGTAAAACTATGTGTAAAATATATGAGACGTAAACTTTTTTCCTTTTTGAGTCTAGACATTACATCTGAAAAAAAATTGTTTTTTTAACCTTTTCTCTTTCATCAAAGTATAATTTTCCCAAATCGTGTTTATTTGAAACACCAGGTATACACTGAAATGATAGTGACGTGCTTTTATTTCAAAATATTTTAAAATACTTTAATATAGTACTTAAAAGAACATCTCACTATTCTTCTCCTATTCTTATTTTATAGAAAGATAAAATAACAGAAACAGATTCGATGGCTCAGAGTCACATTTCCAAACTGTTCACAGCACCCTCTTTTGGAGGAGTTGGTTAATGGGAATTGATACCAGGGGAAGGACTAAGTCATCCAGAAGCAGAGAGTCCTGTGGTCTCTCTAATAGTACTCTTTTTTGACCAGAGAGACCACTGAATAGAATTTTAGTTTTTCAGTTTTCAAACATGGCTTCTTTGTCTTTAGAAAAATGATTTTTATTAAGCATTTTGGTCTTAACCATGCTGATAGGTTTGAAATGTTATGTTAATTGAAATTAGATAAATTTAAGTCCAATCATATTCTTTGAAATCTTTCAGCTTATTTTATATTTTTATATACTTCCGAATTCATAGAAAAATACTTAGTATTTAATATGTATAAAATATGAGCTCTAATAAAATTTATGATATGTAAGAAGTAGTTCACTTTTATAGTTTAGATACATAGAGCTTAAGATTCTTTTTATGCCTTTATTTATTTATTTATTTATAATATTAATTAATTAGATATATGTATGCTCTTTATTTCTAAAACAATGTATGTTCTTCCCCCAAAGAAAGCCAGATATGAGAGAAGAAATTAGCAGAGACTATTAGTAATGCTGGTTGGAGTTCAGGTCTCAAAACAAACTTTACATTGCTCCTAAAGTAAATAAATGAACATAGGATTGTCACAATAAATGCCGAGGTTGAAAAATGAAGTTCTCTAATATAACCATAAAAGTTGTTTGATTATTGAAACTTACCTGTGACTTAGCACTATGTGTGAAAAGAAAACTTTTCTGACTATGCATTTTGGAGATTCACCAGGCATGACATCCTGGTGAGATTCTTGATACCATAGGGCCTGATTGAGAGAAGTGTTTGGGTTAGGAAGGATAGAAGAATGGAACAGAGTCTCCTTGTAATTTCTACCTAATATTTTCCTGTATTGCTTTGGAAGTTTTGAATATGTGGGATTCTCTCTAATGCATTTATATTGTTTCTTTCTAGTGCATTTGAATCCGCTGTAAATTTATAAACTTTGTTCTGCTACTTTCAGAGTTTCGAATATTGATTTTTTCCTGTTTCGCCACCTCACACCCCGTCAACATGCTATACTTTTTCTTTTATCTAGGGAATGGGATTTTGATCTGAAGAAGTTGCCAAACATTAAAATGAGAAAAATATGTGCTAATGATGCAATTCCTAAGAAGTGCAAGAAGAAAACTGTTACAACTGTAGACAAAGAGTTAGGGGAATTGGAACTAAATGATGAATCAAGTGACTCAGATGAGGAAATGACTGCAGTGGCCTAATTGTCCTTAACTTGAGTTGAAAATAAATAGAGAGCTATTTATTCGAAGATGTACTCGAATCGATTATGATAAATGTCTAGATACAAGAATTTGCTGTTTAGCTTATTCTCTTACATGATGAGAATTCCATTTGCAGTTTCAAAAACAGTGTTATGATTGTTATTTAAAAATGAATGTTGCTTTTTATTTACATTAAATTGCTAAAAAAGATATAGTCATTTAAAAGAATGATCTTTAAGATTGATTTAATCTGAATTTCCAGAACAGGAGGTAGCGATATGAATAAAGAGAGAGAATGTTTTCATTTTTTTTCTTCATGTTTCCTTGGGATCATGTAATCTCACATTTTGTGGTTTGGAAAGCAACCTGTTTTCTAAAAGGGTCCTATGGGTACTTCTTGAGCAGTGATGATAGCAAAATTGTCTTTCAGTAATAATATTTTAGTAATCCCCTCTTAAACATTAAACTTGTCTTTCCTCATAAAATAGGGAGAATGTGATATGGAATTCATATAACTGATGGCTTTCGCATTATTTTTATTTATTATCTTTGAGCCACAGTTAAATGGTAAAAGAAGAAATGAAGTGACTATTCTTGCTATGTTGATCTGTTATCTTTGACAGAAGGGGACACATGATTTCAGGTTAGCTCTGTTTGTATTTTATTTTCTGCTTTCTCATTGTGAAAAGTGATATAGATTTTATCTGTGGGAACAGACCTAATGATTAGAGAACCAATTTTTTTAATTGTGTTATTTTTTTCTTCTAAGAGATAAGTTAAATGACATATGATATAATTATTAGTATAAGTGTCATGAAAAACATGGATGTAGTAGAATGTTCTTCAAAGAACTTGTTAAGTGCAAGTATCTTTTAGTCTTTCTAAAAGATGCAATGCAAATGTATCTGAATATTTATAAGAAAAAAATGTTAATGCCATATGAGGTTACCTAGCTATCAATTAAATTTTGTTAACAATTTAAAGCGTTATGGCTTCTTTTTTTGAAAATAAAAAATAAAATTTATTTTCATAATTTCACTTCTTAAAGTTCTTATTTCATTTGCAGTGATGTAAATGATGCTGATTTGCTTTTCGCTTTAGTAATCTGAAAGTATGGTTTCATGGTTATGTAAGAAGTTCTATTTCTTCAGTCATTGGAAGATTTCTGTTTTTTTGGTCCTTATATAGTCTCAAAATTGTTATAAAAACTGAGTCCTAAATTACAGTAAAGAGAGTAATAACTATTCTTTTGTCTAATATTTAAAAAGCCATAATGTTAGATGAATGACTTGTGAAAATGGCATATCATCCTCCCCCTCAAACATTTGTTCCCAGTTTTCTCTATGCTCTCAAAGCAAAAAAATATAACAAGCCACAATGCTTAGAACTGGAACAGATAAAAATTTGTTGAATGGATGAATTTACTATTTAGGACCATATTTATTATGTCACTCCCGGCTGGACCAAAGCCACTTAAGAGATGATTTGTCTTTAGAGTACTGCTTTTAAATGATATCCTCAATCATTGTTTATAGAACATGTTCTTTCTGGAGTTGTAATTTGTGATCTCTTATTTAGACCCCTTTTCAGTCAGTAGTGTATCTTTGTGAGATAGCTTCTGCAGTCCATGGCCATGGAACAGGGTTAAAGTAACTCACTTTGTAGGCACTTCTGAATCAACTAGGGGCTGGCAAACTTTTCTCTTGTAAGAACCAGACAGTAAATGTTTTAGGTGTTTCAGGCCAAATGCAGTTTCTGTTGCATAATCGTGTGTATGTGCATGCGTGTGTATGTTTTACCACCCTTTAAAAATGTAAAAATCATTCTTAGTTTCTTGCTATCCACAAATAGACTGCAGGCTGGATTTGGCCTGCTTGCCATAGTTTGCAAACTGCTGGTCTAAAT
The DNA here is from genome assembly GCF_000151845.1 of Pteropus vampyrus. Taxonomy (NCBI): domain Eukaryota; kingdom Metazoa; phylum Chordata; class Mammalia; order Chiroptera; family Pteropodidae; genus Pteropus; species Pteropus vampyrus. The sequence continues at coordinate 3,233,976 of NW_011888869.1, forward strand.
CAGTGAGTTAGACTTCCATGGTCATAGGCTAATGATACATTTCTAAGCTCAGAACACCTAACTTTGACATCTGTGGTCTTTTCCCCTGATATCCTAGTCACTTCCTTGCCTTACCAACATAAGTTTCTCCTTAGGACTTTTTAGCCTCAAATAGAAGCTTTTTCTACTAATATATCCCTTGTGTTTCAGGGGCAGGAGATGGGATAGGTGTCTTTTTTGCTGTACTCTCACTTCCAAATAATTTCTTCCTTTGTTCTTTGAAGTTCTCTTATTGTCTCCCTTTCCTTATTATCTTCCCTCCCAGAAGAACCTTCTGCCCATTCATTGAAGACTTTAGCTCTTGGCTTATTTCTCTTCTATTTCAATCATTTTAGTGATCCTAGTAGCCTCGTGGATAGCAGATCTAACACTGTAACTTTTAGGTTTATCAGTCTTTTTCTCTGTCTCATAAGAGGCTTCTCAGTGGTCATACCTGCCCAGATCCTTATATACACCTGAAACTTCTCTAAACTTGACTTTGAGCCTTTCATTCTCCATTTACTGTTTTATCCTTTTCTATTGCTGAAGTTCTACACTTTTATCTCATTCTCTCATTATACATCACCCATCTCTTGTCTTCAGATTCTTTCTTGTTCAGCTTAGATTCAGAGTTCATAGTTGCTTCCTTGCATATGCCCTCAATTCCTCTGCCCCCGACTTCATAGTATTTCTCTTTCAAAACCCAAACCAAGTTAGGCTCAGTTATCTGTCTCCTTCATACCCGTTTCTGGTGCAATCAGACAGACCGTTTTCCAATTCATGTTTGCAAATTTCAAGTGGATTCTCAAGACTGCTTAGCAATTTGTTTCCTTAATACATTCATTTTTCCAAATTTGAGATTTTTTTTTTTTTACTACTTTATACTTTCTTGCTCGACTTTAATACTAGCCTCAACTTTCAGCTGTTACCTTTTTATGCATCAGCGAGAAAATAGAAACTCATTTTCTTTTGATTTAATAGATGTAGTAGCTTTTCTCCTTTTAATGGTAAAAACTCCTACTTATAGCCTAGATCCCACTTCCCACTGTCTTCTCCAGAACGTTGATTCTCCCCCTAATGTCTCAAGCCAGAAAACTGCCTATAAGTCATCCCTGATTCTTCCCTGTGTCTCTTTAAGGCCCTCCCCTAGTCTAATTTAATTAGCGGGTATTTCTGGTTCTATTTCCAAAACAGAAAGTCAAATCAGTCCATGTCAGGCCATCTCCACCTTTCACCCTTACCTAACCCACCACGTCTTGGCTGTACCGTGTCCAGTAAATAGCTTCCTAACTGGCCTTCATGCCGCCATTCTTCCTTCACTTAATTTATTCTCCAGAGTTGTTCATGTATTTTAAAAAATGTACACTAAAATATGCTATTCCTTTGGTCAATATTGTTACAGTGTCATTCCACATTTTTAAATGTTATTTTTGTTTATTTGATGGGGTATAATTTTGTTTCTAACCACTTTTTATTTTAAAGATATTATCTTTTTAAGAGCAGTTTTAGGTTTGCATCAAAATTGAGAGGTAAGTAAAACAATTTCTTATATACCCTCTGCCCCCACACATGCACAGCCTCCCCCATTATCAACATCCCCCACCAGAGTGGAACATTTGTTACAGTTGATGAATACGACAGTGACATCTATCATATTATGAATGAAATTCATGTTCCGTACCCCAGTCACGCAGGCCTGAAATAACTTGATTCCTGACTCCTTCTCCAACCTCAGCTTGTTTCCGCTAGCCTGTGGCTTATGATACATTAGGCACACTGGCCTCTGTCCATTCCTAAAATGGCTAAGGTGTTTCCTATAGTGGAACAGTACTGTGCTAGCACCCTGATCACCTTGTGTGTGTATCCACTTAGTCCAGGCTTGGTAGCAGCTGACCTCGGCCTTTGAAGAATGCTTTGTGATCTTCCTGGAGCATGAGGATATGGGACATATGTGAGGAACTACCATAGGCCACTTCACATTCGCCTTCCAGTCCTCCAGGGAGGACCTGTGGCAGTTTGTCATTGCCTTCTGGTTTCTGATGGAGGATGAGTTTTCCACCTTACATCTCTTCAAGGTTTAGCTGCAGGCTATAAAATTGTTTAGCTGCAATAGGATGCCCCAGCCCTTATGGTGCATTATCATGTCATCTGGCTGTTTTTCTTTTTGTGTCTTTCTTGGGGCAAGACTCATGGAGAGCGGGCACATTTGTTCATCTTTCTTTTGCTGTATAAGCAATCGACTATGTGACCCTCACAAGGGCTCGTGGTTTCTTTACTGGCTGGATCTTGCTCGACATTTCCCATTCTGGACGTGGCACTTGCGGTTCCCTCTGCCTGTGTTGCCATCGCCCTGAGTTACAGTATCTCTCCCCACACCCTTGTTGCCTGTGGAGTCTCACAGTTCTCAGCTTTGGGATCATTAGCTGAACATGCAGTGAAAATGGTTTGTGATCCAGGCGTGTTTGTTGTCATTTGGGAGATGGAGAAGACTGTTAAGTTCAAATATCCAATTTGGGAAGAAGAATGGGCTCATAAGATTAGCAGTCTAGTTGAAAGGCTTGTAGGCACCCGGGGCCAGGCGGTCCCTTCACCCTGAATTTTGACCCAGAAGTTGTTGGGACTTTGGAAAGGAACATTTTTCTCACTAATCATCCAATCTCTTAGATTAGAAATACATTCCAAAGTCTTTCTCTTAGTATTTATAATCTATGAAATTATCTGAATCTACTCTTATTATCTGAGTAGAAAAATGCTGTTACATTCTTTTGTATATCCAAGCTTTATTCATGAGAAAATCCTTTCTCTGTATTATATCGTTTTTCTTAAAGTCTTTTTTTTTTAAAACAGGGTTTGAAAATCTGTATAGATTATTTCCATTGTTTTCTCTTGTTATTGCTGGCTTTAAAATAATTAAAGATATGTTCAGACCCTGCTTAAAAACCCAGACCACTGTCAGATAGGAACTCAAGCTCATTTGAATGTTACAGATACAAATCTGGAGAAGTCCTGGTAAATTAAGCAAAAAGTATAGAAACCACAACAAAGGTATGAGTCACTTGTTTAATATACAAAGTCTTTCACAGATAATTATTTTCTTTTCCTTAATTTGTCTTAGTACACATTATTCACAAAACAGTAAATTGTTAATGCAAGAGAATTGGGTAAAACCAAAAAAGTACAAATGCTCAACCTCAAAAATTGCACAGTTAAAATTTATCCTTGTTTGTTTTAATGCAGTATCCAATTTCAAAATGGGCTTTCTTCAGATGTGGACAAAACACTGCAGCCCAAATTAACAGTACATCCTTTCAACTGTATTGATATGTAAAATAGCACCTTTGGGCTGACTTAAGGAAAGGAAAAAGGTTTTCAGCTTTCTTAATTAAAGTGTTAAGTCCTACACAATTATTATATAACAACTACAATAATGATAAGTTTTAAGAGTACTTTGTTCCACGATATTCATTGGCCAGGCAAGGCAAACTATGTCAAGCAGATGGAATGATCTTCCTCACCTCTCCCCCACAACGGATATGATATCTGTGATGTCATTGCCCTAATAAGGAGCTAATTTTCCAAAGAGTAGCTGTTTTAGGGGTGTGTCGCAAAACAAGATAAATGTAACCATGAGGCCATCTCACTGGGACAAGAATCACATATAACAGCAGCTCAGTGAGACTTTTAATTCTGGGGCATTTTGAAAGACTTCTTCCATACATACCTATCTTCCTTTAGTTTCTCCATTGCTGTATCGTAGGTTGATGGGATCATTTTTGTTTCGATTTTTTTTTTTTCATTTTTGTTTTGTTTGTGTTTATACTTAAGCTTCATTGCTTTTGGGGCTTCACTTAAAAAAAAAAACCTTTGAGTTTCATTCTTTTACAATTTAATCTTTAATTCTATACAATAAAAGTGACAGTTATTTAAAAAATGAACAGCATAACTGTTGTGGTTTATGGTACTGATAAAACTCGAGAATCGTGATTATAAAAAGCCAAAGTTTTTAACAGAACTGTAAGTTCATTCTTCAATTTCAGTCCTTTGTTTCAATCCATTTTACTTCCTAAGTGAGAAGGTAAACATGCTTCAAAAAAGTCATTCTTTCTTTTTGAAAGGTATATCCAGTCCACAAAAGCATTGTCACAAAGCCAAATCCTTTAACTGAAAGGGCAAATGTACTATTGCCACATAGACTATAAGAAGAAAATAACCTTAGGTTTTAAGTGCATGTAATAATTTAAATTAAACCATAAGGAGCCATTGCAGGACAACTTTTTAAAAGATTTACATTCGGGAGTTCAGGGTTTAAAAAAGGTCAGAAGAATAGCAGAATAAAATGTTGACTTTTATACTGCTAGGGAGCTATATTTTCTCATTCAAGAAAGTCAAAGCCTATACAAGTTAACTTTGAGAATGGTTTTAAAACACCATGTCTTCTTTTATTGATAATACTGTAATGCTTACCTTTACTTTTCACTTTAGAAATGTTTTCTTAGTGTTTTCTTAGTCCTAATAAATGAGGCCTGTTTTAGCCAATCGTCTCCCACTGTGAAATGAGCTATACACTTATCTTGCTTAGGTTTGTACAGAATTTAAACAGTATTTTTGGTAGTAATTAAGGTAAATAGTCCTTTTCCTTCCAGAGCAAACAAAAGGGAAATCAACATTTCTTTTTTTTACCGGTGACTAGATTATTTCCCCCCAGGAATATTTGTAAACACCATGTTGCCAATGCTAAACCATGGGAAAAATGGATTAGTAAAAAGCCTAGGAAAATTAACAGATAAATTGAATCAAGGGTAAATCCCTTGGGTGAGATGCCATTTCAGTTTGTTTAAGGTTTATATTTTTTATTTTACCACTTACGTCCTTATTTGGACAGAAATTTTGGTCCAGTTAGTTACCTTTAGAAAAAACGTTTTCCCTGTGCCTTTATTGTCCCTACAATAAGTTTTAAGGAAGATGAGTTTTAAACCTTTTGTTTCCTGACTGATGGGAAACCTTAACATTTTCCTCATGTACATACTTGAACACACACACATGCCACACACACACACACAGAATTGACATTATTTCCCTTTATTTCGAGGATTCGGGATTATTTGGACTCAGTGTCATTCACTACTAACATTCATATCATCTTTCTCCTCATTAAAAGGCTATTTCTTTTTCCCTTTTCCTATGATAATCTGTGAAGAACAAGCACATGGATAATTACAAAGTGCATCGGTGTGATACCCAGACTTGTGCAATGCAATACCCATGCTTTGGTTCTTATGGCCATCATGGTTGCCTTTTCACAATAATAAATATGACAGCTAACAAAAATAAAACACCTTTTTTTTTTTTTTAATGTAAGACATCTTTCTTTGACAGGCCACTATATCTATAATCATTAATATAGCTCACTGCAATATCATTCACGCTTCAGTTTTACATGAATATGCAAAGGACACAATAATCAACCAAACTGTCAAATCTAAACAACTCAATTTATTACTAATCACAGAACCTGTGGAATATGTTTGCTTCCCAGCTGAGCAAGGGAAATACTGTCAGCTTTTAAAAATAGAGTCTAAATGCTTAACTACTCATCTGTCAAGTTGACACCTCGTATAGATTTTTTAAAGAAGCCTTACACATTCGACTTAATAACAAAAATATTTTTTATTTTTCCTATCATAAGTGCTTCATTGTAGCAAACAAGTTAAATGTCGAGACTTTGCCACAAGCAGATTGTTTTACCTTTATATATGTTTGTTTTTTCACCCTTTAGTGAAATAGTAACTTCATCTAACTCTTAAACCAGGATATTTACTTTGACTAATTTAGTGCTTCGTAAAATTATAACATTTGTGGGACTTTGAATAAAAGAATGAATTAAGCTACTGTTTTGAAATATTCAACTGTTAAATGAAGCAGAGGCTCTGTCTCTAATTTTAGGGCTGTGTCACTCAATATAGTTAATTCAAATTGAGATATGCTGTAAGGATAAAACACATAGTGGCTTTTGAAGACTTAGTCATAAAAAAATATAAAATATCTCAATTTTTAATATTGATGACATATTGAAATAACTTGGATATATTGTGTTAAATAAAAATATTAATTTCACCTGTTTATTTTTACTTTTTTCTAATGGGGCTACTAGAAATTTAAAATTTACATATGTGGCCTGAATTTTAGCTCACGTTATATTTCTGTTAGACAACACTGTTTTAGAGGGTCTAGATAAAATATGGGACCTGATAATTGATTACAACTTCTGCGTGTATTTAACAGAGCTAATTAACCTCAAAAAAATCTCTGAAAATATTTTTTTCATGATTTAAACATAATTCCAAATATTAATAGCTTCAAGTGTGTACTGCATCTGTTTTTAAAACATGCATCTGTCAAAACAACTGGACTCCACCATAGCCATAAAAATCTGTTATCTGTCAAAGTGACTATCAAAAGACGCATCCTCCAAGTGTGCTTCTGATGTGCCTTAGGGCTAATGCGGACAATTTCAAGCTTAAAAACAAATGTATTTGTTATTTCCAGATGAGATAGTTAACATGACGAGGCCCTAGAAGAAATACACATTGCAATTCAAGTCTGTATTCTTAAACTTTCCCTGCTACCGTGAAGACTCCTGTGTCCATTGTAGTCTGATGGTGAACATCGCCTAAAAGTATTCCTTACTCCAGGGGTTTTTAATTGTTTTAGAAATTACTCTTTAGCAAGCTTTTCACATCTCCATCTCACATTTTAGACTCTGCTTCATGGGATCCTGGTCATGTGATGTCCTTTCCTCCTCTCCTTTTTGAGTAAAGTAAGGGAAAATGAGTCCGTAAGGAGGAAGGGGAGAAGATAAAGAAAGTGATTAATTCGGGATCACTTCTGACATTTGTAGTGGCTGAGGGCTGAAAAGATTCTTCAGTGAAGAACTTCCCACCTGTCTCCATCACACCGGTATACCTTCAGGGGGGCTGCCTTCTGCAGATGGCAGTGAATTTGGACCCGTTTGTAATACAGGCACTACCACAGCATCCTTGATGTCCGTGTTTATGTTACACGAGAAGTTCTTCTCCTGCTTTTTGGCAGTGTCTGGGCAATTCTGCACGAAGATCACACGGTTGTAGGCCTTCAACCTGCGCCACAGCTGAACGTAGGCTTTACACTGTACATACATGAATACGAGACCTCCTGTGAAGCCGATGGCCACCACAACCAGTTTTGTCCAAAATGGCCATTCAAGGATGCCTTAGAAATAAAAAAGAGAGAATGCTATCACAAGTTGTCATCAGTGGATTTGGTATTTTTTTTCTATGGCTCCTTCAAAAGGCCACGCCTGCCTGTTAAATTTTGTGGATAAGAATTATAACCTGAATTGCTTAATTGCTTTCAAATATTCTAAAGGTACTTTTAAAACTCTATATGAAAAAATTCTCTTACCTACCACTGTAATGACTTCTCTAATTTCTCCTTCTAGTATCAAGTACCCTCTATGATTATCAAATACTACATTTGACTTTTGAGACTTAGACATTTATTCCTTGTAGCTAAATCATTAAGGAAGGATAATGAACATACTAAGTGAAAGAATCAGAATTTAAATCCTTTTAAGAAGGCAGACTAATAGATAAATATATAGGATTGTATATACAGGTCTCCGCACCACGCTCATTCCCTTTAAAAATAATTTTTAAAAATGAGAAAGAAGCTAACACATCTTACCAGAGGAGCATATTTCTGAGTACAGACATGCATGTGATTTAGGATTTTAGTCATTTGTTTCGTAAATTTTATATTTTGTTACTAAGAACCATCACTTAATTTTTTCCCCAATATAGCCAAAATAGTATCATTTAAACATGTAATTGATATGAAGATGATTAATGTGATGGTTGTTATATAGCAAGAGAGCATCCTTTAAAAATGGAGGTGATAGTAGTATTTACCTCACAGGTGGTTCGTATGGATTAAATGAATTAATAGCTCTGGACACAGGGCTATAAAAATGTCAATTTTTATTGTTGCCACCTGAGAGATTTAAAAGCTACACATCTTTGGCTGATTGAGATGCAGATTAATAGCAACACTCTCGAGCCTACAATGAAGACCCTTCTAACTTCTTTGGGCTTCGGCCTTTGGAGGTCACACCTGGACTCCAGGCAATGGATACCTCAGGAATCTGGATGAGGGGACAGTCGGGTTAGCTGCTCGCCAGGCCTCAGCACTACACCGCCTCACCCACTCCCCTGGGCATCCCTTGCAATTGTAATTCTTTTCGCGAGGAAAAGCTCAGAAATGTCACCAAAAATGAACTAAAAGGTCCTGAAATGCTTAAGTGGCTACTGTGTACTGAATTTTCTAGGAAACATTTATGCCAAACTTTAAGACCATGATGGCAGTGGCTTGTAAGCTGGGATGTATCTACTGGCCCCTTTTGGACTCATTTACTTTCCAGCAATATTGTTTCTCCGAAAATATATTTCCTGGGTAATAGAATAGGGTCCCTGTCCCTCTCCCCCTGAGGCACACATTCTGAGTCTCCTGTGACATCTGGCTTCTTTGTTTTCTCTTTAGTCAAACTGGGTAAAGTACAAGCTCCCAGGCTGGTGAGTGCAGATAGCTGCAGAGGAGGCAAATTACTTATTTCTTCGTCTTTAAAACAGTGATCTTTAAGGTCTCTTCCGGCTTTTAAAATCCAACGACCAGACTACACAGCATAGGTAACGGAGCACATCACGGGAGACACCTGGAGTATGTCTAAAAAGCCTTTCTAAATCCCCAATGGAAGAGAACCTGCCTCCTTTAACAGCAGCAGGGACCATGTATAGCTATCAAAAGCACCTCATTGGTAATTTGGGATATTTCCGGCTGGGTGCGTAGGTTATACAGTTACAAATCCTGTTCGTGTAAGGGTCTGTGTCAGTGGTAGGACTGGGAGGCGGTTTTCTCCTGTTGTCTTGGTTGCTTCTCTACAGTTGGATAAGTTATTTTTAAAAGCTCACATACTTATTACCTTTTCCTTAACTTTTATAAATGGTAATATTCACTGTGAGTAAAATATCTTATGATAAATGTGCGGTATTACGTAAATACTGTTTTATCCGATGCGAGGTCAAGTTCATGGTGTCTTTGAAAAATGAAGCATAAACACAAACTTTGGAGGACATTCAGGACAACTTAGTTTTACAAATGAAAAAACTGAGCTTCAGAGTGATGAATTATTTTATTCAAGATAACTAGCCAGTGACCAAGGCAGAACTAGAACCCTGGCCTTCTGACAGCTAGCCTAAGTCTGTGTTTAACAATAATGGCCCATGTAGTTACTTTTAAAAAGGGTTTAAACAATGATGCAGAAGAGGAAAATATTATATAGATTGCAAGGAAGTGATTTTTAACATATCCTTTAAGCAGATGTTAACCAACGAGCTTTGCAGCCACAATTATGTGCTGGACTTGGCCACGGCCAGCAACCATTTTGGAGCCTTAACTCATACCAAGTGCTCTATGAGTAATGAAGCTCAACCCTTGCCCTGGAGATACTGAGAGTCTTACAAGTGAGTCAGGCATGAAAGAAACAAATCAATCCGTTATGCTAGTCCCTTGAGGTGTGAACACTTCAATAATCCTAGAGCAACATCTGCAGCTACAATCTTTTTAACAGGTAGTATAAAATTGTTGTTGTTTTCTTAGTCTGTAGTTTTGTGTTTTGTTTTCAACACACAAGTAGTATACTGGAGCATTCTAGAATAGGTAAAGATAAGGCAGGAAGAGCAATTGTTCCCCCAGAGTAGAATTGGTAACATGGGTAATTCAGGATGATACAATTTCAAGTACTGTGTATTTAAAAAAAATTTTTTTTTTTTTAATCACGGGTTACAGAAAGAGAGCGAGGTGAGAGTGCTAGCAGGGGCATCATGCATATTTAATTTAAAAGAACAACCATTTAAAAACATGAAGGATTTCTTTTTTCCTTCCAGGATTGTTATTACAGTTCAGAAGATTTTGCTGTTTTATATTCAACCTCAATTCTGCTTGAAGAAGGACAATTTGTTCCTCTTCAAATATTTTTGAAGGTTTTCAAGATGGATTTAAAATATTTTGACTTTTAAATTATGCAGTTAAAAAAAAAACTTTGAAAGTAAATTCAAGATCAGCGCTCACAGTCAAATGCCAAAGGAAGATGAAAATAATAACGTATACAAATGGCCACACTACCCATAACGTATACTTTGGAAAGTCAGGTTTTAAATACAATTTGAACATTAGCAGGGATGACGCCCTTTACAAAAGTCACTATGGTTTCCTTTTGAAATTACACGCTTGCTGTCCCACCAGCAAGCGGATCTGCTTCTCGATGAATATCTTGCTTCCTAATTCAAAAGCTCTGAACATTAAAAATAATAGTTACTTATTTTTTACTTGCTTTTAAGAAACTGAAAATAATTTTTAAAAGTCTATACCAGCTGCCCCTTGACTCTGTGTGTGTGCGTGTGCGCGCGCTGACCTTTACTTATCATCCAAGCTTTTTCTACTGGGAAATCTAAGAGACCCGAGTGACAGTCCACTGGGAGACTGTGGTCTGAAATCCTGCTTCTACCAAGAAATAAAACACTTTTTGAAGAAAGTATTTAAAAGATAAATGGTGGACAAGCTTGAGTACAAGGTATTTACACTTCATCCCTTTTACAACACTGACTGGGCTACTTTCCAGGACCCAGACACCAGGGCTGTGCTCAGCACCAGAGATGCGCCGGTGAGCAAGACCGACACGGCCGGGCCTGCTCGGAGCTCAGGAGTTAGTGGCGAGGGAAGACAGACAATTAAATGAGCAATTACAATTATGTGTCCCAGTGGGGCAGAGCTTCTCAGCATGACTGTGCAACAGGATCACGTGTTGGGGATACTGAAACCTCTGAGGATAAAGCTCAAGCTTTGCAGTGGTATGGAAACTCCACAGGTAATGGGAATCCGCAATCGAGGTGGCGTAAGGGCACAATGCTGCGGGAACACGTGGCTCTCCACATTTCGAGGGCCTTGGAATCACCTGTGGGCTTCTAAAGCATAACTTGCTGGGCTCCACCCTCAGAATTTCTAATTAATAGATCTGGGGCAAAGAGAGGCCCAGAATCTGCATTTCTCCAACGAGTGCCCAGGTGATGGTGACGCTGTTGGTCCAGGGACAGCATTTGGAGAACCACTGTGGTCATAACAATTATTCTAGCTCACGGAGCTGAGCTAGGTTTCCCAGAGGGAGTGAAGCTTAAGGTGAACTGCAAAGTCTGGGGGTGTAGGGAGCGGTGTGGCAGTGTGTGAGTGTTTAAGTGAGCACGGAGGTGGACATGAGAAGCTGGGAGGAAATGTTTCGTGTAAAGAGAAAAGCTGAGCAAGGGTCCGGAAGTAGATCTGGGGAGCTGACGATGTTAAGCATAATTGGCCACAGCTAGGTCATGGGGTGGGGCAGGTGGTTCCATTAAAGAGTTTGGGTATATTTTTAGAGTAATGGCTAATTAAGGAAAGGATGTGATCAGATTTGTATTTTGTAAATTTGCTGTGGGCACATTATTGAGCATGGGTTGAAAATGGGCAAAACTAGAGCAAGGCTAGTTAAAAAGCTGCTGCAGTTTTCAAGTAAAAGATGTGACAGTTTGCACAGGGCTGTTGGCAGTGGGGAAGGAGAGAAATGGGCAGATTCCAGAGGCATGTGAGGCAGAATAAATAGGATCTGGTGATTGACTTATGGCAGAAGTGAAGGAGAGGAAGGAGATGAATGAAAGTGGAATTGGCTAGTGAGTGTTAGTAATGCCTTTCCCACAGGTATTAGAGGGTAAGTGGTAGCAGATGATGAGTTTGGACACACTGAGTTTGGTGTCTGGAAGACCTTTCAATGGAGACATTTAGGAGGTAGGTAGATGCATGACTGGAGTGCAATATGAGCTGCAGATAAATTCTTTTGAGGGGTTATCAGCATAGAAATGACAACTGGAGATATAAGGATATCCAGGGGGACCAGAGATTGATCAGGCAGAGTGAGATAAATGGGACGAAGCATGGGGCCATTGGTTTCCCGGGTTCTGGAGAGACGCTGGTGGCTGAAGTTGAGATCGTCAGGTTCATTGTGGAATAAATGATCATATCCACTCCCCTGTCTCAGAAGTAGCATTGAGTAAATCGATGTGTGAGAGAAGTTCTGACCTGTCTGCATATGAAAGACATGAGATTGCTTCTTCTTGTTATGTCTAGGAGAGGCGCCCTGAAATCTTTCCCTCACATGTGGCTAAAGGAGAACAGAAAGAGCCCTGCAGACTCATAGAGCAAGACCGAGTCAGGAGGACCCCTGGGAGAGGCAGATTCATGATTCTCACTGAACTCCAAGTTAGACAGCTATGAATATTAAGTCTCTGCCCTGGATTGCTAGAAAAATGCTTGAGTCGTGAGGTCGTACGCTGGGTACAGTACGGTGGGGATGGTGGTGGAAGGCCTCTTTGTTTTCCCATACATACACTATCGCACCGTTTCTGTCACCCTGTTACGTGGCTCGGGCCAATGCCTGTAAATATAGGGGACATGGATTTTATTTTGAAAGCTCCTACCCTCTAGGAAATTATTTAATAGGTATTTAATAGACATTTTAAAATCCAGCATCTCAGGAATAATGCATAATATAGTTGTAAACAATGTAGTTTGATATGTTATATGTTTAAAATCCAGCATCTCAGGAATAATGCATAATATAGTTGTAAACAATGTAGTTTGATATGTTATATTAAAATTAGTTAAAAATGAACCAAAAAACAAAATTTCACCCTACCTGTTTCTCTAGCGACAGTGCTTTCATTCTCTTTCTGAAGAGGTCAGTGGGATCTGTAACTCTGCCACCCTCCCATCCCCCACCCCCAACACACACACTTAAACGACATAAGCCATATCCCAGTGCATCTGGAGAGTCCCCACAGCCCCTTGTTTTCGCCCAGGTCCCTTTCCGCTTCTAGAATGCCCGTGCGCACTGCTGCCACCATGAGGGCAAACGTGAGAATGCAACTCCCCTTCTGCTTTTAAGAATCTCCCCAAATACAGAAATAACAAAGCCTTCCTTTTAAAAATTCTTTTACTTTTTCCTTCTTTTCTTTACCTCCTCTTATTATTTTCCTTTTTTCATTTTTTTTTTAGGAAAGCACAAAGACACATTCATAACACTACCAACTTACAGTTATCATCTGAACAATCTCTCCTTTCAAACTCACCACGCACGGGTTTAAGATTGTGTCCCCCTCAAGGGGTGCGTGGAGGGGGGTTTAGAAGAATATTTCTCACTGCTTTACCAGCTATGATTTAGGCTATATGCTAAAGCTGTTAGAGCATGATTAAAAACAGAGCTAGGTACCTTCAGGAGTGAAGATAATCTATTTCAAATGACCTATCCATTTGAAATATTAGAATATGCCTTAATGATTTTTAAACATCTTTCTTGGCAAACTCAATACCATCCTTCACAATCAAACTCAGCACATTTAAAATTTCAAACCATAGTGTTAATCCACTCTATCAAATTATATAGTATTAATTAATAAGCTACAACATTCTTTACTAGACTTTCACCTTATTCATGTTTTAAGAGAAGCATGACTGGGTAAATAAAATGAAAATCTGATCCTTATTCAGCTCCTGAAAAGCCTGGAGTGGTGAATGACATGTATATATTTCTTCCGACTAAGGTTTACATGGACTTGACAATCTCACGTCTCAGCTTGGGACCCCATATATAATCCGATTAATAATCAATAGCATAACTGGAGAAGACTCGATTGCTAGTAGTGGTTTTTGCTAGTGCACCATACACGAAGATCTAAACTGGGGCAGTGGCTTCCCCACCCAGCTCTGGGTGTCGTCACAGAATCTAAAAGAGAAAAAGAGGAAAGAGACGTGCACTTACCATTATCATTGCCTTGTCTGATTTCCTCTGCAGTCCGATCTATTAATACATACAAAGACCAAACCACACAGGTGATTGCGATGACGTGGAATGTGACAGAGCAGAATATCTTCCTTCTTTCACTAGAGGTCATCTGTAGTTTCTCCCACTGCAATTATAAATGAATCACACAAAACTGAATTTCTAGCTAGGACATTTTGCCCCTCATTTAAATCTCAGACACAGGAAAAACATTAAGTATTTGAAATTTCAGATGACATTATAATATTCAAATATAAGTCTTCATGTTTAGAAGGAAATGAAATCATAACCTGTGTAGCTATATAACTGAAATAAATATATTAAGGTGAAAACAAAAATATTTTCCTATTTCCAAGTGAATTATATCAAGTTATTTCTGTTTTGCTAGCCTGTAGTTACCTTATCATGAATGGGATAGTTTTAATATTGTACAATTTTTAGAAAATATTTCCTTTTGGGTTTCTGCATTTTACTCTTTATGGTACCAGGTTATAAACAATCAGAAGTAATCTCATTTTGGATTAATACATAGCCTGATATAGTGTTGCATTCTTGAATGTATCACTCTAACCAAGTATTTGAATGGCTGGATGACATCTGTGAGAGAAAGTTGGCATAGGTTCACAACTCTTCTAGGAAACACATTCATCTGGGCAATGGGAGAAAATCAGCTGAGACCCCTTTTAGTGCAATCTTGATTTGCTGCTGCTGCTGCTACTATCACAACTATTGTCCCTTAGTCACGTTTTTCAGAAGGCTGCTCTCTCAAGTCAGAGAGGAAGAGGGCTACAGTTTTTATAGTCATACATTAAGGTTTAATTGAGGGAGTGTGTTCATTATTAACATTGAAGAAATAGATTCCCAAATGAAATCTTATTGCTTTGACGCCTAGAGTATCACTTCGTTTCTGTGTTAAGAATTGTCTTTATTTTTCTTTGTATATTTCTATAGGAAAATCAAATCGCTATGACCTAATTAGAGGTGAACTGATGTGCCAAGCTTTCAGTAATCCATGATTCTTTACATTCTTTACTTATTTTGCACTTCTTTCCCACTCCTACATATCATTCCAAGCACAACTCAATTGAAAACAAGTGAGCACACATTAGGCTCCATAAAATACTGGCTCTGTCACCACCTCTGAGACATGGGTGAAGTCGTTTAATCTCTCCAGGCCCACTTGCCTCAGCCTAAGACGCAAATTGTGGCAGAGGCTGTGACAGAGAGGTTTGGGAAAAAGATGCTATTCTTTTTTTTTTCTTTATTAACAGACTAGTTAATTCTATGAGAGTTCATTGTGCCAGCTAAAAGCTGCTTTCCAATCTTCCTTGGCAGAAGTGGACATTGGCTGTTTTCCACTCAAGAGATATGAGTGACTATGTGGGATATCGACTTTTTGACCTACTGACCCAGGAATTACCCCTTCTTCCTTTCCTTCATTGTCTCTTCTTGCGACCTGGGATTCATAACAGTAAGAGTACCAACAATCATCTTCAAGGAATCTTGAGGAAAAGTCTTGAGAATTGGAGAGACCACGGCCTGAAGAGCAGCAGCTTACCTCGGGATGCCCATGTCCACGCAAGGAAAATAAAGCCCTGCCTGGGTAAGCCATTATCTTTCAGGACTCTGCTACTCGCTACCAAACGCGATTCCTGATGAAAGAATCAAATAGATACTTCCTAACTTCCCTTCCAGCATGATGATTAAGATCCTACGATTTCATGTGTAAGAGAGCACAGCCCTTAAAGTCTGATCATGATGCTCCAGCAATCTTCTTAAACATTTTAGAGGCATA
>NW_011888869.1:3250734-3264816 GCF_000151845.1 Pteropus vampyrus
CTTGTATTTTCAAGTTTATATACAAAGTTTGAATAACTCTGCAAGCCTTCACAGTGAGCAATGCATCGAGAAGGCAAGGATAGAAATTTTATTTTAACAAAGCTGTTAACAAAAAAGCCTTAGTTTAATATTTGGGATGCTGAAATTCAGTACCAGCCTGCTAAAGATTTTGTGATAGGAAAGTGCTAATCTGCCCAGTTTTATAAAATAATATGTGTATAATGTTCACTACTGTGACCCTTCTGGGAGGGGGATACTAGAGAGAAGCCTCTTGGGTCTTTACTGTGGCCCCCTGCTCAGCGGCAGCTTCACCTGGTACCTGTGAGAGATGCAAATTCTCACACTCCACTTTTGAGGTGACTCTCTGTTGGCTTCACTCCGTCCCTGACAGCTCTCTGCCAGTGTAGCAGCCTCATGTTCGCTGTGCCACCCACAGGGGGGCAGGGCCACAACTCTCCTCTTTAGATTATTTAGGCCTGAGATAACTATTCACCCTAAATCCTTCAGTTCTAAGGTGACACGTCTCTCCAATTGGTCTCAGTGAAGCTGGTGGAAATGCTAAAACAGCAACTCCCTTCCCCAAGGGGCAGGGGAAAACCATGTACCACAGCACGTCACCCAGCTTTTGACAACTCTTTACACTACTAACTCCCCCAGCTGCCTCTTGTCACCCTTCAAGTTCATTTACACCTTCAAAATGGGGGATAAGCTAAGGTTGACAAAACCACTTTCACAAAATCCTCCTACATAGGTGGTCTTGGACCTTGCTGTAGGCTTTATAATTGCTGAGTCTTTGATACCTGTTTTATTGTTCCTGGCCTTTGGTCCCATGCTGAACCCCCCCCCACCTTCCACCCCCTAGATTAGAAAAAATTGAACAGAACTCTATTATTCACTTAGAAACATGCTACTGGATATTTCTGAAAAGACTTCCGCATTGGAGTATAAAGTGATGCAAACATTGTTTCTGTGAAATTTTCCATTTGTTTTAGCTAAATGAAATTGTTCAGGTTTTCTAATTTAAATTACTTGTATTCATATTCTGTACTAAAATATAAATTCAAAAATACTGCCTAAAAAGAATGTTTTTCTAATCTTTGTACCAGTGAAGAATAAAGGCAGTTTATTTGCACAAAATCAAAATACACGAGATAGAGACTACTTTACTGAATCTCTTGCCTTTTCTTCCTTGACACAGGTGCACTACATTGTTCTGTTTTCTTAACCAGAAGAACCAGAATTATCTACATAGGGCTAGAGTAAACAAAAACAAATTCCACCAGGTGGCGCCAAGCCCAAACTGTTGCTAATAGAAAGAAGGATTTTTTTTTTTTTTTTTTTTTTTCCCCACGAACAACTGGACCTAGGAGCTCCCAGCCAGCTGGTCAGTCATCAACACACAAAATTGCAAAACCACATTTTAACTGTTTAAAATTTTCTGACCCTCCTTGCTTATCACATTTGATGGAGTTTTACTGCGCACGAGTGACAGTAGTACCCAGAACAGCAAGTCTAGACTTCATTACCTTACCTGCATGCTTTAGTAAGATATATTGTGCTAGAGGAGAGCAAATAAACCCAGCAAAAGTAATGGGGCTTACAAAATCGGTAAAGTTTCTAGAGGGCTCATTTACAGGCTTAGAGTTGGGTTCGTTCACGTAGGTCTGGAAAGTGGTTCTTAAAGAACGTTCCCCACAACCAGGAGCATCAATGAGTCTCGTTAGTGTTAATTAAACAAGGCCATTGGGCTGAAGTTGGCCCTAATGCCAGGGTAGCTTATATAAGCAAACTCAACTCTAAGACTGTAAATTCCTGCAGGTCTGGAAATCGAAACCTAAGGATCACCAATCACGAACAGGCTTTAAGCTGTAGCCATCAAATAATTGCTTTGCTTCTGCATTTTCTCCATATGTCTTCCCCCTCGCTCTTGTGGGTGGAGCCCTCCTAACTGCTTCCGGTGTGGCACTGTCTGGGTTCCAATGGATTATTGCTCAAATAAACTCTTAAACAATATAATATGCATTAGTTTCTCTTTTAATAGGAATGTGATTATTTGGGGCCCCACATCACACTTACTGAATCAGAAACTCTGGTGGCCAGGCCATGTAATCTGCATTTTAACTAGCCTTCAGGTGATTCTGAGGCAACCACCTGCCTAATGAATGATGCTTGGCAGAGTTGTATGTTGACATCAATGGAGTCTGTATTAGAAGTAGCATTTGTCACTTCCTGACATAAACTAAGCAGTAGTCCAGGGAAGGAAAGTCAATGAACCAGTTTGATTGCCTGGCTGTGATGTTAATATTTCAGGTTGAGAGAGAAAAAAAAAAAAAGAAAAAATCATAAAATCAGTGAATTTGTTTGAAATAAAATAACATCGTTTGGAGTTAGCTCATTAATCACTAAAACAAACTGTTCTATTTTTTTAATTCCACTTTTCAAATTAGTGTTTAGGTACATGAAAGCCTATTAAAAGCTAATTTTATTAGTTATAATTTCAAATACTTTAGGAGAGAACCAAACAACAGACTCTTAACATTTATGAGGAGTAATTCTTGAGACCTTAATGAATCCCCAAGTTCACGAATATGCCTATGGCAAATAATTTACCCTTTAAAAACAAAACAAAAACAGATTCACAGATACAGAGAACAAACTGGTGACTGCCAGAGGGGAGGGGGGTTGTGGGGCTGGGTGAAAACGGTGAAGGGTTGAAGAAGCACCAATTGGTAGTTACAAAACAGTCATCGAGATTTAGAGTACAGCATAGGGTATATAGTCGATATTACTGTTAAAAAAAAAAAAAAAGAAAAAGAAAAAAGAAAAAAAGGACCCTGGAAGAAAAAATTGACTTCTTTAGGCTTTTAGTAATTATTGCTACAAACCTAATGGTAGGTAAGAAACAAGAAAACCAGGTTGAGATGTAGATGATTGGCAGTTGTTTAAGTTCACTGATGTTAAGGTCCTCACTATGAGACACAAGCCAGAAAGTATACAAGATGCAAACTTGTCTCTCAACAGAATTATAAATAACCATGTACATAGATCTCCCAGCTTTCTTACTAAGAGACAAAACCTCAAATGTTATATCCACAAATGCTCTGTGAGTTTACTGTTATCTCCTGGGGGAAAAAAAATACCTTTTTCCCTATAGTTCTCTCATCCATTTTTGGTCCACCAATAATAATTATTTAGCATCTTCCCTGCATGGTCCAAAGTGAAGGGACATTATATGATTTCTGGTTGAATGCAGCTCCTGTTTCTCTCGGTAACAGGACAAGAGGAAATTGTCTTGCCCTACAGCAGACACTAGGACCTACATCCAAACAAATTGCAAACATGAGCAGTGAGGAATGGGCCATGTGCCTAGACGACTCTTTGAAGTCTCCAACTGAAATATAAATGTAGGATTAATCAGTACTGTCTGGGACAGTTTGATCGCATGTTGATTTAGAGTTGGAGGAAATAGTTATTAATACCCAGGTTAGGGCAAAGATAACACTGCATATTGGCAGTCTTACTGAAAAATGGTTTCTAAATCTTCCCACAAAGAGGAGGAATACTTGGGAACCTGAAATCAATGGCTACATCTTGCTACCACTCAGTCTGTCTCCTTCGGCACTCAGAGCTATTGAGCGATGGGCATTACCTGAACATGGAGGGGAAAAATAATAAAAATTATTCAGTTCTGGGAGTATTTTATAATTAAAAGTACTTTTCAGCGTTGGCTGTCTAACAGAATCCCCTAGGGAGCTGATGCCCAATATACACACCCAGGCCTTACTGAATCCATCGCTGAGGAATAAACTATGCAGTGCACAGTGTATTCTGGTCCAAAGTGTACACGAAGGATCTGGGTTCAAATTCTGACTCTGCCACTAAGTATTGTGTGACTGTGGGTGAGCTATTTTAATTTTCTGTCTTCCTGTTTCTTTACCTGTAAAAGATGGTACCTACTTTACGGGGTCAAGTTTAAGTGAGTTACTACATGTAAGTGCAGAACAGTATCAGGCACACGTATAAAGAATTCAATAAACAATTGTCATAACTGGGAACTTGCAGCATCACATCCAATCTGACTTCAGTTGTTTTTAATCTTCATGTCAATAACAGCACTGAAGGACAGAGAAAGGATGATCTGGGATTTGTTCATGCAGAATCGAGACAACCAAAGCCCCCACTCTCCATCTATTTTCCAAGTATAAGTAGACTTTTATGAATAATGAACCTCATAGTAGGGAAAAACAGGCCACTTTTGTGAACTATTTGTACAAAAAGGGTTAGTAGATGAGTTACTGTGCATATACCTGGTAGACTCATTTAAAAGACTGCACAATTATAGCTTCTTTTCTGTTAGGATTGAAAAAAAATATGCCCCAGGTTACCATATATGCCTCAGTAAGTTTTTTGTCTGAAAATTTCATTCAAAATGTCATGTTAACACTTCCCCCCAAAAAACACTGCTGGATGACAATTTTCACAAAATGTTAAAGGGACTCGAACTTTCCAGATCAACTGAAAGCCCAATGCGAGTGTGTGGGCCTGAGTAACTCCGTGCATCAAGGGCGGCCGATCAGAGAGGTCTGGAAATGTGCCCCAGGCACTTGTATCTATCTTAGTGACTACAAAACCCAAGAAGCTACTCGAGAATGGATAAGTGAAAGAAATGGCTCTTTATCCTCAAAGGTAATTTAACTTGGATCTTATACACAACTCAGTGTTTGCTTTCCCAAAAATTTTTTTTAAGGCTAACTGATATAATAGTACTTTGCTAAGAGCTCACATTACTTTACCATATTGACAATAGTACTTGGAAGAGCCCGGAGCCCGGTCGAGTAGATAAGTAGAGGTGGTATAACAGGTTGAATTCAACTTACAACGAAAATCCAAGCATTATTGAAATACCATTTTAAAGCTCTAGGAAAAGGTGCACTTAAAGCAATAGTAGTAAAAATATATTGTAATGATATGCTTGTCACATTAGTTTATGATGGGAGAGATAAGTTACTAAGAAATGTGGCTCAGTGCTGTTGCGGAGACAGGTGTCAACTACCAAACGAGAAACTGTCTGGATGTAAAGATACCGGTGGAATCATAGACCAAGAGAACAGAAGATGTTGCAAAGAACCACAGGGAGCAGGAAGAGCTGGGGAGAGGCAGGGGTCCAGGGTGGCGGGTGAGGAGAGAAGCACAGAGTTGACAGTCAGGTCGAACAGGCAAGAAGCCAAGTGCTCAGAGAGGAACTGGAATGAAGTGACAGGGTCAGGCCAACCTGGATTAGAGCCCTGGGCAGGAAATCTGAACTGATTTGGGCCAGGAAACCTACCTCCTTAAGCTCTAGTTTCCTCACTGGTAAAATTGAGATGATGCCACTTGTACAGAGTTGTGGATAAAATTATATGAGATGATATCCATAAATAACACATGGCAAACCCTCAAGTAAACCAGGAGTCCCTAGCTGGCTAATGATACAGTCTTATACGGTTCACAGACGATGTTTTAGGCCCAGGGCGGGCTTTATAAAATTTGAATTCCTCGAAGTGTAACAAACTCAGTTTGCCTTGGTCCCCACCGTGCTCTTTGGTTTACACGCTGCTCATTTTACTCATTTATATTACCTGCTGGGTGCCTGCGGGCAACTGAATTTGTGATCCTTGAAGTATTAGCATCAGGAAGCAGCGTTTTTCAGAAAGGTGGGAGTCTTGATATGCAAAACAGACACCCGAAGCATTCCGGATCTTGAAAAGAGGTGTGGATCTTAGAAGCCAGTGTGAAGAGGTCTCAGAGGGTCTGCCAGGTACCAAAAGACACCCATAAAGGAGCACTTAGGAAGATCTAGGTTAGTGTATTGATGCGCTGGAAGCTGCTGTATGAGAACGTCAATCTTACAGATAAAAATGCTCTAAAAATATTGTGGCCAGTAAATTCAGTTACTAAAATATTGTAAAAACAGATGAGTTCCATTATATCAGTCAGCTTTAGCAGGATTAAAATTTTCTCTCTACATAAAATGTACGTATGTTACATATTAAACGTGTATCTGAATATATGTGACTCTGATGTTATATTAAACAATTTTTTAAATAAACTTTTCCTGATCTCCTATTGTTTCCTTTCAAGAAGTTTATGAGAGATGGGATTTCCTAAAAGTTTTGAGCAAGGTATTTACAATGTAGGAAAAAAACGAGTAAAATCGTCCACTAGAGGGTGCAGTGACAGCGCACATGAAGATGCTATGCCAGAGAGAGAAAAAGGAAGGAAATGAACCCATGCTTATTTTATGTTTCTATCTAGGTGGGGAGATATGGTATGTGGTACTTAGGCACATCTGCGTTGAAATTGCTATGGTAACAGTTACAACCGCAAATTCCTAGGCTCCGCCCAGACCCACATCTGGGGAAACCGGGGATCAGCGTTCCCAGCGACCGCTCCCTGTGATCTTCGTGTTTGCAGAAGTATCAGAATCACTTCTTCGAGGAGAGAAAAATTTAGGGAAATATTTTAGAGAGAAGCTCTAATTTCTAACACTTTTTTACAAGAGTGAAAATATTTCAACTCCTCCCCCCCCCCCAAAAATTAAAAACCCACCTATATCTGGGTTGATTAATATGTCATTAAGGACAAAAATTACTTAAAGACTTAATAGATGCATTTAAACTAAGTTTCTTATAAAAGATCTAGCCAATACTCGGTTCTCTGTTTTCCCTTGAGGGTGACGGTGAAAAATACTTCCAAACACTCGGGAAGAGATATCGGTATATCACTGCTTCAGGCATGTTGAGCCAGCAGAAAATCTATCGTGCTGTTCATAGAATATTTAATCATGGACTGGGACTTCAAAAAGAAAACAAAAAGAACAACTAGATAACATTTCATAAGACGGCATATTCCGTCTTCTCTATAGATTTAAGTTCTTGCCTAACACCCTTGGAATTGCCACTGCCATCTGCACTGTTCTTTCTCCGAAGCCCATTTCTCATGTTTATTTCTGCTGTGTGCGCCGCTCTCTCTGCCTCTTTTGTGAATATCCATACTGCATGTGGGGTCTACACAGGCCATCTGTCAACCTTTGTGCCTAAGATGATCACAGTCCTGTAGTTTAGGAGACAGTGCCCACATGCTAAGCAGAATCATAGAGACGGGAACGTTAGAAGATACTTTAAAAGATCCGATTTTACCCCCTCATTTTCTAGAAGAAATTGAGGCCCAGAAAACTGAATCGATTTGCCCAGGGTAATAGAGTTATTTATTAGATTTTTTTCTCTAGCTTTATTGAGCAGTAGATTTTTTTTTTTTTAATCCAGGAGCTAATTATTGAAGCATTATAATGTATTCGATATTTTCTAGGTGCCAAGGAACAACATAGTCGAGATTCCTACTTTCATGAAGTTTACATTAGTGTCATAATTGTGGAATTTGGGGGTATCCGTTAGAACAGGGGCTGTGTAATTGTTTATCAACAAGAGATAATGGGCTTTGATTTCCTAAGTGCTTCTATCACTTTCCCCAGTCTTTTAGTGTGTGTGTGTGTGTGTGTGTGTGTGTGTGTGTGTGGCTATCTTTCCAAAAATATTCCTTTGGGTGGCAGCAAAGAAAAAAAGAGAAGTTTCTTTGTGGAATCTGCTGTATAATCGGGGATAGGGATGATCTTACTGACAACCCCCATGGTCAATGTTTATTTTCATGGGGAAAAAAAAAAACACACACACTCGCATCCTATTTCCAATCTGCTTTAACAGTAGTGTCACATCTGAAAATTCTATGCAAAGTGACTGAGTTGAGTTTTTTGTTATTATTGTTTTGTTTGTTTTACCTTCAGAGTCTTTTAATCACATAAACAGTTGAACTAAATCTCTTAAATATATATTTAATTTATATATTAAATGACAAGTTCAGCTTAAACGGCAACCAATGAAGCTTTAATCTCTCTAAATACCGATTTGGATTTTTGCATATAATAAATACATTGCACAACTAATACAATAAAACAAATAGTTTGTAGTTAATATATTAAAAATCAATTTCATCAGTATTTTGACACCAAGAATAATTAATTGGCCTAATATATTACCTTTAAACTCGTTTTTGGCATTTTAGAGACTCAGCCTTTGCTAAGAATTTTGTTCTAAAACTGAAGACTTTTTTTTTTTTAAAGAGTAAAGTTCTTCAGAGTTTCCATGGGTATATAAACTCCCTAAATTGTATGTAAAACATTGTAGTTTCTTTTTCTGGGGAGAGGTCCATAACCTCATCAGATTCTCAAAGAGGTCTGAGACATTTCTAGATTAAAAGTCCTTGCTGTAACCTTCTCTCCCTTAAATGGACTTAATAGTGATATCCCAAGTTCTTATAAAATAAGGAAGCACTGGCCAGGGAAGGGAAGGAGGTATATGTAATCTCCACAGGCTGGAAATGAAACTTGAAGTTCAGACACTTGACTTTGTCAATCAAAAACTTCAACTTCCACGGCTGAAAGTCTTTTTAAAAGAAAGGGTTTATTAGGCCACTGCTAGCCAAAAAAGAACACTAGTTTTGGGGCATGGAGTCTAAAACATTAGCGGCATGGCTAGGTAGAAAAGACAGCATGTGCATCATTCTGGAGTTGTGCAAGCGTTTTATACATCAAGTAGGGGAGGAAGATGTAACCGCTCTCAAAGGATTTACATTAGCTACAGGCAAAGGGGCGGGAGAAGGTGAAGGGGGCTAGTCCCACGATAAGCACAGCAGAATCCGAAAAGCTAATGTGTCCACAAGGAGTGGTGGCTCCTGGGGTTTGAGGGCACGTGGCTATTCTCTCTTTTTAGATAATCTCTGAAATAGCCACCTGGAAGTTACTTTAATAATTCCAACGTACACTAAGGAGTGTGAACAGTCTTTGGTTGGTTTAGCACTGCAGTTGTTAACTGATCCCCACCCCCCGCCCTTTGTCTTTTCCTTCTACTCTCTGGCCTGCTGTCATTTAATTTAGGGTGTCACAGAATTTTCTCCTTGTCAACATGTTTGGAAAACAAAGGATGGCTCTGCAACCATAACTAGCCAGTTGTCCTCATTTGAAGTACTTAGTTTAGAATGGATTTCAAATCCCAGATGCTGATTCTCAGGCTGCTGGGTGGTGAGAGAGGATGTGTAATGCTCATGCATGTCTCTGTGGGAATGTTCAACTGTGTCCCAGTATTCTGCTGTACAAAAAAAGACAACTGTGTCCCATCCCGCCAGCCCCAAATCCAGTTTCCCTCCATTTAAGAAGTTATTTAGAACCAAGGGAAGCTTTCAGGTGGCTAGGAATTTCGTTTCAGTTCAGAGGACACCAGAACAATTTTGTTCTGGACTTTCAAGAGCCCTTAACGAGGAGTCTGTTTTGTGTAACGATCCCTTAGGTCTGTTTGCCCTTTCTGTGGGATTTCTTGAGACACAGGTGACATTCTGGCACAGATCCCATATTTATTCCTAGAACTTAAGAATGAGAAGTGAGTATGAGATGAACTTTTATTCAAAAGTTCTTAATTAGCACTCATTTTTTCCCTATCTCTTTGGGTATGTAATAAAAATGGGTTGGCCTTGCTTCTTTCTCTATGCCTTTCATTCCCAGTTATTAAAATTCTGATAATAAATTCCTTTTTCTACTGCAAAATTCAGTGCTCAGTTTCTCTAGTATCCTTGGATTCCTGCAAAGGGAAAGAAATTAAATGGTAAACCAACTTAATATTCTAACAAAAAGGTGAAGTTCAGTTCCCTACATTGAAAATGGAGCGGGAAAGTTTAATATTTCCATTAAAATATCCCCTTTCTATCAAAGATCATAAAAGACTTCTGATACCTGAGCAGAGCATGATAAAGGTGCAAAGAAAAGAGGGTAACTTTGGGTTACGTGAAAATTTTTGGAATTGCGTGGATAGAGATTTGTCTGAGGAAACTGTAATGACTGAGCAGGAGCAGGAGGTAGAAAGGCTGGGGTGAGGTGGGAAGAGGGGGCAGCATCGGATGAGGAAGAGCCTTGATTGTCAACTCAAACTATGGGGCATGGGACTGACATGGACTAATTGATGTGCAGAGAGAAGCAGAAAATGTTCTTCCTATATTTCCTTCTGGGAGTTTTTTCAAGAGAAATTTCTTTGTGACTAGTTGGGGTGAAAAGCAAGACCGCCAGGGACACGACTGCGGGCTGGTCTCTTTGAGTGAGACAGTGGGAAGAGCTTCTCTGTCATTCTGAGGAGATGAGGGGATGGAAGGGCTGAGAGAGCTGCGGAGTCACTGGGGAGAAGGTGGAAGGCTCTGGCTTCAACACCGGAATCCTCTCCTGCACCTGAACTCACCAAATGTGGAGGTGGGTGGATTTGGAAACAAAATCTACAGAGATCAGATTACACGAACAGAAGTGGGATGGCATATGAAAACGGAGTGTGTGGAAAGAGGGAAAACAAGCCGTAGGCACCTGCAGAAAGCAGGTGTAAGATGTAGATTGTCCCAGGCCCCAGATCTGAAGTTTGGGCCAAGCTTAAGAAATCTCCAAGGAATAAGGCAGAAAGGAATGTGGGTGACTAAGGTTTTAGAAAGCCCATTCTCGCAGCTGTATGAAGGATGAACTGGGGATAGGGTGGCTAACCAGTAGGCCCTGTTACCAGTTTTTCTCCCTAGGGGAGGGAAGGAACGAATATCTTGACAGTGGGTCTTATTAAATATGACTTCTACTTTGGAAAATATTGGTACTCTCATGAGTAAACTCCCATAACTTCCTGTCTTCAGACACAACACGTATTTAGAACAGCATCACACCCTTCTTACTTCCTTCCCTCTAATCTAAGAAGACAAAATGTCTCTTTGCAGTCTAAAATAATCACTCCCCATGACTCCTGGCCCTGCGATTACATCTTTTTATTTATTTTTAACTTCTCTCTCTCTCTCTATAGCCCTCTTCCCTTCAACACGAAAACCTGCTTGTATGTCTCTTCCAGTTTTTATTACACAATAGCTTATTACTTTATTAACTGCATGTTTGTTATAGAAAACTTATAAAATACAGAAAAGTGAAACAAATAAAATAATTTATTATCTCATCTGCAATGTATATCTTTAATCTTTTTTATTTATGTACACATAACATATACTAGAATGTAACTATTCAGGCCATTTTAAAATAGAAATTTAATTCTCGTACATATTTATTTCTTTGGTGGAGTGATAATGGGGAAGGCTTCTACCCTTTAATTAGTGGAAAGAAGCAAGAACTGAACAAGTGTGGGAAACCGAGCCCCAAACTGTTTTCTTTTTACATAATTTAAAAACAACATCATTGAGATAGAATTGACATTTATTCTGCATATATTTAAAGTGTAAAAGTTGATAAATTTTGACATATATTATACACCCGTGAAACTATCATAATCAAGAATATGAACATATCTATCATTCCCCAGTTTCCTGTTATCCTTTTGTAATTCCTCCCACCCAGCCCTCCCCAGGCAACCAGTCATATGCTTTTTGTTACTGTAGATTAGTAAGAATTTTCTAGAATTTTATATAATTGGAATTATAACAACACATGCTCTTTATCTAGCTTTTTTCATTTGGCATAATTATTTTGAGATTCACCCATGTTATATAATGTGTCAATATTCATTCCTTCTATTGTATAGCTGTACTCCGATTTGTTTATTTGTTCACCTGATGAACATTTGAGTTGTATCCAGTTTGGGGCAATTAAAAATTGAGCTGTTATGAACTTTCATGTATAAGTCTTTCTATGAACATACGTTTTTATTTCTATTAGATAAATACGTAGGGGTGAAATGGCAAGATTATATGATTAGTATATGTTTAATTATTTAAAAACTCACCAAACTATTTTACCAAGTTTTTATACCATTTTATACTTCTGCCAGCAGTGTATGAGGGTTCCAGTTACTCCATATCCTTCCTAACTCTTGGTATGATCGGTCTGTTTAATTTTAGACATCCTAATAGGTAGGTAGTGGTATCACTGTGGTTTTAATTTGCATTTCTCTAGTGACTAATGTTTAACACCTTTTTGTGTTTTTATTTGCCATCTGTATATCTTCTTTAATGAAATGTCTATTGAAATTTCTTGTCCATTTTAATTTATTGCATTGTTTTCTTACTGTTGAACTTTCAGAGTTCTTTATATATGTGGGATACAACTACTTTATCAGATATATGATTTGAAAATATTTTTTCCTGATATGTGGCTTGTCATTTCATTATTTTAACAGTGACTTTTGAATAGTAAATGTTTTTAATTTTAATAGCAATTTGTTCTTTCATGGATCTTGGTTTGATGTCTTATCTAAGTATCTTTGCCTAACCCAAAACCATAAAGGTTTTCTCCCCATGTTTTCCTCTAGAAGTGTTATTATTTTAGGTTTTACATTTACAGAATACATAGAGTTAATTTTTGTATATGAAGTAAGTTGTGAATTATACATATTTTGCCTTTACTAAAAAAGACCATCCTTATTGAATGGTTTTCGCTTCTTTGTCAAAAAATTTTTGGACTGTACACGTGTGGGTCTATTTCTGGATTCTCGATTCTAGTCCATTCATCTATTTGTCAGTCTTGACAAATATACTACATTGCCTTAATTCCTGTAGGTTTATTGGTAGCTTTTTCGTAGTCTTTAAAACAGGTAATATTATTCCCTCGTTTATTCTTGTTTTCAAAGTTGATTTGGCTATTCTAGTCCCTTTGCATAAAAACTGAGACTTTGGATAATTTCTTTAACTTCTCTAGGCCTTATTTGTGTTATTTGTGACACTATAAGAACACCTATTTCATATTTCTTGGGAAGATTAATGAAGTTAGGTGTATAATAAAGCGATAGCGCGATGCTTGACACCAGTAAACAACCAGTAAATTCCGGCTGATCACTGTGGCCACGAACACAACGCATCTCAGCATGTTATTGCTATAAATGACCCATATCTCAACCGAATTGACTTAATGGAAACTCAAGAGAAAAATTTCCCTAGGACCTAAGTGACCTGCTATCCTATATATTTGCTGAAATATTTATATACTATACATTATGGAATTGATCACATTTCCTTCCTTGCTTTGACAGCTAAACATTTTGGACGCAAATTAGCCTTCCCATGCAAGTGGTATACGCAACCCGTGGTACCCATCTTCCTTATGTTTGCCTTACAATTTCACTCCACTCATTTTCTTTTACTGCAGCCTCCTTAACCATTCACCTTAAGATTAGGTATGTATTTCTGCAAGCAGAACTCAAATCCGTTATGCATGGTGATAGAGTGCTAATAATTTTTGAAGGTCGTTAACAAGAGAGGGCTGAGCTAAGCAAGCTACAAGGCTTTGTAGACTGACATTTGAATGCCTGATCTGTCAACTCATAATAACAGAAAGAAAAATGCCAGTTCTTTACTAGTGGATATGATAATTTGTACTATTTTATATGAGTAAAATTCTTTGGCTTATTGAAATAAGAATGGCAGCTGAAAGGAGCTAGAGTATGTTTTATCTAATAAACGTGCAACATGAAAATGTTCTGAGCCATTAAGATCCATACAGAAACTTCACTTAAGGCCACATATTTGCATTCTCTA
Source organism: Pteropus vampyrus (assembly GCF_000151845.1). NCBI lineage: Eukaryota > Metazoa > Chordata > Mammalia > Chiroptera > Pteropodidae > Pteropus > Pteropus vampyrus. Next base: position 3,264,316 of record NW_011888869.1, read on the forward strand.
ACCCTTGGGGATCATAAAATTAAACATGGTTGCCTTTTATGTAATCAACTTTTGAACAAAAATGTAAGGAGCAGGAAGTCGTATAAATATTTGAAAAACTAACTGGAAATCCAGACCAACAGTACTGGATGAATGACTAAGAATTACTTCCAATCATCATGTAAGTTAAGTGTAGTCTGAGAGTTGTATTACCAAGATTAGGTCCAAATATGAAGTCTTCAAATTTTCAAACCTCAGTAATAACTTTAACCTAATCTAGTTATCTTGTTAACAGTAAGCTAGCAAAAAGAATAAGGCAATGCTTACTCCCCTCTCATTAGGTTCTTCCTTGAAACCAACCCCTGGGGATCCCAGACCTCTGGGCTCTGATGTCAGCCTCTGAATTCAAGTTCAATGTAGGCATAGCTTCCCAGAGAATTGTGAAGTTACCTTTACATACACGAAAATAACTCTCGTAACTGGACCTTGACTCTTAGGGGAAAATGTACAACATGTGAGTGA
>NW_011888869.1:3264866-3269859 GCF_000151845.1 Pteropus vampyrus
GTGTGGGTCTATTTCTGGATTCTCGATTCTAGTCCATTCATCTATTTGTCAGTCTTGACAAATATACTACATTGCCTTAATTCCTGTAGGTTTATTGGTAGCTTTTTCGTAGTCTTTAAAACAGGTAATATTATTCCCTCGTTTATTCTTGTTTTCAAAGTTGATTTGGCTATTCTAGTCCCTTTGCATAAAAACTGAGACTTTGGATAATTTCTTTAACTTCTCTAGGCCTTATTTGTGTTATTTGTGACACTATAAGAACACCTATTTCATATTTCTTGGGAAGATTAATGAAGTTAGGTGTATAATAAAGCGATAGCGCGATGCTTGACACCAGTAAACAACCAGTAAATTCCGGCTGATCACTGTGGCCACGAACACAACGCATCTCAGCATGTTATTGCTATAAATGACCCATATCTCAACCGAATTGACTTAATGGAAACTCAAGAGAAAAATTTCCCTAGGACCTAAGTGACCTGCTATCCTATATATTTGCTGAAATATTTATATACTATACATTATGGAATTGATCACATTTCCTTCCTTGCTTTGACAGCTAAACATTTTGGACGCAAATTAGCCTTCCCATGCAAGTGGTATACGCAACCCGTGGTACCCATCTTCCTTATGTTTGCCTTACAATTTCACTCCACTCATTTTCTTTTACTGCAGCCTCCTTAACCATTCACCTTAAGATTAGGTATGTATTTCTGCAAGCAGAACTCAAATCCGTTATGCATGGTGATAGAGTGCTAATAATTTTTGAAGGTCGTTAACAAGAGAGGGCTGAGCTAAGCAAGCTACAAGGCTTTGTAGACTGACATTTGAATGCCTGATCTGTCAACTCATAATAACAGAAAGAAAAATGCCAGTTCTTTACTAGTGGATATGATAATTTGTACTATTTTATATGAGTAAAATTCTTTGGCTTATTGAAATAAGAATGGCAGCTGAAAGGAGCTAGAGTATGTTTTATCTAATAAACGTGCAACATGAAAATGTTCTGAGCCATTAAGATCCATACAGAAACTTCACTTAAGGCCACATATTTGCATTCTCTAACCCTTGGGGATCATAAAATTAAACATGGTTGCCTTTTATGTAATCAACTTTTGAACAAAAATGTAAGGAGCAGGAAGTCGTATAAATATTTGAAAAACTAACTGGAAATCCAGACCAACAGTACTGGATGAATGACTAAGAATTACTTCCAATCATCATGTAAGTTAAGTGTAGTCTGAGAGTTGTATTACCAAGATTAGGTCCAAATATGAAGTCTTCAAATTTTCAAACCTCAGTAATAACTTTAACCTAATCTAGTTATCTTGTTAACAGTAAGCTAGCAAAAAGAATAAGGCAATGCTTACTCCCCTCTCATTAGGTTCTTCCTTGAAACCAACCCCTGGGGATCCCAGACCTCTGGGCTCTGATGTCAGCCTCTGAATTCAAGTTCAATGTAGGCATAGCTTCCCAGAGAATTGTGAAGTTACCTTTACATACACGAAAATAACTCTCGTAACTGGACCTTGACTCTTAGGGGAAAATGTACAACATGTGAGTGACGTTAATCCCAGAAAATACTTTGCTTTTGAGTGATTTAATTTCACAAGCCATGAAAAAGTTGTTGATTGCAATCAATTTACATAGAAATTAGTCAAAATATGCCAACATTGTTACTACAGCTTTAAAAATGTATCTGCCTGCAGTAAACAACCTCACGTGTCCTGGAAATACAGAGATAGAGTTTACATGCTATGGGATTATTCTAACTTTAATGCCTTAATATATACATCATACCTTGAGTCAAATTCTTTCACTGTAATGACACGATATGTTATATAAAAGTAATAGCTTTGTGCATACAGAGGATGTATTTGACCCTGTGTATTCTAAGAGATGATTGTGATTTAAGGTTTGCAACATCAGAAATGGCTTTCCAGAGCAGAGAAAACAGTGTTGTAGGTTGCCTTGACAACGTGGGTTAGTTGCATCAAGAAATCCATGGCAATGCAGGACCTTCTAGTATGTCAAGATTACAAACTATCTACCAAATTAGGTTAGAAGAAAACTAATTCCACTGCAAGGCAGTGTTACCTGACTTATAAAATATTAGTTCTCACTTTTTATCATGAGTCGTGTTGGAAAAAAGGATGAAAAATCTAGGTGGCCAAGACATTCAGGCAGAAACGCAGGAAGAAGGCAGAAAGTGCAAGGGTTTTATTTGAGTCTGTCCCCCTCTCCTGCAAGCCATCACACACCCAGCAGAATTTCAGGAGTTCCTGCATATTCTCTGAAAATCAGTTGTGCTAAGAAAAACGTACTTTGCCCAGATTCGGTTGACTTCCCCAGCAGTCTCCTACAAAGCTTCTCTATGAGGAATATCACTTGCTCATATTGCATATTCTTAAATAGTAAGCATCACAAGAATTACCATGACAGAGCTAGTTATTAGTTGAAAAGAAAACAAAACCTGCTAACATACGTGCCCCCGGTTCAATTATTCCGGCAGGGCTGAGAAGAGATTTATCTGGAAAGTATCACGCCTTCAAGATAAAGCCTGTTACTGAAAACCTACATTACTGAACAAGCTTGCTTCCTTCCCCCAGCAAGCACCCCTTTGTGACACTGTTCTTAGTATACAGTGTTGATACTCTTCCTAAAACTACCATAAAGCAATTTTGAAAGAGAAGTTTGGACTTTCCCTTCATAAATGATTTTTTAAAGGTAAACAGAGCTCTGTTTTTCTTGGGCTTAAACTGCAGAATGAGTTTTGTTTTCAACATAGTTTCATTCTGTGAACCATCTGATATTATTGGAGATGGGCCCTGAGTGAAGGAGACATACCGTGGCTAGGCTGGCTGTCCCTTTGTGTTTCCTGGCTTTAAGGTCATGGAAGGGAATTGGGACTGGAGGGACACGTATTAGGAGCAGAGGAACGGCCTCTGTAATAGCAAAGTTGAGAGCGCTAGCCTAAGCTCTATGTGTTGAAATGGCATAAATGGGTGCGGACAATGACAGCTGCAACATGTACAGGGCCAAGGTAACCTGTCAGAGTGTGCTCTTGAATATGAGTAAGAACAAAGAAAGTCTTTCTTCCAATTGACATTCATTTTCTTTCTGCTGGGTAACAGAGAGGGAAGCATAATAGATGGACCCATCACCTGCATTAAGGGCCAGTATTACTCATGAGGCTTTGTGTCTATTAGAGGCAAAAACCATCGCTCTAAGCCTATGAATCATTTAAAGGGTGTCAGTGGACAAGTGGAAACATTGCTTTTTAGAAGTACCTTTAGAAGGGAAAAATGAACAGTCATGGCATCAACAATGACTTGCTGACTATATAGCAGGTTGAAAAATAGGCATATTATTTGGGAAGTATGCCAAAGTTCAATACTAAACATTAGGATTTCTCAATCAACTCTTTCTAGTTTATAGGTATATTTGCTGAGTATTAAAATTGCTGTTGAATATATATCAGAACACTCAAGTTCTTACTGCACCATCTCTTAGGCATGCATTGTTGAGAAGGCTACCATAATTCTGATTACAATGAAATGATCAGAAACCCTTTGAAAGCTTCCAGAACTTACTATTTATTTTTATTTATCCTGTTATTCTAAATTTCTACAGTCAAATACCTTTATCGAAGTCATTATTTATTTGTGCTGGATAATACGGCCTTCCTTTTCAGAAGCACCTTGCATTATTTCTTTAAATAATTTTCTTTGTATTTTTAGTATCTGGAAACTTTCTTAATTTAATTCTAGACTACTTTTACTAAAGCTTTTTAACAAATTGTTTTGTTCTTTTTGCCCTTTTATTTTAGTTTCTGGAATATTTGCTCAATTTTCTTTTTCAAGTCTTTTATGGAATGCTTTCTATTAGCTACATAATTTCTAAGATTAAAAAAATCTACTTTTTAGTTTTTCTTAATAGACGGATGCCTAAAATGTATACAACTTAACCAATTATGCTTTCTCTGTCAAGTTCTGATACAAATGTCATGACTGCTTCCTAAAAAAATACTGGAAAAGTCATTCTTTCTCTTCCCACTGGAATTGTTTAACTAGCACATGGATTGTATAAATTGTAAGTCCTGACATCCTCCAATTTCCACAAAAATCTGAATGATTTTTGAAGAAGATAAATGATGGCCTCTGAGGAGCAGGAACTCTTAAGTTGTGATAACTTTGGTTGAGGTGTTCATTGAACTAAATCCAAGGGGTAAGCTGGGGGCTAAATTTCTTTCCCCAAAGTCATCTGTTAACTGTCTGTGATTTGGAAATTTGGACACTCAAAAGAAAGACAGAAGATGTGGGTTATGAGGAAAGGTGGAAGATGATTTTTTCTTACAGAAATATGTTAATTCTTGAACTTGGTCTTTTTGACTTGAGTCTACCCATTAAAGGTGTTTAGAAATATCTTTCTGATAACCAGGCCTTGGTTCACGGGCCTTCCTCAGGAGCTGTGAGGCTGAGTTGGAAGTTACAGTGAAGATCAGAGCCAGCCAGCACTCATATGCAAGAAAACAGCACACCCACTGAGGCTGTGGGTGGTATATCCATGTGGGAAACACAGGAGGAAGGGCTACATTATGGTACCATTTAGAGAAAAGTAGAAAATTGGAAAGAAGCAGGCTTGTGAGAGATTAGTTCTTGTTTGGAGTGAAGCCTTTCAGCCATCTTGCTCCTTAAAATGTTGATAATATCACACAGGCTTGTTAACACATGCACAATGGGGCTAGACACCATCCTCCCAGATAAATCATATCAAAGTTTTCCTTATTTCTCTTTTACTTGTCAATTCGATAGAAAAGGAATCAGACTTGTCTAAAATATTTGCTTTAAAGAAAGCCATATTATACACTTGAAACTTATTTGATTTTGTTAATCAATGTTAACTCAATAATTTTCAATTAAAAAAGTAACCAAATTTGGAGTCAGAAGTTTGAGAGGTTATATCTAAGTATCACATCAAGATTTATCTTGTC
>NW_011888869.1:3269909-3275509 GCF_000151845.1 Pteropus vampyrus
TGTCAAGTTCTGATACAAATGTCATGACTGCTTCCTAAAAAAATACTGGAAAAGTCATTCTTTCTCTTCCCACTGGAATTGTTTAACTAGCACATGGATTGTATAAATTGTAAGTCCTGACATCCTCCAATTTCCACAAAAATCTGAATGATTTTTGAAGAAGATAAATGATGGCCTCTGAGGAGCAGGAACTCTTAAGTTGTGATAACTTTGGTTGAGGTGTTCATTGAACTAAATCCAAGGGGTAAGCTGGGGGCTAAATTTCTTTCCCCAAAGTCATCTGTTAACTGTCTGTGATTTGGAAATTTGGACACTCAAAAGAAAGACAGAAGATGTGGGTTATGAGGAAAGGTGGAAGATGATTTTTTCTTACAGAAATATGTTAATTCTTGAACTTGGTCTTTTTGACTTGAGTCTACCCATTAAAGGTGTTTAGAAATATCTTTCTGATAACCAGGCCTTGGTTCACGGGCCTTCCTCAGGAGCTGTGAGGCTGAGTTGGAAGTTACAGTGAAGATCAGAGCCAGCCAGCACTCATATGCAAGAAAACAGCACACCCACTGAGGCTGTGGGTGGTATATCCATGTGGGAAACACAGGAGGAAGGGCTACATTATGGTACCATTTAGAGAAAAGTAGAAAATTGGAAAGAAGCAGGCTTGTGAGAGATTAGTTCTTGTTTGGAGTGAAGCCTTTCAGCCATCTTGCTCCTTAAAATGTTGATAATATCACACAGGCTTGTTAACACATGCACAATGGGGCTAGACACCATCCTCCCAGATAAATCATATCAAAGTTTTCCTTATTTCTCTTTTACTTGTCAATTCGATAGAAAAGGAATCAGACTTGTCTAAAATATTTGCTTTAAAGAAAGCCATATTATACACTTGAAACTTATTTGATTTTGTTAATCAATGTTAACTCAATAATTTTCAATTAAAAAAGTAACCAAATTTGGAGTCAGAAGTTTGAGAGGTTATATCTAAGTATCACATCAAGATTTATCTTGTCATCAACACAGAACACTATAATTAAGAAATAAATAAACAGCGAAAAAAAAAAAAAGCCATGTTGATTTTCAGTGCCTTATGATTCTTTCTTATATTTCATGCCAAGATTTGAGAATGTGGAATAATAAATTAAGAAAAAAATCCCAGCTGAGAAAGAAAAATTTTTAGCTAAAGGAAGATTAAAATATAAAAGTAATTTAAAACTCAATCATTATATCATTTTAAGAAAAATTAAAATGAAAGACAAATATAATTTCTTTCCCATAAAAACTTAATCATAAGATGATGCTTTAGGGAAAACTTATATTTGTAACTGTGTGTGTGCACGTACACACATGGATGTACATATGCTTCTGCACATTCTAATTTGATGCTTTTCTGTTTTCCATATGGATCACCATAATATCAATTCTATCATTTTAACCATAGTTTATGTTTCGAATATCAAAATACACAGTATATAAAAGAAGTTCCATTGTGTCCCTTGTCATTGTCAAAATAAAATTGGATTTTTCCCAAGGACGGAACTATATCCTGTTAAAGACTTCTGTAATGTATTTTAAGTGTTTCTTCTTCATATCTGGAAGAGTAACACAAGGCGACATTCTTACCAAGCACGTGAGGTTATGTTCTGCAAGTGCTAATTTTCAAAGAGAGAAAGAGAACTGAAGTAGTAGACAAAAATATGATTGCATCTACTAATAAGGAAGTATAGAAGAGAAAAGTTCCAGCCACAATGATTATTCAGGGATTTTGTTTGTCTCTTCTGAGACACTCTGTCAGATCCTGCTTTGTATTCCCAATTCTTTCTCCCCAATGTCCTGGATAGTCAACTGCTAAGTAATGCCTTCCTGATTAGGCTAGGTTATGTGAAACATGGAGAATAAAAGAGAAAAGAGAGTCATCTTGCTATGTGTTAATAGTTACTGTAAAAAAAACCTTTTAATATGAATGGCCTCATAAGTAAAGAGTGAACATATGATGGCTTGTTCTCTTTGAATTACCTTTACCATACCCTCTAGAGTTTCAGAAAATTCTTGATCCCCATAGCACTACCCACTGACTACCATGCCTTTCGAATTTACTACAAAATATTGTAAGTAATTCATCCCTTTTCATCTTTTTTGCAGTGGACCATATGCTCTCTGCGAGCAAGAGTTTTTTCCTATCTGGTTCACTACTGAACACACCGGGCACATAGTAGATAGCACAGTGAGTTCAGTGAATGAGTGAAGTGGGTATCATTGGAATCTTTTCAGAAAAATCATTCGGAACACAGTTTCCTGCTGGTATGGGCTCAAATCTGCCTGGAGGGAGCTCTGTGTTTATGAATGCAAGCATCACAAAAGGATAAGTTCTTCTTCTGTTCAGAGAAGCATATTTCTACTTTGCAAAAATTATTCTGTAATATCGATTGCAGTTGACAACACAATTTTTTTGTTTTTGAAAATTTAAAGACTAATTGACCTACAATTAATAAATAAACAGCAAAAAAAAAAAAAAAAAAGAAAGAAAGGAAGAAAGTCAGTGTTTCTACAAATACAAAAGGATGAGTCCATGTGATAAACCCCAAGTATCTATTAGAAACAAACATGAGTCACTGGTATTTTCCATCTCATAATAATTTGACATAACACATGTTGGAATCATCTACTCACACTGGAATATTATTTTACTTGAAATATCAGTTGTAGTTCTGAGAATATGAATGTGTTAAGGCAATAAAACAAAAACAAGGAAGACATTTTAGTGGAAAAGATAATGCTTCAATTGAGTTGAAATACCTTTCTTGTAATAATCTTCTTTTTGTTATTTCGTAGTTTACTAACCCTTTCCATTGCAATCAGCTAAGTTGCCTGCTGGGTTCCTCTTTCTCTTGAATGAAGCAGTGAGAAGGTAAAGGGAAGTGTTTGGAAGTGTTAGACAAAATCACCATTGGACCGTGAGAAATTTGTTGTGGAAAACTTACAACAAATTTGGAGAGTATGAGTTTCAAAAAAAAAATCATTTCCTAAGAGTATTCTAAATCACTTCGACTACCCTTAGGACTCATATTATAATGATGCTGAAACATAGCAATAGGATGAGAGAATGAGCATGAATTGCAAATTATGAGTATAGCTGTTTTTTTTTACAAGTACAAAGAAAGCTTTGCCCGCCTCATAAGAGAGCAGAGATTTTCATTGCCTGTAGGCTAACATGTTTGTGAAGAAATGAAACAGCAAATCTACTCCCCTCAAACTGGGCCCTGATTATAGGAGAACAGCCTGGAGACATCAAAACTTCATTTGCTGAAGGCTTTCTTATCATGCAATCCCAAGTAATTTGAGTTAACACTGAGAATTAAGAAAGGATCCAGGAATCTGAGAACGACACTAGAATGTTCATACCCACTGAACCTCTTGCCAATGATCAAAAGAGAATCTTGTAGCAATTCATCTAGAACTGACTTGGACTTTTTGTAGCCCTAACTCTATAACTCTTGAATTTTTGTTTGTTTGTTTATTTAAAGTAGAAAAGCAGTAGCTCTGTAAAAATGTTGAATGAGGGCTACTGAAGGATCAGAGAAGTGACAGCGGATGCTCTGAGGGCAGGGAAGAGAAACAATGAAAAAGCATAGAAGGGCTTTCAAAACACAGCAGACTGGTGGAAAGAGAATGAGGATAAACAGCTTTATATGTGTTTCAAGCTACAGAGTTGTTAATGTTCTTCAGCCTGCAAAATAACTGATGTTTAACTTAACTAAAGTTAAGTATTAGGAAAATACACTGGGTAAAACATTCAGGTTTAAGAAGGGAGATTAAAAATTCTTAAATAAAAATTTGTTTTGAAAGATTTCCATTAGAAATGGTTTAAATAGAAACTAACATTTTGGTGCTTAAAATGAGAGAGTTTTGGCTATTTAAGGCAGTGAGTCACAGTGCTATAAGCACAAGCTTTAGAAATCAGGGAGCTTTGGGGTATGTAATATTAAATTTGATACTGTGTCTCATTTTCCTCTTCTGTAAAATGGGCTTATGGATGCCTACATAAAATGGGGTTGTAATGAGGATTAAATTAATTAAGTGATATATTCTAAATATCTGGCACATAGTAGAAATTCAGTGTGTGGTGGTTGTATTAGGGAAATTGCAATACCTGTAATGATAAGTAAATGATGCATCTGAATTTCTCTTATGTGTGATTAGGCAACATTATTCAGCAGGGTACTAGAGGACTCTTGCTAGGAATCTGGCCATATTCCCTGCCCTGTCCAATTGTAAGGCATGAATTGCAAGACCTCCAGCTCAGTAGAGAGACAATAATAACCTTTGGGCAGTTGACTCACATTGGCTCTTGGCTCTTTGGAAAAATGGCGTGCTACATCAAACTAAGGAAAGGAAGGAATTAACAAGGTATTTGTCAAATACAGTTCTTTATTTTTAAAATACATTTCAACTAAAGCATTGTAAGCCATAGTAGAAATGTAGTCATGTCAAAAAGATTATTCTTTTTTACTTGGCATAATAGGTTCACAAAGAACTTATATTTTATGAACTTTTCAATATTCAACTGTTTTTGATCTGCAAAAATGACAAATGCATATGGTCCAACCTAACTGTTACTAAAGCAAAAGTGATTGATTCGCTGCCTCATTTTAGAGTTGAATATTTTGTATAATGTATTTGTCAAATAGTTTGTATATGGAAAACTACATAAAGAAATATTTTAGGGGAGGACATAAGGTTGTCAGCAGCATTTGCTGTCCTCAGGTTTAGCTTCTTATCCAGCAGCTAGTCTTTCACATTCAGGAGTGAGTCAAACCTAAACCCCAGAAATTCTTCAGCTTCAGAACAGACTATTTTCTGCTTCCTAACCAATGTTGTGTCCATTGCCAAATTTCACTGAGTTGTCACTCTGCTTTCTATATTTTTGACTTTTTGGCTTTTCTGGGCCCTGAGAATTATTTTTGACCTCATAACTCAGTAGATTAGAGGGGCTTTTCTTGAGTGTCATAAAAGTAGCTGAGCTACTGACTTAAAGATCATGAAAATTGCTTTTTCTCAAATAAACTCTTGATTTTATTTAGACTTTAAAGATTTTCTTCTGGAAACATTAGGGTACTTTGATGAATTCACTAACTATAGATTTTGGTGTAGTAATAGTAACAATTAATGAAGTAAGGCTTTACTGGTATCTTTAGAGACTAACTATTAAGTCCCAAGGTTTGTCAGGCTATGAAGATTTGAACCTTTTTACTTTAAGAAGCCATTTCATCAAAATAGAACTTCCCGTCTCTATTGGCTAATGGTAGAAATTCAGAATCATTAGCTAAATTAATTGGTCATGTAGTTCATCTTTAGACTGTTATAAACAGTAGTGGAATAGTTACTGAGGTGAGAGCAATTAATTGGATGTACTTTGAATATATTCTAACCAAATGCTATGCCTGTCATTCTTAGTGACCTCTTAAAGACTGCCAAAAGAAAACCGTTGACGAATCTTAGTGTCATCAAAACAACATCTAGAACAGCTTAAAAATTCTTCATATCTGTATAATTTACACCATCTCAGAATGAAAAGTCATTTTGAATACTGCTGTTTAAGTGTT
>NW_011888869.1:3275559-3287101 GCF_000151845.1 Pteropus vampyrus
CTACATAAAATGGGGTTGTAATGAGGATTAAATTAATTAAGTGATATATTCTAAATATCTGGCACATAGTAGAAATTCAGTGTGTGGTGGTTGTATTAGGGAAATTGCAATACCTGTAATGATAAGTAAATGATGCATCTGAATTTCTCTTATGTGTGATTAGGCAACATTATTCAGCAGGGTACTAGAGGACTCTTGCTAGGAATCTGGCCATATTCCCTGCCCTGTCCAATTGTAAGGCATGAATTGCAAGACCTCCAGCTCAGTAGAGAGACAATAATAACCTTTGGGCAGTTGACTCACATTGGCTCTTGGCTCTTTGGAAAAATGGCGTGCTACATCAAACTAAGGAAAGGAAGGAATTAACAAGGTATTTGTCAAATACAGTTCTTTATTTTTAAAATACATTTCAACTAAAGCATTGTAAGCCATAGTAGAAATGTAGTCATGTCAAAAAGATTATTCTTTTTTACTTGGCATAATAGGTTCACAAAGAACTTATATTTTATGAACTTTTCAATATTCAACTGTTTTTGATCTGCAAAAATGACAAATGCATATGGTCCAACCTAACTGTTACTAAAGCAAAAGTGATTGATTCGCTGCCTCATTTTAGAGTTGAATATTTTGTATAATGTATTTGTCAAATAGTTTGTATATGGAAAACTACATAAAGAAATATTTTAGGGGAGGACATAAGGTTGTCAGCAGCATTTGCTGTCCTCAGGTTTAGCTTCTTATCCAGCAGCTAGTCTTTCACATTCAGGAGTGAGTCAAACCTAAACCCCAGAAATTCTTCAGCTTCAGAACAGACTATTTTCTGCTTCCTAACCAATGTTGTGTCCATTGCCAAATTTCACTGAGTTGTCACTCTGCTTTCTATATTTTTGACTTTTTGGCTTTTCTGGGCCCTGAGAATTATTTTTGACCTCATAACTCAGTAGATTAGAGGGGCTTTTCTTGAGTGTCATAAAAGTAGCTGAGCTACTGACTTAAAGATCATGAAAATTGCTTTTTCTCAAATAAACTCTTGATTTTATTTAGACTTTAAAGATTTTCTTCTGGAAACATTAGGGTACTTTGATGAATTCACTAACTATAGATTTTGGTGTAGTAATAGTAACAATTAATGAAGTAAGGCTTTACTGGTATCTTTAGAGACTAACTATTAAGTCCCAAGGTTTGTCAGGCTATGAAGATTTGAACCTTTTTACTTTAAGAAGCCATTTCATCAAAATAGAACTTCCCGTCTCTATTGGCTAATGGTAGAAATTCAGAATCATTAGCTAAATTAATTGGTCATGTAGTTCATCTTTAGACTGTTATAAACAGTAGTGGAATAGTTACTGAGGTGAGAGCAATTAATTGGATGTACTTTGAATATATTCTAACCAAATGCTATGCCTGTCATTCTTAGTGACCTCTTAAAGACTGCCAAAAGAAAACCGTTGACGAATCTTAGTGTCATCAAAACAACATCTAGAACAGCTTAAAAATTCTTCATATCTGTATAATTTACACCATCTCAGAATGAAAAGTCATTTTGAATACTGCTGTTTAAGTGTTATCCCAGTGCCTCATAGGTTTAAAGGAGAAAGTGAAAGTGTGGAATACTTTTTCTAAGTTTTTAAAGCCCACAAATCATAGAGGCAGGAATAGAATGTAGGTTTCTTATGTCTAGGACTCATGTGTTAGACCAGGAAGGAGCTGAAAATTCAGATTCCCTACACTAGAACCGAAGAGGCACTCAGATGAATGGAGATGGCACGAGGTCTCAGGATCAGAAAGAGAGAAAGGGATGAGAAATATGGAAAAGTGGAAAGCAAATAGCCTTTTAAAAAGACCAGTCACCATTTAGCTCTACTGGTTGTTGTCTTGTGGAAATGTGGTTCTAGTAAATACAGATATGTAGATGGATTATTTACATGAAATAATCACATAGTTAAATATTGATAAGTAATTCAAATTTTAAGCTCTGTGGGTCAAATAAAACACATCTGTGGGCTGTCAGGAAGTGACCTCCGGATTAGATTCAAAATTCTCTATAGATACATAAATGTTATTAAAAATAAAGGATGATGACATGCTGTCCTTCATCCATATTTATGACCAATCAAAGGAAATACTAAAAAAAAAGCTAGGGTATTTCATTAATCAACAGATAGTAGATGCCCACTAGGTTGCCGCCACATATTCATTACTAAGAAGATATTTACTATCTTCTTAGTACACAATGAATATTCATAGTCATTCAAAAAGACAGATGTTTTCACTGCATTTCTCTGGTTTATAAACAGGTTAGTTGAGAAAAAAAATTTCCTGATAGGATTGCAAATTACTGAGAATGGAATACTAAGAAAAGATCAAAGTTATATGTAAGGGTTGATTCTATAAAAGCTGAAGGTAGAAGAAGACTTTTCAAGTTCCGTACAGACTCCTGTATTATTTATTATACAAAACATAAGGGAGGGGCAGATAGTATGAAGAAGAGAAAATGTGAATATTTTATTATCCTAGATTGTTGCTCTCAAATTGAAATATTATTTTTGACAAAGTTGAAATGAAAATTTTATATAGATATTGGTTAAGAAAAAGACTACGGAGAAATATACAGATGCTCTGAAACAATTCGTAGTTCCCTGAGGGGTTAGAAGAGAAATTTACAGAATCATGGAGTACAATGTGTCATTTAGCTACTCGAGACAGCACACAGCATCTGCTCAGCGAATAAAGCAAAGGGCAAGGAGTAAGGACCCATTTCTATTTCTGGCATTTGATTGCTCTGGGACCAGAGGCATGGACTGACACATTTTGGCACTCAGGTCACCCCATATGTTTTAAAAAAAGACAACATGCATCCCAAAGGCATTTTTTTGCATCAGTTTTGACATCTTTAAACCATTGCCAACTTTTAAAATCAAGGCTACCACAAAAGTAGAGAATGCTATTCTCCCTCACCATAATTTACAGATTTGATGAAGAATTGTGATGGCCAGCCACCAGTCAGATGCCTATTGGAATATTCTTATTTGCTTTACATCTCTGTTTATCTCGGGACTCATCATGTTTATTTCCAAGCAACGTTCTTTTTAATCCACTTTTTCTTTGCACTTAATTTAAATGAAAAAGCAGCTCTAGGCAGATTCATTATTTAAATTGCAGTCTCCATACTCTAAGGCAGGAATTACATAAAGTTCACTGTCTTTGCATCCTCTACAGGTTTTCCTTTGCTAGTTTTGAATGAAACGCTAACTTTATATTTGGCTCATATTTTTACCTTCATTTTAAAGAAAAATATAACATAAATGAGGAATTTAAAGATTAAGCTTATAGATAAAAAATACTTACCTCTCTCTTACAGTTTGATGCACAATGTAAAAAATAATACCTTTTCTTCCGAACTGCTCTAATTATACATGAACCATCGAACAAAGGCAAACACAAATTTCTCCTATAAGAGTCCACATCTTATAGGAGAAATTATTCTCTTCTATTACCTAATGCCCGACTTTCAAGAAATTAGATGAGTTCATATCATTTAATGTAATCCGTTATCTAACCTTCTTGGGAACTGACCTCCGTAAGTACAACATTCTTGCTCTTACCATCAATTCACTGAATTACAAGTATATTTTGCGCATATCCACATATACCTACACTCATACTTTTTTGACTTTGAAGAGTGATATAAAACTCAGAGGCCCTAGAATATAAGACAGAGAAGAAGGAAGGATTATCTGCAAACACTTGGCTGCATTATACATACTCAGCCCGATACAAGACATGGATATTAGCAGGTTAGCCAAATCTTATTGGGGAAAGAAGTTACTTTTTAAAGCAAGCTGCTTTGCAAGTTCTGTCTTTCAAACCAGTTCCTGCAGATACCATACCTTCCGGAGGGGTTTGAGCTTGGTCTCCATTATGAAGTCATATTTGCAGAGCTCACAGCAGCGCGTGTCTGAGCTTTTGATCCACTGGTGGAGACAGGACTGGTGGACGAAGCGCAGGGTGCCTGTGCAGCGACAGGGTGTGATGAGGGGGCTCTCTTCATCCCCTTCGCAGTGACAGATCCTGGGGAAGGACACAGCAGCTGGGATGAGATCTCTCAGAGAATATTTCTCATCCCTGGACTTCCTCTCTCGCTCACCCTAAGCTGTCTCAGAAACTGCAACCCAAGATTTACCATGCATGAACATTTATTTCACTCCACTTGATGCTAGAGTTGAACCTATGGCCCATATTACTTTTCTTTCATTTGCAGAGTCATTGCTGGACTTGTAAGTCATGTTATAAGGCGTTAGACATTGGCACAGTCCTACACTGAAGCCAATTTTAACTATTGAGCTATATCCTCAGTTTAATCTAGTTAATGGGTCAGTATCTATGAAATAAACTTTCTTTCACATATACAAGTTATGACTTATAAGTATTCTAAGGAATGTTGTAATCTGGTAACTTCATTTTTTTTATTTTGATGATAATTTTATAAGAGCATGATATATAATTTAGTACATATCGGTATCCTACCAAGGTGAAAGAATTCTGAAAAAATTAACATATTACCAAATGATAAAGTGAATACAAAAAGCTGCAGCTTGGAAATAATTACAAAGATTTTTCTAGGAAGATTCACCCATTTTGGTCATAATGAATGGCCTAAATAGTCAAGAATCATTCTTGTATAAAAGACACAAAAATTACTGATTACATAAAGTTCAAATACAGTAAATCCTATTGTTTTAAAATATTAATTACTACATAGTCTAAGGAATTCAGAGTTCAACTAGTTTACTGAATTATTATGAATTCTAGTGTTATAGATTCACCGTCTACGGCATTATCATTATTCTCATCGTCAAATTAAAAAAAAAAAACTTTGTTTTCCTCATCGGATGACATAATCTTTTCTTACCTCAAGGTTGTGAATTCGAATCCTAGCACTTCAATTCTTATGATTTAATCAGCTGTTAAGGTTGATAATACATTGGATTAGAAATACTGCTTGAAATCTATTAGAAATAGGAATGAATGGACCATTTAAAAAATATCTATATAGTTACTTTTTTTTCAGCTGAGTCACAGTGGCAGGCTGGAGAAATGTTAAAATTGCCGCTACCGCTCTTTCCTCTTAGATCTGCATGTGCTATTCTCCAGAAGCATGAGTTTTAAAGAGTGAATTTTTAAAATACGTTTATCTACCTCAGCTGTCTTCCCAGGGGAAACGAAATGACTGCTCAGGTTGTTACTGCAGTGAGATACAGGAACTGAAATCCAACTCCCCCTAACCTCAAAATAAAGAAGTATGACACAGTACGCTAGTATTTTGAATCTCTTTTCTTAAATAATAATAAAGTAAGCAAAAAGGAACACTGACTTCCAAATTCCTTGGGATGGGAGTAATGGGATGAGAGCGGAGAGAAGTTCAAAATCAGTGTCTGTCTTCCCCTAGACTGAGTTGGGAAGTAGCAGTGTTGGATATAGAAGCACATATAAAAGACTGACATGGTGGGGACAAACTAAAAGTAAACTGAGAGCTTATTTTTTTAATATGGAAGCCTGATAGATCACTTCTTTCCAAAGGTGTAGGTCCTAGGGATCAGGGCTTAGTATACTTTGTATCGCACCCATCGACAATAGAGTATTGGTCACATCATTGGTGCCGAGTATATGATTGTCAAGTAAAGGAATTGTTCAGTCAATAGACTATGAATAATTATAAAAGCAACCTGTGAAAGCAAATCTGGGTTTCTATAGTGCTGCATTTTGTTGTAATACTTATTCTTGGAGTCTCCGAAACCTAATGAATTATACAGCATGAGAGGTTGATATTTCCTAAGTCCTCGAAACTCTTATTTCCCTGCCTCCACATGAAGATACTCCCTTAGATCAGAAGTCAGCAAATTATGGCCCAATTCTTCCAGCTGCATGTATTTGTAAATAAAGTTTTATTGGAACATACCCATGTACATTTCTTTAAATATTACTTACAGCTTTGCTTGCACTGTAACTACAGAATTGAGAGTTGCTGCAGAGACCATGTGGCTGTAAAGACTAACATATTTATTATCTGGCCCTTTACAGAAAATGTTTGCTTATCCCTGCCTTAAACATGGTGATTCTGAGTTAAAGACAGCACATGAATATTATCAACAAAGCAAAGTTTAGAAAAAAAATCACTCCAACCTCTGCAAGGGACGAAAGTTGAAGTATAGGTTACACAGAGAAGCACACGACAAAAGTGAAAGTCCTTCCTGGCCTGACCCTGAAGCTCGCTGATCCATGAACAGTGTGCAGGGACAAGGGGCACGATTCTTCATTTGAAAAATAAAACTTGCAGTTAATGCCATCTGATAACTCATCACTAAAAAACGATCGTGTCAAATGCTACACAGTTGCCAAGATGGCTCTGAGGCTCTGATTTTCTACTGACATGAAAAAAGTAATTTATTCATAAGCAGATTTAAACAAAGACCTTGCTGATCACTGAATTCAAACCAACCTGAGTAGGTTACAGATTGCAGTCCAACTTCTTATGTCTTATCGATTCCTTTTTAAAAATTTCTGCTGAAACTGTTACCTGAAGCATCACCAGCAATATCATTTTATTTTTTCATAAGATTATTTCCCATAGGAAAAATCAACAGGTTAGTTCATTTTCATTCCCACTTCACAAGATTTATTTTTACATTATTTTGGACTTTGAACTTTTTCTAAATTATCCAATCGATGTTGGATTCCAAGTTTCTTCAAACCATGTTGAGATTGTTCTAAATAAATTTAAGAGCTAAATATAAACTTCAAGTATCTCTTAGAAATAAAAAAATAATGTGATAGTCCTACAGATAGAATTAAACAAATTTTTAAACTGACATACTTCGCACAAATGGCAATTGTTAAATTATAAATGAAAATGAAAACATGCCTTTTTCAACAGAATAATTGTGCAGACAAAACAATTTTAATAATACAATAAAATTGCATTGTAAAATATTCATAATTTTTTAAAATTAAATTTATGGGGTGACATCGGTTAATAAAATTATATAGGTTTCAAATACACACTTCAATAATACGTCATCTGTATAATGCATTGTATGTTCACCACCCAAAGTCACCTCCTCTTCTGTCACCATATATTCGACCCCCTTTACCCTTTTCTATCTCATCTTCCCTCTGGTAACCACTAAGCGGTTGACTGTGTCTATGAGTTTTTGTTTATTTGATTTTTTGCTTGTTGCTTTCATTTTTCTAGTCCACATATGAGTGCAATCATAAGGTTCCAGACATAGAGAAGCTGAGAGAATTTTCCACCACAAGGCCTGCATTACAGGGAACAATGAAGGGGGTTACTCTACCTGAAACAAAAAGGCGAAAGAGCACAAAGCTGAGTAAGATGACGAACAGACAGGAAAGAAGTAGGAAATTGCAACCTTTATTCAGAATAGCACACCATATACTTAAAAATATTCATAGTTTTGATGCATTTTTATCTGTTGGAGACAGTTTGTGACTTGAGTGATTCTATAAAATCGTTGCTGATCTGCATTGTTGTCAATTTTATTGTCATTTTAGTATATGAACTGACTGACTGCTTATAGTCTAATCAGTATATGTTGAGACTTTCACCATTTACAACTTGAATAAACTTCTACTTCCATATAATTTCTAGCTTTCTGTGAAAAGCAGACCACAAAATGCTATTCTGCAAATTAAATTTTGTAAAGTATGTGTGTATGTGTGTGTGTGTAACATTAAGTTATTTCCTTAATGTTTGAATTTTAAGAAAAGCAGACTTTTTTTTTTTCTTTTTGTCCCATGTATGTTAAAATGACCTTCACTATTTCCCATTCCTTCCCTGGCCAAGGCTTCTTGGCTCTGGTAGAACAGTAATTATCTTTTTGCATACTTTAGAAAAAGTGATTATATAACTTTGGGATTTTTTTTCCCCATTCATTCATTCATTCATCACTTCATTCATTCACATATCTTTGTCCTTGCTATATGCAAAGAAAATCAGGTTATAATGTCAGCAAGTAGGGTAAATTGAGAGGGAGAGAAAAGAATGTGCGGGCAGGTACCCCATTTGAATATCTATTACAGTCACCTAGGTATTAAGGATCTGGAACCCTGCGGTGACATTGGGGAAGAGATGGGAGACTCAGCCTACAGAGAGTGTAGAGGTATCCGAGGACCTTGCTTGGTTTCCACGACTAGCTATGGCAGCAAAGCACATTCATTAATATGGGACTCCCACAGGCAGTGCCCCCTGTAATCTTCAGACAACATCTCAAGTGCAAGCCTATCCACTCTTCCCATATTCCATGCCTTTTTTCCCTTTCTATTCTGACAAATCTTTCTGATAAAGTCTCTCACTTCCCTACTTACATTTTTCTCTATACTTCTCTCCAACTAAATAATTTTTAAGCATTGTAATTATGGATACAGCTATGCTTGTAATGGTTTAATTTGTATGTTAATCTTTACTCAAACTAATCATTATGCTTCAGAGTTTGGCACTCATTCTAAGAATTCACTTTACTAGGCTAAAAATGATTGGAATGTATGTTGGGCCCATGCCATATTGAAAGGTATTAAGCACTGGGTGAGAAGTCAGCAATCAAGTAAATGAGTGAGGAGATATAATCGCTCCATTGTTCAGAAATATAGCAGAGCAGTGAAAGGAGAGCAGCCTAGAAACATTTTATTTTTAATTTTTATTTCATTTTATTTTTTCATAAAGCAGAAGTGAAGGTGCCAAAAAGAGGCAGGCATTAAAAAAAAAAGGCAAGAGAATGCCTTGTTAAATGGAGGTTCTTGAGAAGTGAGTAGAGGAATATCTCTGGGCAGGTGGAATAATACACAGGAGGAAAACACACATCTTGCTGTGAGCAAGAGGTAGAGGAAAAATGATAGGTGGAGATAAAAAGGTAGTGGAGGCGGAGAAAATTATAGTGGCTGGGTCTGGGAGGTCCTGTTATCTTCCATAATATAGGAGACAACATGTGTGCTAAAGAGAAGGCAGAAAGGCAGAAGGTTAAAGTCTTATAGAGGTTATAAATAATTAGAAAAAGCCACTTGGCGAATGGGATGGAAAATTAACCAAGCATGAATATTAGAATCGTGGAGTAGCCACGGGGTCCCTGGTGAGATTAGACAGCACACATTTATAGTAGACGCTGTTAACATTGCTTTGTGACTTGGCAGTGTTCAGCAGTCAGTCAGCAGTAGCGCAATCCAACATTTTGAGATCACTAAGTCAGACACGGGAAGGGCAAAGGAGTGAAGGATTCTGATGCGTCAGAGAACGCAGTATACAGACAGTCATAGGGTCCACACTCTGAGCAGGAGGGTAAGTGAAACCACCTTCCTGTTAATGTGTTATGAGAAAAGAATGGGTTTGGGAGACTGGAAGTCACTATGATGGAAAAGGCTGATGTTGAAAGCTGGAGGAAATGGGACAAAAACTGTCTGTATGTAGAGTATTCACGTCCCTTACGGATGACTTCATACCCCTCTTGCTGTATTTTTTCCATTGTTACAGGAAAAAAAAAATATGGAATTGTTTGGTGCTTGAGATTCGCAAGCAAATCCGATCCTGACTCACATCCTTCCTTTCTGTTCCAGTAAACTGGAGAAGGTCTTAGTTTGCTCGTGTGTAAAATGAGATTAAAAATACCTCTTAAGGTGTCACGAAGATTAAATAAGATACAAGAGTGCATACCTGGTACACAGTAGGCAATCAAACGTTTGTTAATTTTATTATGGCTAATGTGTTAATTTTATCAAGGGATCATGAGATTAATACTACTGTTACTACTACTACTACTACTTTGGTTTATCTATGTCATTACTTTTAGTTCTGTGGAACTAATAGTCTTTAGCAGCTAGTATGTTAAGTTGGTTAGAGCAAATGCTTGTATAGTCAAGGTCATGAATTCTGATTCCACACAGATGAGCAAGTTACTGACACATTCGAATACCAAGGTCAGTCAAGTCAAAGACATGTCTCAAATAAAATTAGGTGAGGGAGTATATTTCGATCTGTGTGTGGTAAAACTGAGATTGAATGTAGCTTTACTCTTCTATACATTGAATGGGCTCAGACAAGTGTTCAGGCAGTTGATTTTTTCATCTGTAAAATCTTACATTTCTATTATGAAGCTCAAATAAGACATACGAGAAAATACAGCAAAGTATAAATATCCCGAATGAAGGCATTATTGCCAATATATAAATAATCAATAAAATCAATAAAAAATTGCTGCTAGGTAATAAATGCAATGCTTTGCACACTTTTTATTAAAAGCAACTCAATTTTCCATGTCTGCATTTCAGTTTACAGACTGTCATTTTTCATCTTAAAGGATTGTGAAGTAAAAAAGAAAAATATTTTCTTTATCTATCTTACTACTTAGATTACTTTTCTGCTAACTCACCATCATCTTCCTAACAGTCAAGTCTAAGGAACTTTTCTAGTTCTTCATCTTTCCTGTCTTTTTGCATCATTGACTAACCCTTCCTTCTTGAAACATCTCCCTTTGTTGGCTCACGTGACATTGCTCTTATACTACATCCCTTACAGTCGGGAAAAGTGGAATCAGAAGGGCATATAAAATGATCAGAGGGGTTTAATAGTGACTACTTATGGAGATCAGACTGAAACGTTAGGATTCTGGGGCCTGGGAAGGTAAGAAATGATAAAGGAGATATGATAAGTGAGATGATAATATGATATGATAGGTGAGATATGACAGTGAGAAATGATAGGGGAAAAATATAGAATTCAATAAATGTAAATTCATGGCTAAGACTCTTCTACCATAATTAAAAATTGTAGGTCAAAAGGGCAACCTCCTAAAGTATAAGTGTAGTCATTTTGGGACAAATAAAAAGGAATACTAAGTCCTCACATTTAACATCTTGGAGGGGAAAAACAAAGGCAGGGGAAGGGAAATTATAGGACAGCTTTCTTTAGATTTGTGAAAAGGCAACTGGTTTTGTTCTGTCCTACAGCTGGATCCAATGAATAAAAGTTAAAGGAATGAACAGCTTTCCAAAGATGTTATAAGCTGGTCAAGGAGAGTGTAAGTTTTCCATTACTGAAAGTACTCAAGCATAAGTAGGGTGATTATATGGCAAGCATAGTGTAAAAAAACTCGAGCAAGGGAAATTAGACTCACATGACCTCTCATTTATTTTCTAGTGTTGCACTTCTGTTTCTCTTCCTTTCTCACAGACTGATTTCTACACCACACCACCCCCCATTTCTTTATCAGCATTTTCCCTCTGCTTATCCTGGGAGTTTTGTACTTGACCCTTTGACTTTTCCCCTCTACACTGATGACCCTTTTATATGGAGGTAATGTAGGCTCACGACTTCATGCATTGCTCCTGGGGTTGCTACTTTAAAAAAAAACATCCATCTCCAAAACCAACTTCTGCTTCTCCAGTAGCAAGATACTTCAGCCAGTTCTCTAACTCCAATAATGAGATATCCCCAAAGGGACACTTACTGTTTTCTACATCTCATCATCTCCAAAAT
>NW_011888869.1:3287151-3302659 GCF_000151845.1 Pteropus vampyrus
AAGTTACTGACACATTCGAATACCAAGGTCAGTCAAGTCAAAGACATGTCTCAAATAAAATTAGGTGAGGGAGTATATTTCGATCTGTGTGTGGTAAAACTGAGATTGAATGTAGCTTTACTCTTCTATACATTGAATGGGCTCAGACAAGTGTTCAGGCAGTTGATTTTTTCATCTGTAAAATCTTACATTTCTATTATGAAGCTCAAATAAGACATACGAGAAAATACAGCAAAGTATAAATATCCCGAATGAAGGCATTATTGCCAATATATAAATAATCAATAAAATCAATAAAAAATTGCTGCTAGGTAATAAATGCAATGCTTTGCACACTTTTTATTAAAAGCAACTCAATTTTCCATGTCTGCATTTCAGTTTACAGACTGTCATTTTTCATCTTAAAGGATTGTGAAGTAAAAAAGAAAAATATTTTCTTTATCTATCTTACTACTTAGATTACTTTTCTGCTAACTCACCATCATCTTCCTAACAGTCAAGTCTAAGGAACTTTTCTAGTTCTTCATCTTTCCTGTCTTTTTGCATCATTGACTAACCCTTCCTTCTTGAAACATCTCCCTTTGTTGGCTCACGTGACATTGCTCTTATACTACATCCCTTACAGTCGGGAAAAGTGGAATCAGAAGGGCATATAAAATGATCAGAGGGGTTTAATAGTGACTACTTATGGAGATCAGACTGAAACGTTAGGATTCTGGGGCCTGGGAAGGTAAGAAATGATAAAGGAGATATGATAAGTGAGATGATAATATGATATGATAGGTGAGATATGACAGTGAGAAATGATAGGGGAAAAATATAGAATTCAATAAATGTAAATTCATGGCTAAGACTCTTCTACCATAATTAAAAATTGTAGGTCAAAAGGGCAACCTCCTAAAGTATAAGTGTAGTCATTTTGGGACAAATAAAAAGGAATACTAAGTCCTCACATTTAACATCTTGGAGGGGAAAAACAAAGGCAGGGGAAGGGAAATTATAGGACAGCTTTCTTTAGATTTGTGAAAAGGCAACTGGTTTTGTTCTGTCCTACAGCTGGATCCAATGAATAAAAGTTAAAGGAATGAACAGCTTTCCAAAGATGTTATAAGCTGGTCAAGGAGAGTGTAAGTTTTCCATTACTGAAAGTACTCAAGCATAAGTAGGGTGATTATATGGCAAGCATAGTGTAAAAAAACTCGAGCAAGGGAAATTAGACTCACATGACCTCTCATTTATTTTCTAGTGTTGCACTTTTGTTTCTCTTCCTTTCTCACAGACTGATTTCTACACCACACCACCCCCCATTTCTTTATCAGCATTTTCCCTCTGCTTATCCTGGGAGTTTTGTACTTGACCCTTTGACTTTTCCCCTCTACACTGATGACCCTTTTATATGGAGGTAATGTAGGCTCACGACTTCATGCATTGCTCCTGGGGTTGCTACTTTAAAAAAAAACATCCATCTCCAAAACCAACTTCTGCTTCTCCAGTAGCAAGATACTTCAGCCAGTTCTCTAACTCCAATAATGAGATATCCCCAAAGGGACACTTACTGTTTTCTACATCTCATCATCTCCAAAATAGCTTTTCTTCCCAAAGATGGTTATTCCATAAATATCTCATTCTTAAGACATTCTTAAAACATACAAATCATTCTTAAAACATACAATTATTCAGATCCTTTTACTATACTGCCACTCTTCAAGAACTTTAACATCAATCAAATAAAATCCAAATGGCATCACCTGGTTTTCATACAATCTTTCATAATTCAGATTTACCCTGCCTAACCGTTTGTATTTCGCACTGATCCCTAACATACAGGCATTGTAGCACGGTACAGAATTTATCTGATAATAAACTATGGGTTTTGCCACAAATAAATTACCACTGTGCCAAGATCATGATTCCTCTCAGCCTAGAGGGAAGTTTAAAGGTCCTGGGTGTGTTGTCCATTAATTCCAGTTAATTCACAAATGTTATCATGTTCTGCCCGTGTCATGATGTGAAAAATGTTGGGAAACACTGGTGTGGTTGTTAAAGGTACAATCAGCATTAGAAGCATAGTTCTGCCTATCTGTGTCTTTTAAACTACTTAAATCTTGTATTTTCAAGTTCCTCATCAATAAATAGGAACATAGCAATATCTGCTTCATAGGACAATTATAAGGATTGTTAAGTTAATTCTCAATAAAGGTTAAATAGCCTACCACATTCAGGAAATGTCTGCCTCTGAGAATTTCCTCAAATATCATCTCATACCTGTGATACCTTCCCCTCTTGATCACACCTCAATTCAAGCTATCCTAAGACTCGCATCGTTAATGGAACAGCCTTTAGATCTTCTTTCCCTACGATGCTCTCTCCATTTCTTAAGGTTTCATTGCTCTTAAATACTAATCCACACAGATCTAATCTTTGCTGTTTGTTAATTGTTTAATCTACCTAAGTCTTGCTATTAAGAGCTGAATAAATTCCCGTTTATTAATTTTTAGGTGGCAAGACCTTCTTTGTATATAAAGAACGGCATGATGTTAAGAGTAAATTATATGATGAGAGTGTTAAAAAGTCAGGGTAAAGATAGCTAATCACCATAAATGGACTGGGAATAGTATAATTTAAGCTATGACCGAAAGAGATAGCTTAGTGAGATGATTTAGCAATTCTCAGAAACTGTTACCGACTACCATTGTTTTGTTTATGTTTTGGGAAAATTCACTTATAACGAAAGTGAGAAATGTATAATCTTTACACATACCATGCACTCCTTAATTTACATTGAGGAACCTGACTGAGGTGTACCAATTTTATACCCTATCTGAGCATCAGAGGAAGTCAAGCAAACTGATCTGCTATAGAAAGGAGAAGTAACTATTATTTAATAAGCCAAGGAGAAGATGGATAGTATTTAATAATAGTATTCTTACTAACAGCTGTTTCCAGCAGCTCTTATTGACATGGAATCAGCATACATTTTCAGGAGTAAAAAAAAAACCTTATAAATCAATGAAGATAAACATTATATGCTACCATTCAGCCTGTGACTGAAAGTATCTTGGAAACTCTAATTAAAAGTGCAAATATGACATAAGAATAAAAATATTTTGTAGACAGCTAATACAATTTTTGTAATCATAATTTTGGTTATTCTGAATCTACAATCTTCTTAACATCTACAGATGAGTGACAGCTTTTCACACATGGTGATTTTTCAAAGTGTTTTGTTTTCTCAAAGGAATATTTTCAACTCAAAAAACCTGATACAGAGCATGACTTCCTGAGTTTAATTTCATGCCCTAATTTGTCACCACTAACTTGGTCAAAACCTCAGACCATCTGCACAGAGCTGGAGGGAGTGATCAACAACAACGACAGGGACACAGCAATGTCCCTGGCTCCTAATTTGATCCTGGAGCTGATCCAAAGTCACAAATAATCAGCAGTATTTTCTTCTCACTAGATTTCACACTGATGGAAAACAGTGGAGAAGAAAATGATCACCTTGCTGTGCCAATAATAAAAGCAGAGGAGGCCAAGCCTTATTTGAATTCAAAGTTATTTTGCTTGCGTGAGTTGTCATGGACTGGGAAGATTCTATTTGAATCACTCCTCCTGCAGCCTACGTCACCTCTGGTTATGCTTCAATCCTGTTGATATCAGTTTAAAACTGATTGAAACTGAGGATTCTCACAGGGATGTCTTTGTTACTGTCTAGCCTAGTGATGGTCTCTTAGCGGGCCAGGCCCTTTCTGAGGACATTCTGAAGTCTCCGTGGGTTCGTGGAGTACATTACATTTTTACCCTTGTGTATTGGCATGCATTGCCCCAAGAGTCCCAGCCCCAAGTGTACCCAACAACCGAACAGATCTTCCTCATTAGTCTTAGGATCAGCTCAAACTATCCAAAACCTCCAGGTTAGGAGAGCTCAAAAGACAGAATGTGTCCTTTGAGATAATCCCTCCCCTGTTAACCATCACTTTGCTGCCCTGTCCATACTCCATTGGTGAGCTCAGAACACAATCTATTTCTGGGGAAAGGAACTGATTTTACTCATAGTATTTACCTTTTTAGATTATACCTTATAATTTTGGCAACACGTAGATGAGTAAATAGATAATAAACATTGAATGACTATTCCGATGTAATGATTTTCTCTATATTTTCACACATCGCAAACATTCATTTTATATGTTGGCTTTGAGATATTTTGGGTTTGTTTGTAAGACTGACAAAATTAAACTGGATACATTTCTAAGCAGGTATTCTTAAAGTGATTAGGTCAAATTTTTTATTAGCAGCACACACCAACTGAGGTGAAAAGGAAAAGCAAAAGAACAGATAAATACACACTAATTTGTTTTCTGTGCAGATATAACTAAAGAAATATATTTGGTCAGATACAGAATATGGCTTTGGTACATACATAATAATAGACCTATCTGGAAAATTATCATTATAACTTTTTAGTCTTTTTCTTTTCTATGTGTGGTAAAGATTCTTAATTCAAATCGATATTGTAATAGCTCTTTCTTTGTAATTGCGAAGTGTTGAATGCTCATAACCTCATTCTCAGCCATGACTTCCTTCTGTTTTTGTCCTTTCATTATTCTTATCTGGCTGAGCATTACATCGAAGAAGTCTCAAGTTGCCACAGATAATTGACAAAGTAATTTATTTACAGATAACCAAGAATGCATTGAATGAATTAGAAATATGCTTCTGCATATGAATTTTTCTACACAAGCAAGTGAATCTCTTGGTAAAACAGTGATATTTTATAGCAGTTTCAGCCACTTTGAATAAAGAATGGTCAGTCTTTATTCATTAATTTGTTCATTTATTTACTTGATCATTCTCTCAAGAAATAATTTATTGTATATGTACTATGTGCAAGGTTATACAAGGTGCTATGATAAATACAAAGATGCATAATTCTCAGTCCTTGCCCTACAAGGAGTTTATACTTCGACAGTTCATACCTTAGACAACTGCACAACTATCTAGATTCCAAGTTACAATGTGATATGTGCCATATCAAGCGCTGTCATATATACAAGGGAGAGAAAGATAAGGTACTGATTGTGGGTAGGGATAGTGGTTAAGCCTAATGGAAGACGTAATTATGTGAACTGGAATTGGAACCTGGGTAGAATTTTGGCTGATGAGATGGAAGTTGGTAGACCTCTCCAGACATAAGATATTTTTCAGTGAATGCTCAGAAGTAGAATTGACCCGGTAATTGGGTCACGTATGTGGCAAGTTTTAAAGAAACACAAAAGTTTGGGTAGGACTGTAGTGGATTGGGATATAATGCTGAAAAATAAAATAAAATTTTGGACAGCCTAAAATACATTTCCTTCATCCAGTGCCAACATCTACACACACACACACACACACACACACACACACACACACACACACACACGCAGGCACACACATGAGAAGTTTTAACTGTATTCAGTTGGAGTAGAAACTCACTCAAGAATTTTGAGTAAGAAAGTAAGATTATTAGAAAGATTAATCTAGCTGTGTTACCTCCGAGATTAGAAAGAAAAGAAGAGAATATTATAATAGTCAAAGTCAAAAGTAACAAGAACAAAAACTAGTGTAATAGTGGTGAAAATGAAAAAAATAATGAGATACAGTAAAAGCAAAGTTGATACGACTTAGGCATCAATTTGGGAAAAGGAGAGAGAGATGAGCTGTGGGACGATGGGAGTAAAGAACAGACTAAACTGACTTTATGGTTTTAATTAAAGCTTCTCAGGACAGATGCTCAAGATTAATCTATTTATAGGGTCTCTGAGCATTTGTTTATTACCACAGGTACCACTTGAAAACCGTAATGCTCATAATTTAAATTTTAACTTAGTTCCACCGTATGGAAAGAGTCATTTTTAAAAGTAGAAGGAAGTAGTTTCGTACTTTCTTATAGATAATACTATCTTGAATTTGAGATATTTCAATGAATAATCATATTTGAAAGATATTTTTCCAAACAGCATCAACATTACCAATAACCATTATTTTGAGGAATAATTACATTTGAAATATACTTTTCCAGCTAGCAGCAGAATTACAAATACGTAACTAATAATGTGCTTGCTCCTTCCTCTTCCAAACCCACATTTTCCTGGCATGTAGTGTGTATATCCAGAAGGATTCTCATACCATTTGTTAATCTCAATTATTTATTTCTCAATCATGGGACAAAAAGTACAATTTTGTGGAACCAATTTAAAATGCTTTATAAAAATAAAATCATAAAACTTATATCTTATTCAGAATCCTGATAGAACAGAATTTCCATTTAGACCAAAACACTAAGATCTTTTTTCTGACAGATTTTATTCTTTAAAAGCTATGTGCATGAACTTTTTATCTTGTCATTAAGAGACCTAACTGAAAACATAGTATAATCCTATTAAAAATTATATGCACAAAAAAGATTAGAAAATATATCCAAATCTAAATTGTGATTATCTATCCAGGTAATTAAGTTTTAAATGAAATAGGAATTTTCTCTATTTTTAATTTTCTTTACAATAATCACTACTACTATAATAAGCACTAAAGGAAATGTTAAACTAAAAATAGAATATTTTTTCAATTCTACTTCACTGTTTTTCTCTCATTCTCTAGTAAGTTAACAAATCATAAATGTTAGATAGATTTATATATTTGAACAATTTGTAACAGTGCCTTGATTTATTATTGGCCAACGTGAGTTGCTTTCCTGTTCCCTTCCTGACTAGCTCCAGGAGCCACCCTTGTAATAGTTTGTTTACACAGTAATCAAATGATTTCTTTTTACTGTTATTTATATATTATATAGAAATAGAAATGTACAGGTATTAACCTTATCAATGAGAGTCTCCATTCTACACCCAACATACTATTTACCCGAAAGACAGAAAAGTATAAAGAATACTTTGTCCCCCATCTCCACCCCACACACAGACACTAATGGTAGGAATAACATATTATCTGAATTTAAGTATATATATACAACTTGACATATATGGTCTACATCTATGATCTATGCAAGTATCTGTATTGAGAGATTCTGTGCTGGTATATGAGATTCTACTTCAGTTTCCTAGAAGATAAAACCAATTTACCGTGTTGTTTGCTAACCTGAAGGGGTCTCTTCAACTACACCATAAGCATTTAAACTACCTGGATTTGAGGGTGTGTCTGAACTTTCCCAATTCTCACCACTGTCCATTGGGTCTTTCTCAATGGCTAGCCTTCATTTGTCTCCTTATATTTTAATCACCTTTTGATCTTTCTCCATCTTGGACAGAATTTTTCACTATCAAATAATGCAACTGATAAACTGATAGCATTTTTCCTCCATACCCAAGATGAATGAATTTAAATAATTAGGTGTGCCAGATGCAATCATTATGTATATCTCTTCTCTGTTAATCTTTGCCTTTCTGTGATGTCTCTGAAGCAGACATCTTATGTGAAAATAGAGACAAAAATTTTTAAAATGTGTAACTGCCATATACAGTTTAATGAAAGGTGAAGTAGAACTTTTTCATGCACAAACTACAAAAGTGAAAAGTACAAGTTGAAAGCGAAAACCTCAAGTATGGTGTTGCATTAAACGTGATTCAAGATAAATAAAATAAGTAGGTCACTTCTGGAATGTGCATGTGTAAACGTATATGTAACACACACACACACACACACACATATATACACATGTGTATGTGTGTATTATGTGCTGTTGTGTCAGCTCCAGCTTCTGGAAACTCTATGACGAAGTGATGTCCACAATGGCCTGTCCTCAACAGCCCTGATCAGCTCCTGTAGACTCATGCTTATGGCTTCTTTTGTGGAACCAATCCATCTCATTTATAGCTTTCCTCTTTTCCTGCTGCCTTCTAATTTACCATATATATATATAAAATCATCCCTCAATATCTGCAGGGATTGGTTCCAGAAACCCCATGGATACCAAAAGCTAGACATGCTTAAGTCCTTTATATAAAATGGCTTAGTATTTGCATATAAACTACATACATCCTTTTGTATAATTTAAATCATCTCTAGATTACTTATAATCCCTAACACAATGTAAATGCGATGTAAATAGTTGTTGTAGTGTATTGTTTAGGGAATAAGGACAAAAAAATTCTGTACATCTTCGGTACAGATGCAACCATGGGAGGCCTAAGTACATAGTACGAGTCAGCAACAATGTAATATTTTTTCGCAAAAAATTTCAATCCAAAATTGGTTGAATCCATAGAAGTGGAATCCATAAATATGGAAGGCCAACTGTGTGTGTGTGTCTTTCGATACACATATATACACACACATATAGTATGTCAAATCATTTTTAAAAGGAAATAGAAAATCATCAAATATAAACGTATATCATCTCCTTTATTTGCTTTGTGTTTTGCTGCCCCCCATGTAGAGACTTCCATCAGGCACTTTCCCCTTATACTCTAAAGCATCCTATATTTACCCCATTGCAGTATGAACACACTTTATTACAACTGTTTTCTTATCTGTAGTCTCTACTTCAGTAGTTCTCAAACTATAGCATGCATCAGACTCACATAGAGGGCTGGGTCCCACTCTGAGAGTTTGTGAATCAACAGGTCTAGGTCTGGACCTAATAATTGGCATGTTTAACAAGTTCCCAGGTTATTGTGATGCTACTGGTGCAGGCACTATACTTTGAGAGGCACAAATTTAGTTTTTGTTTTTATTTTTTAAACTTATTGTGTCATTTGAAAGTGAATTGCAACTAGATCTTTGAGGTTTAATCCAAGATGAAAGCTGTTAAAAGCAACTGTAGATTTTATTTCAACCAACAAAGTTGTCAAAAGTTTAAGCATCACTGTCCCAAATGATTTCAGAAGCTGAGAGGGACTAATTTGCACCAGTTGCTCACCCCCAGGCTCCATTCTAGTGTGTCCAGATTATAGAAGTGCTGCCAAGTGGATCTCCTGCACCAAGTATGGTTAGTGCAATACATGTATCATCCTGGCTTCTATTGGTTCTTCTGAAATTGGGCTAAAAATAAGTGATTTCTCAGCCCTGGGTGCTCGTTAAAAAACCATTCGGGACACTTAAAATATATACCATGCTGAGACATCGCTTCTAAGCAATATGAATGAGGTCCTGGCAGTGATATTTATGTTTATCTATTTATTTATTTTTTACTTCTTAAGTGAGTCTAACATGCAGTCCAGATCGAGAATCACTGGGTTGAGTGATCTCTCTGATCCTTCCTGGCTCTAACAGGCAGAACTCTGAGGCTTTGGAATGCTGATGGAGCCAGGAGTCTTTCGATGCCTAGGACATTTTGACATATGACTTCTAGTTCACACTAGTTAATTTTTTTTTCTTTCTTTATTCTTCTTTTATTTATTTATTTTTTGCATTGTTACTATCTTATAGTGTGGCAAAATATTTCAATTTGGTTGTGAGCTAGCTAGATCAAAGAGTCTATATAAAAAATAAAGACGTCAGAATCTGTTAGGTGAGGCTCAGAAGGGCCAAATAAAAACAAAGTTGTGCATGTGAGGCAGATAACAGAGAGGTTTTGATGATCACTTGCTAGATAACCATGAAGGGAAGAAGAAAGTTTTTAGTATATTGTCTAAAATAAATTCCATCTCCAAGAAGCTTCCCAAACACAAAAACTCCTGGATCTGCCATCTTCAGTTCTGCATAAACCTGGAAGGGAATAAAGGGGAACTAATAGCCTCCTGGTGTCTTCCTTGCATCCAGCAGAGGTGGGAAGGAGAACATTGTGCTGAGTTTAAGACTGTCTGAGTACTAAGAACAAAAGCGAACTCATCAAGGCTGTTTCGGGGCATTTTAATTTCTGAATCAAATTAGATACTGGTATTTAAATTTACTTATGTCTGAGGACGACTGCAGATTTGAAATGGATGTACAACTACTATGCAACGGTTATAACAGGATGAGAACCTAAATGGTAATTAGAAATGGAGGAAATGTTCAAGCTATAAATAAATTCTCAGATATAAATCATGATTTGGAAACAACAAGTACTGTACCCAATATTTATCATTTTAAATACACAGTGTCATTTTCTGTTTGCATAATTATATAGGGGACCTGAATTTAGTATATGCATAAAGGTTTAAAAATAAATTTGTGTATGAGAAAAGGGAGAGGGTGTTTTTGTTTTGTTTTGTTTTCTTCTCAAGACCGAGAAGAAATTCCACATTGCCAAATAGATATAAGTTCATTAAAGAAAGCACATAGTTCAATAACTGCAATCCTGAATACATATTGTTCTTAAATTAAGAAGTAGATAAACTCTATCTAATTGAAATTTCTTCTTATTCAGTATTTTGCACTTTAGTATAATGGGGTATTTAACAAACAGAGACTAACAAAGAAAAGATAAATGTAGTACAATATAAACAGCTTTACAATACATAAATACTGACTTATACATCTGAAGGAGAATCCCACTTCTACCTACTTTTGCCTGAAATTTTCTGAGGTTGAAAAATTCCTGAATGATATTCAAATCTACTTTCAGATGGTTTTATAAGCAAAGAAATGTCTCGTTTTTCTTTTTTCTTTTTTAAAAGCACAACTTGTGAAATAATTGGCCTACAGAGTACATGTTGTTCCCAAAAATCCAAGTGACCTGTTTTGCCAAATTAGAAGGTGATCAATCAATCCACACGTGGTTTTGTTCATGTGAGATAATTCACCAGTCCAGACAATCAGTATTATTGATGACTCTGTCATTTCATTCCTAGAAAGATTATCTCTCAAATTGAGAACAATTAGGAAAAAAAGAAACTGTTAAGCACAAGTCTTTGAAAGATATTTTTTAAAAACATATAAAATGATTCCATTTCTATAAGCCTTTCAAGTTATTTTTCTCATAAGTTATATATATATATATATAGATAGATAGATAGATAGATAGATATGTTAGTGTCAAAATACACATTACTGAGATAAATGCTGATAGACTGTGTGAAATCACACTAAACATTTATAACGTTACAATGTGTTGTTGTAAATGTTTTTCTTTTCTTTATTGCAGAAAATTTACTCTGTAAAATAAAGCAGCATTGTATATCTGAATTTTTACTGAGGACTGCAACAAATAAAATTACTCATTTCAAGGAAAGAGATAGTTCTAAAATATTGTCCCATACTAGTAATGAATACATTTGTAATGCATGTCCATTTTTCTCATTTTTTGGTCATATAATTGAAGAGAGAACCCTTTTACCTTGCACAAATTTGACCACTTTGCATAGAGAGAAAGCAAGAGTTGAAAGTGAGACCTTGTGACTCTATGTTGCGTGACCCCAAGTAACCTCCCTTCAGCAGATTATCAACAGTGTTCATACCTGCATTTCCTACCAACTCAGCTGTTACTAAAATAAACAGGAGAAAGGTTGTTATTAATTCCTACAAGACTCAATAAAAGAAAGGCAAAGACGTAAGAAAGAGAATACATTTAAAATTTTGTTAAGAATCTGTTACTTCTTGAAATGAAAGTTTCTCATTAGGTCCCTCAGGATGATCTTTTCATCTGAACATTAAACTCTGAACAGCTTCTTTTGTACTCATAGAATGGACTTCAACAATAGAAAATCAGTTTAATTTTTATACCGAAAAATAGAAAGAAGTAACAGAATGCATAAGTGAATGAATATAAATCTAGGAGTAAGAGGTAAAGAATAAGGACACAGGCTGATTAAATATTAGAAGGAATGTTCTCATAATGAGAGACTCTGAAAGGAAAGAGGATGCTCTAGGAATAACATGTCCAAGGAACAGACAGATGATAATGAGTGCCAATGTTCCAAAGCTCTTCCAAAAGTAGATGGGAAAGTGACCTAGGTGATCTGTGAATTGACGAACCCAGTCCACCAATGACTATGCTCATTGGCTGAAATGTTAAGGTACAGGGAAGGAGGTTTTTTTCTCTAAATAAATATTGAGAACCAAATTACTCACTGAAATATTATTTTACTTTTAAAATCTTATTTGCAAAGCATATTTTTCTTAGTTTTTAAATTTCAAGTTTATCTGGGGATACTTGAGGTACATATATAAAACTGTGCTAAATGTAAAACTTAGCTGTTTCATGATGTCCCTCCCTTAGGCCCATGTTCGACTGTCTTCTATGGTTGGATCTATATGTAAATGATATGCTGCAGAGGTAAATTATACCTCCTGCAGTTCGAGGCCACATAAATTCATAGTTACGAACCTCAATAGAACTTTCAATAATGTTTTTTCATCTTATTATGTTTAGCATTGCCAGACTTAGCAAAAATGTACAGGATGCCCAGTTAATTCTGAATTTCAGATAAACAATATATTTTTTTAATGAGTATATGTCAATGAAAAATTATTTGTCGTGTATCTGCAAAATAAATTTCACTAGATGTTTGACCCTGCAACCAACTCCCTTCTCTACAAGGCCATCAAAAAAACAAACAAACAAACAAACAAACAAAAAACTTTTATAATCTTTAGATCTATATTTGCCCACATTTATCATATCTTCTTTTACTTCTATTGCAAAGAAAGACATACCTATTTTCCTTGCCACGGCAATCCTTTTATTTTGGGTTTTGAGTCCCTTCATTTTCTACCTTCTCTGCAGGACCTTAATAAATAAATGATCCTCTTAGTTTTCTGCACCTTCACTGTGCTTGTGCTCTCCCCTCGCGTCTCATCTCTCTCTCTCTCTCTCTCCCTCCTTTCTTCCTTCCCTCTCTCTCTCTCTCTGCTCAAGTGTCCTCTAAATTAAAAAGTAAACGAAAAAAAGGCCCCTAAATTCATCTCTCTCTCCACTTATTACATTATCTCTTTCTTTTCACACTCCCAGATTTCAGTCTGCCTCTTTATTCATTCTGCTCCTTCTCTCTGCTGGTTTCTTTTTCTCTTCCAGGACCATTAAATGTTGCCATCCCACAGGATTCTTCATGCCCTCATCTTCTCAGTTTACAGATTTCCCATGGGAGATCTTGGTGCTCACCACCTTATGCTCAAGACCTCCTAATCTTCATCTAAAGTTGAAATACCTCTTCCGAACTCTAGACCTTTATATAAACTTGCCTTCTGGGTCTCTCTCTTTGGATATCTGCCTTATATCTCAAACTATCATGTCTAAAACTGAACTCCATTTTCATCTTTTATATCTGTCTTTCAAAGAGTGCATTCATTCTCTCAGTAGTAAACGGTACTACAACCTAACTGTTTTCTAAATTGGAAGCTTGAGATCAGATACATATGTAATTTATCATCAAGTCCTGTTTGATTTACTTTCAAAATACTATCAAAATCCACCTACTTCTTTTTATTCTCCCAGCCACCACCATCACCTCTCCCCTGGGACAAAGCTATGCCTTTTTAATTGGTTTCGTGAAGCGTCAGTCTTGCCCTCTGCAATCTACTTTCCAAAAGCAACTTGAGTGATCTTTCAAAAAAAAGTGACAGTGTAATTCTTTTGCTTAAAAGTCTACAGAAATTTTTCTTTGTCATTAGTACACAGTCCAAGCTCCTAACTATGGCAGATAAAGATCTCCAGAATTGGCTACCATCCCCTTCATCCTGCTCTCTGCTAGGCCACATTGAAACCCTTTTTCATTGTATCTCACTCATCTCTGGGTGCTCACATATAAGCCATATCCTTTTCTTGGAACAGATTATCTCTTCTCTTTGCCTGACTTTTACTTCTCCTTTGCATTTCTCTTTAATTGTTAGTTCCTAATTGTTAGTTAGGGAAACCCTGTATGTTCTACTAGATGTAATGTATTCTTTTAGTTTCATTCATGGATATTTAAAAAACATTTTAAACATTTTAGCACTTGTTTAGTTATTTGTCTTACCAACTGGAATATAAGTTCACGAGTGATGGGACCATTACTGTATTTTCCACTATATGCAGCTTCTAGTAAGTTCCCTTGAAACGGTAAATTCCCAACAAATAGTTGTTTAATGTGTGAAATGAATGAGTACACAGATATGATGACAGAGATAAAAAGGGTTCATTTTAAGCACAATTTTCTTAGGAGCTCAGGTCAATTATTCAAAAACTACCTAAATCAATCTTAAAAATGCTAGTGCTTTGTCACAAAGCATGAGCCTGTTGCTCTTGAAAAGTAGTTTCCTGTTATGAACCTTTAGAGTTTCAGAAATTTGCTCTCTTCCTTTTCCTACATCCAGTTTAAAGTTTAAAGTTCCTGCAACTTGCAAGAATTAAACAAGTCAAAATACAGATTATTTTTTCCCATTTTCTCATCCGATTTTTCCTCCAATTTTTTAATGAAGAAATGAAAATATGCCTAATGAAGACTATAGCAAAACAATAAAAAAACTAAAACTATAACATTACCAGTAGCTATTATTTACTTTTGGGCTCTTCTTCTTTAATTAAATAATGCACAGATGGAATTCAATATTCTTCACTTTGCCCTGACCCACCCAACTCTCATTATCATGCCCATGGTTTTTGGAAGTCTTTGCTCTTAGCCTTCACTGATTACAAAGCCATTCTAAAAGTTCTGTTGAACAACTGCTAAAGGCCAGAATCATTCTGAGTACTGTGGAGGGCATAAAAGAGGTGGGAGATAAGATCCCCATCTTTGAAGAGCTGATTCTATAGAGAGAAGAGAATTGACACACAAGAAATGGTTAGAGAACAACTGAATCCTAAATATGTGATATTGCCTATAAAGGTTGTGGGAATTCCAAAAACCAACCAACCAAACAAACAAAAAACAAACAAACAAAAAAAACAGATCACTGTGGACCAGAACAGTATGGAAAAGGTTCATGGAAGAGGATAAAAACAAGATGACTATTGAAGTCTACTTAAATATGCCCATTTGGAGAGAGGGAGAAAGACATTTGGGAGAGGAAGAAGGGAATGTGATGGCAGTTGAACGCTACTTTATTTTTCTTCTCTTAATTCTTTTCCCACTTCTTCTGGTACTGTTGCTGCTCTTGTTATTGTTGAAATGTCCTATCCTCATTCATAAGGTTCTAGAGGGGTTTTCAATAGCCACATCTTTAATCCAACTTTCTCACGTAAGGACTTGCTTCGAGCAGAATGCCTCATGCCCCTGGCGACTGAGATCAGCTCAAGGATGTGACCTAAAGGCAGGCTGATTATATTCCTTCCCTGCAATTTCATGTGTAACTGCTGGAAGAGAACATTTCTCTTCTCTGTTAGGTCACTGCTGGTAAGACGTAAGCCTGAAACTACTTCTGTCCCTTCCTTCTGCTATAGAGAGGAAGTTTGTCTGCAATTGGAGAAAATGAGAACAATGCACAGAGAAGGAGAGGGTGTGAAGAAGCACCCTGGTTGAGTCCCTGAAGCCATCTGTATACCTGAACTCCCATTTCTGTGGCTAATACATCCCTTTCTTACCTAATTTGAATTGGTTTCAGTCAAATTTAACCTGGTGGAAGAGTCCTAACCAAAAGAGGTAGTTGGCTAAAAGAGGAAGAACCAAAA
>NW_011888869.1:3302709-3307597 GCF_000151845.1 Pteropus vampyrus
CAAAGCCATTCTAAAAGTTCTGTTGAACAACTGCTAAAGGCCAGAATCATTCTGAGTACTGTGGAGGGCATAAAAGAGGTGGGAGATAAGATCCCCATCTTTGAAGAGCTGATTCTATAGAGAGAAGAGAATTGACACACAAGAAATGGTTAGAGAACAACTGAATCCTAAATATGTGATATTGCCTATAAAGGTTGTGGGAATTCCAAAAACCAACCAACCAAACAAACAAAAAACAAACAAACAAAAAAAACAGATCACTGTGGACCAGAACAGTATGGAAAAGGTTCATGGAAGAGGATAAAAACAAGATGACTATTGAAGTCTACTTAAATATGCCCATTTGGAGAGAGGGAGAAAGACATTTGGGAGAGGAAGAAGGGAATGTGATGGCAGTTGAACGCTACTTTATTTTTCTTCTCTTAATTCTTTTCCCACTTCTTCTGGTACTGTTGCTGCTCTTGTTATTGTTGAAATGTCCTATCCTCATTCATAAGGTTCTAGAGGGGTTTTCAATAGCCACATCTTTAATCCAACTTTCTCACGTAAGGACTTGCTTCGAGCAGAATGCCTCATGCCCCTGGCGACTGAGATCAGCTCAAGGATGTGACCTAAAGGCAGGCTGATTATATTCCTTCCCTGCAATTTCATGTGTAACTGCTGGAAGAGAACATTTCTCTTCTCTGTTAGGTCACTGCTGGTAAGATGTAAGCCTGAAACTACTTCTGTCCCTTCCTTCTGCTATAGAGAGGAAGTTTGTCTGCAATTGGAGAAAATGAGAACAATGCACAGAGAAGGAGAGGGTGTGAAGAAGCACCCTGGTTGAGTCCCTGAAGCCATCTGTATACCTGAACTCCCATTTCTGTGGCTAATACATCCCTTTCTTACCTAATTTGAATTGGTTTCAGTCAAATTTAACCTGGTGGAAGAGTCCTAACCAAAAGAGGTAGTTGGCTAAAAGAGGAAGAACCAAAACGAGACATTGGGAATGAGAAAGAAGGCATACATCAAAAGCAATATCTGGAGGAAGAAATAACAGGACTTGGTTAGAGACTGGATGTATTCACTGCATAAGGAAATGGTCTAAACTGAAAATTCAGGGAATCTGTGGACTCACTGACAGAAATGGGTGGAGTTGAGATGAGGAAGTGGTTTTGAAGGGAAACAATATCTAAACCATGACATCTGAGTTTCTGCTAAAGTTGGGACTTTGTCAGTCTATGGTTTTTAGTAAGATGGCCCGCACTCTGCTAGTACCACAGCGTAAATGTGGAAAATAATCTAATTATGCTTTGTATTAGCATTCAATAAAATGATAGAAAATGATAATTATGCTTCCCAAACTCATCCTCTTAGTGACTGTTTCTCTTTTCTCTTTGCACAAAAAGCCCCGGGAGATTTTGCAGCATAGAACAGTGGACCTTAGGTCAGCAACATCTGTATCACCTGTGAACATTTTAGAAATACAAATTCATGGGCCCAAAGTAAGGGAATCTGAAACTCTGGGATTAGATTCAATGGATCTGTATTTTAACAAACCCTGTAGTCGATACCGATGTCCACTAAGGTTTGAGAACTGCTGGTGCAGTTTTCTTTACATGTTGGCTCCATAGCAGGTGCTATGATTTCACACACTGAGAATGACGTCCTTAGAAAAATTCATTTTCCCCAAATCTATTTATTCAAACATTGTGTGGAATATGTGCCATCTGCCAGTCACTGTTCCAAACACTGTAGAAACTGCAGTGGACAAATCCGATAGTCAATCACAAAAATATCTACGTGTTAGCAATTTTAAAACTATACTAAGGGAGTGACTACGAGGGGACCTGAGTGTTGGTTAAGGAGTCATGAAGGTGTCCCTAAAGAAATGACATTTAAACTATAAATGAATGACTAGGAGTTGGTCTGGTGAAAGGCAGAGGGGTAATATGAAGGCATTCTAGGTCCTAAAAAGAACAAGGCTGGATACTTTCAGGAAATTGAAGACAGACCAGCATGAGATCATCAGTAATGACTGATACTGAAGCTGGGGAGGCAAATCTGACAGATCATGCAGGTACTTGTAAATCATATTAAAGATTTTGAATTTGCCACTGAAGGCAATTAAGAGGCTATTGAAAAGTCTCAAGCATAGGCTGACATGACCTAACTCACATTTTTGCAAATGTAATTTTTTCTATAAAAAAGGCAAAGCTTTTCCCACTATACAACTGTGGATGTAGCAGCA
The DNA here is from genome assembly GCF_000151845.1 of Pteropus vampyrus. Lineage (NCBI taxonomy): Eukaryota > Metazoa > Chordata > Mammalia > Chiroptera > Pteropodidae > Pteropus > Pteropus vampyrus. The sequence goes on from NW_011888869.1 coordinate 3,304,940, forward strand.
TGATGATTTATATTTCCTGTAAGTTATAATTGGCTAATAGAGAAACTTTCCCTAAGGTTTTGATGAGGGTGGGAAAGAGCACAGAGCGTCCATGTCAGAACTGCATGCTAGGAACAGAGAAGGAGGAAGGGCTTCTTCTGCTTTTGTGGTGCGGCTGAGACTGGTCCTGTCTGTGTGTGTCTCAAGCAGCAGGAGTGCAAATTCACAGGGAATTGCTGCTTCTTCAGTGGTCATCTTTCTTCAGGCTACACAGAGACCTTGGTGCTCAGGCTGTGTCCATCTGGAGGCTTTGTTTTCTACATTCACTTTCCAGATATCACAGTCACCTCCCTGAGAATGACACCCAAATCTCTATGTTCTCTCTGGCCTTGACAAGATTTTTATTTTAAATATCTTTGTGCTATTGCCCTGTGCTAATACATCATGTTAGTGACAATTGCAAATATGCAATTGCTTAGTGTTGGTCTGTGTATAGTTCACTAATGTTTGAAAAATCATACAGATCCAGCCCTGACTGCTCTCCTGCATTTCAGTGACATGTCTCATAACGTCTGCTGGACAGCTGACCCTTGAATGTCGTTGCAACCACAACAGCCTGCCTGTAACTGAACTCATGTCTTCCCCAAACTAACTTGCCTCTGATGTCTTTTGCCTTTGTCAGTAACATCAGCATTTACTGTCTCCCATGTTCCAAAGTTTGGAGTCATCCTTGACTCCTTTGTCTTATGCTCTGCCCGATTCCAAGCATTAAGATTGTTCTTATTCACCCCTTCCCATTATCCTTTATCATCCCATTCCTAGTCCAAAGTAGGATACTTCTGCCATATCACAAATCATTCTCCTAAATCTAGGTTCCTTTCCCAGTACACCCTCAGAACACTGTGGCTACTCTGTCTATGTTGTTCTTCATCAACCCTATTTTATTTAGCAAAGGATGTTTTGTATTATTATTATTAATTTTTGCAATGGAATCTTCTTTCTTTCTTAAAAGAATATTATGTAGAACCACATTATATAAGAGAGATTCATGAAGCTTCTCTGGTTGAAGATGAGCTAGAGGAAGTACAATCCTCTTGATCTCTCCTCAACTTTTGAGGCAGCCTCTTTGGCACCAAGAGGCTCATGGAGGCAGTCTGAAAACAAGGGTGTATAAAATAAAATCCTTGGAAAGATATGCATGTTTCGTTTACAATGTCTCTTTAAAAAAAAAATTTCACTGTTCTCAATCTATGCGCACATTCCAACCTAGTCATACAAATTCACACAAAATTCTTAAGTGCACAGTGTCATTACTGCATCCTTGGATAGGCTCATGGTATTTCCCCTGCCTTGAGTGCCTGGACTGCCATTCATGCATCCCAGCCAATCTAAATTCTACTTTCCTCAATCCCAGACCTACTTCTGACGAGGTTCCCAGATTGTTCCAGCTCTCAGCAATTTCCTTTCTTCAAATTCCTACAGTAGTTCTCTTTTTAAATCCCCCCTGTACTATCTTAAACTTTCATGTTTTCAGGTACACATTCAATTTCTCCCACCAGATAACAGGCCACTTAAGGGAAAAATCAAATCTTTTGTCACTTTTTATCCTTGGTATCTAGTTTAATATGATACACTTAGTATTTGCTTAGTGGATATATTTAGATGATAACTCATAGGAAGAAATAATAACTACAGGCTCATCGACCTCACTTTCATTAATAAAAGTCTAAGTTAAATATCCTGTCTTTGAAAATATTCTTCCACAGCAGTGTTTTTAAGTGAAGAGAACTAGCCACTATGACTTTAACTGCAAGCATGACTTTTTTTTCAATTACCATTAAGCCTACAACTAGCTTCTTTGTCTGTTGGAAGTAGATTTGAGGAATAGTAACAGATGGTTGCAAGTGGACAACTCAGTCTAGACTAGAAATAGTGTTGTATTCCATCCCCCAACATTTTAGCTAAGCCACACTTAAGTCATATTCAAAAGATTATGAGAAATGTACATTAATATTTAAATCAAGTGGTGTCACTTCTCTTTTAAATCCCTTAGCATGTTTTACATGGCCCTCCCCACCTCTGTCTTCCTCTCCACCACCCATCCCCCGACACTTACCACACCCTGGCCACAACAGCCAGCTTTCAGTTCCCTGGATTGCTAAACTCTTTTCGCTCTGCTTGGCCAGTCTTCTCTGTTTCTTTCCTTGATCAATTCCTGTCATCCTTTGAGCCTCAGTCAGCTTGTCACTCACTGCCTTAAGAGAGTTATTCTGTGATCTCCCAGAATAAGGAAAGCTTCCTTGTTCATATTCCTTAACACAACTGTAACACAACTGTAACTAAATATTAACTATGAAATAGTTTTGCATCTCTCATCCCTATCAGGCTGTAAGCTCTGCCAGAGACTATAAAAATCTTAGGCATTATAATATTTTCAATGTCTAGAATAAAACTTGTGTATAACAGATGCTTGAATATTAAATCAATGAACATTTAATGAATGACTAGCTTGTAAAACTTGCAGAGAAGCAAACCATTCTAATATTATATGCTACCCAGAGTTTAATTCTCCTCTTGTTGCCTATGATCCAAAAATCTGACCTTAAAACTCCCAAGCCTTGAATATATTTGTGTCAGAGTACTAACATTTCACCAAATTTACATAGGCAGCATTCTCTG
>NW_011888869.1:3309367-3364257 GCF_000151845.1 Pteropus vampyrus
AGAGAGAGAGAGAGAGAGAGAAAGAGAGAGAATGATGAAAATGATAGCATGGACCAGAAGCTGGTAAATAAAGATCAAATGAAGAAAATGTACTAAAGGAAAAAAAAAAATTAAGCCTGTATAAATTATCCATGGACAATGTAAGGCAGAAGCAAGAGCCAAACAGTCTCAGAAGGCAAAACTGGAATACAAAACACAGGTCCAAAAAATATTAAATTGGATCATTTGCTCAGCACTTACCTGCAGATGTCCTGAGTGGATGGACAGACAGACAACCTTGACTGGCTCCTGGGAGCTGTCCCTGTTGTTGGACTGCTTGCCTGGAGAAACAAGTTAGATAATTTGGCATCTTGGTTAAGGTAATACATGGTCGAAATCTTGCTTTTCTTCCACATATTTAAAAAATTACAACAAACGTGGCTGCCGGTCATGTTGCTTGTAACACGGCTCACAGAATGTAGGAAGTTAGAGGTTCGTTTTGCAAAAGTAAAACTTATTTGAGGAACTTGAAACAGCTGAGATGCTGTACCACTTTGCTGTTGCTTCATTTATGAGAGAGGAAGATGATTCTACAAGTTTCTATTCTATTTACTATAAACATGGGTGAAATGGCTCAATTTGCCTTGGAAATAAATGATCCACACTTTAATATTCTATGATATAAAAGATATAAAGGCTATTATGTGACAAGGATGATAATAATCTGGGAAGCCGAGATAATCAAATAGCCATTAGATTGCTAGATGCTGCCTGGAGTTCACAGTAAGTCACATCAAGTCTCCAAGAAATAATAATATAATTGAAAATAGTAACATTTAAAAGCCTGCAGTTATTACTAGTTCATCACTGAAATTAATAAAATCTATCCATTGCAACATTGACCTTTTATGTCTTTTAACTCATGACCATGCTGAGCCTAAGAATAAGAGAGCCCGAAACAATTCAGATTATTGGTGCAAAGTTGAGTGAACTACACTAAGCTCCTACCTTTGAAACAGAGCATTTTCTTCACTCTATTTGACTTCTTTAACCTGCTGCATATAATACAGATGATGATAAATTGAAAGCTGGAATGTACTGAGAATTTACTGTGTGCCAGGCATTGTGCTGTGACATTATCTACTATCTCTTTAAGCTTTATAATAATCTCACAAGTGGGAGATAATTATAACTGTTTTGAATGAATATAATGTGCCAATCACTATTCTAAGTAACTTTCATTTGTTCACTCATTAATACTCACAAATGTGTGGTAAATACTAGAGTTATTTCATGTTTCAGATGAAGAAACAGAATTTGGTGCTGTTTCTTATTAGTAGGTGTTAGATAGAGCAGGGGTTTGGAGGAGCATTCTTGCTCCTTCATCTTTTCTCTTACCCACCTAGCAGTATACTTCTCCTCCTTATTAACATATGACGCAGCAATCACTCTTCTAGGTATCTAACCCCCAAATTTGCAAATAGTTTTCTGTAAAGATATATGAATCCCAGTGTTCATCGCAGCATTATTCATGGTGGCCCAGACGTGGAAACAACAGAAGTATCCTTCAAAAGATGATTGGATAAAGAAGATATGGTACATATATACAATGGAATATTACTCAGCCATAAGAAAAGATGAAATACTGCCATTTGTGACACCATGGATGGATCTTGAGATAATCATGCTAAGTAAAATAAGTCAGACAGAAAAAGTTGAGAACCATGTGATTTCACTAATATGTGGAATATAAAACTGAAAGCAACGAACAAACAAGACAAACAAGCAAAAACTCATAGACACAGACAAGAGTGTAATGGTTACTGGAGGAAAAGGGTAGGAGAGGCAGATAAGGGTAAAGGGGGTCAAATATATGGTGACAGAAGGAGTGGTGAACACACAATGCAATATACAGATGATGTATTATAGAACTGTACACTTGAAAACTATATAATTTTATTGAGCAATACCAACCCAATAAATTTAACTTAAAAAAATCAAAAAAAGGTGAAAGGGAATAAGAGGCTCAGATTTCCAGGTATAAAACAAGTAAGTCATGGGAATGTGGTATACAGCATAGGGAGTATAGTCAATGATATTGTAATGGCATTGTACAGTGTCAGATGGTTGTTGGACATATGGTGATCACTTTTTAGGTATATAAATGTTGAATAATTATGGTGTACACCTGAAACTAACACACTATTTTATGTTAGTGAAATTTAAATAAAAATCTTTATAAAAAGATGTAAGAATGAGAGCGGAGGTCAGAGAGAAGGGAAGATGCTATGCTTCTGTATTTGAAGAAGGAAGGAGGAAGTCCCTGAGCCAAAAATAATGCAGGTGGCTTCTAGAAGCTGGAAAAGGCTAGAATTAAGACTGGAATATATTTGACAAGCTCATTGATATAAAATTAATCCTAGCCATTGCCACTTTTGATTCGTTTTCTCAGCAAACATGAATAAAGGGTCTATTATGTAATATATACAATGGTGAGTTCTGAGATTAAAGAAATAGATGGCATCCTGTGGGGGCTTTTTGTTTAGTGGAGAAGAGATGTAAATGAACAGGCAACTTTAATAGTCTAGTATATCCTGACAGAATCAAGTAATAGGAATTTTGATGAAGGAAGGACACAATGTAGAATGGAGAAGAGATTTCAAGTAAGTGTCCCAGAGGAGATGACACCTGATCTCAAAAGGGGGAGTGGAGTAAAGTGGAGAAGGGCATTCTAGACAGGGAGAAGGGTGTGCAAAAGCACAGAGTAAAGAGGACGCGGCTTGTTTGGGAAGCACCGACAATTTTGTAGTGACTAGTGGAAGGTGGTGAATGAAACAGAAGTGATACAAAGTCAGGATAAAGTTGTAGACGGAGGTCCTGTCTGCCACATTGAAATGTTTCGGTTGTATCCTCAAACAAATAGAGTGTTTGACAGATATTCAGCAGCAAATGGAAATGATTAAATTTGAGTCCTAGAAAGCTCACTTTGGCAGCTGAGAATTGGAAGGTCCAAGCCTGATTGTAAGCAGGGAGAAGAATTAGGATTCAATATATCCAGGATACAGTGGAGATTGAGAAATGAGAGAGTTTAAGTAATACAATCTCAACTGATTGTTTTATTTTTAAATATGATAAAAATTATTTGAAAGATTAGCTGAAAAAAGTAACATGGGGAAACATTTAGGAAAATTAATAAAAGCTAAGTGGGATCAAGGATTAGAGTACCTTTAAAAGATATCAAAACAGTATTAATCTTCAGAAATTAGAATAGTATATGATTGGCAAAGGAAAAGACACATGATCAAAATAGAAATCTATAATCTATCTATCTATCTATCTATCTATCTATCTATCTATCTATCTATCATCTATCTATCTATCTATCTATCTATCTATCTATCTATCTATCTATCTATCTCTATCTATCATCTAGCTAGCTAGCTATCTCTATACATAATAAAGTTGCATTTCAAATCAGTGGGAAAGGCTAAATCATTTAGAAAATGACTAGTCATTTGGAAAATGTAAAGCTCAATCCCTTCCTTACTGCCTACACTAAAGTTTGGGTGGATGAAAGACTTAACTGTAGAAAAACAAAACCACAAAAGTATGAGAAGAACACATAAGTAAATATATTTATAATATTGTGAAAGGGAATCTTTTTTTTAGGATAACATGAAAAAAAATTAACATAGGGAAAGATAGATAAGGATGATGTTTAAAAAAAATAAAAACTTCAAATTTATAAGAAACATACACTCATACCCTAGAAAATACCAACATTACCCTAGAAAAAATTCAAAGCCATAAATAATGTCATCGTCATAATATATGATAGCTAAACAGCTAATTTCTCTAGGATTCAAGGAAGAAAAATTGATTGATCTTTGAGAAAAATGAGTAAAACACACTGACAGGTAGTTCACAGAGAAGAAAATACACATGGCCAAAAGCCACATGTGAAAAAGGTGCTCAATCTCAATAAGCAAACAAATGCAAATTTAGTTAGCACTGGTATTTACTCTCACTTATCAGATCAGCACATTTAAAAAAGATTGATAATACCCAGTGTACTGAGGTGGGGGAAACCAAGCATTGCCATATATTGTTGAAGTACATAATTGTAAATTGGCACAATCTGTTGGAGGGCAATTTGGTAAACTCTATTAAAAGAGAAATGTCTACGCTATTCAAGTCAGAAATTCTACTCATAGGAATCAGTTTTGCTAAAACACTTGCACAATTGCCCAAAGATATTTTCATTATAATAAGAATGTTCATTATAGCATTGTCTGTAATAGCAAGAAATTGGAAACAACCCAAATGTTTAGTTATTTATAATGAAATACAAGCCATTACAAGGAATGAGATACACCACATGCATGCACACATAAACTCACACATACGTTTGTAGGATATATTGTTATAGGAAAAGTCAAGTTTCAAAATGTTATATCGTATGAGCTCATTTGGGTAAATAAGTCGTTCATGATGTATGTTATATGAATAGGACACATTTGAAGACGTATACATCAACCATGAGCAGTAATTATCTTTGTGAGGTAGGATTATGAGAACCCTTTATTTTTCAGGTTATATATTTCCATAATGTTTAAAATCTTTTAATTCTAATAAAAGGGAAAAGAACTTTTTAATCATACTAATGATGATGTCATAAATTACAACTATTAAAATCAAGAATCAAGAATGGTGGGTTTTTTTCCCCCAATATTTAGTGATAAAGTCGTTGCTTATTTAGCCTTTCTGAGTTCTACTTCCCTCCAATTAAATGTAGTTAACATGACATCTACATAAAAACATCATGAAAATATTGATCAGATAACTGCTTTGTAGAGTGTCCAATGGTTGTAATAAGATACTAATCTTGAAACATTAAAATTCTTTTTATTCATTCCCAGCAAATCATGTTTTTTCCTCAAAAATGGACTCAACGGTATCCCCTCATTCAGAGAGAAGACACATAACAGCCTCAAGCCAATGATTCTCAATCCTGGCTAAAAATTAGAATCACTGGGGAGTTTTGTTTTGTTTTAATACCTCTCCCCAGGCCTTGTTTTAGAATGTGAAGAACAGGACTCAGGGTACAGAACCTGATCATCAGTATTCTTACAAGCTGCCCCAGTGACTCAGTGTGCATCCAGAGTTAAGAACCTGGCTTAGGTCAAAGTGTACAATATCCTACTTCAAATTTCATATTAGTTCTCTTTTCTTCTGAGATTCCAGTGATAATATTCTTAAAAGCTTGATTTATTTTATTTTATTTTATTTTTTTTAATAGAGAAAAGTGTTTTGTAAATTTCCAAATCTCGCTTTTTAAATCTAGAAGAGATCTTGGACTTCCAGTCACAGGTTTTCTATAACCAGTAGTGGAGGGAGATGAGGAGTATGATTTGGTAGAAGTGATTGAAGCAGCTCTCCCATTCCTCTAGCCTAGTGGGCTGAGGGAATCCAGATGTCTTCTTGTCCTTTTGTGAGTGTGTGAAAGATAACTGAGATTGTTAGGCTGGGGAAATAAACAAGGGTCACCAGAGTTAAAATTTATGTGACTTTTTAACAGATGGCCACAGAGAAGACTAATCAGGCAAGAGGTCTGGCAATGCCAGTGAAACCCAAATGGGTTAGAAGATAAGAGTCCCGTTTGACTGTAGCAAAGAGCTAGTCACCAGGTCTAAGAGCCAGGGGTGATGCTTTAGCATCAGGCTGGTAATAACCCGTAGTACAGAACTCTGCATTCTGAAAATGGAAGGAAAAATGGGAAGAAAACTTGAAAGACTGAATGTGCCCAATGGGAAGAAAACTTGAAAGACTGCATGTGCAAGTCTGGTGCCCAATCTAAGTCCCTCTGCCAGAAGATCAAGTTCCAGATACTGGCCCTTCCCTCAACCTGATGCAGTTAATTGTCCAGAAAGGGGAAACTATTCTTCTTACAGTTCTCATTGCCTCCCTTTTTTCCCTCCATTTTGATGTGTATTCCACAGAGCTCTGAGATTCATCTTTCTAAGGTATTGCTCCAGTCAATTTCATTTGCCTTATCGAAAGACTTCAATGGTTCCTGACTACCTAATAAATTAAATACAAAGAGACTGGTTTGGAATTTTAGGGCCTTTGTGTTCTGCATCCCATCTACTTTTCTGGTATTAACATCAATCACTTCTCTTATTTCCTGGGTTCCAGCAAAACCTAGCTTACTTGTTATTATTCAATATGCCCCATACTCTTATTTCGTCCCTTTCTCTGTAAAGAAAACAGCAAGAGAAAAGGCTTGGAATTTTCCTCAAGGCCCAGTTAATTTCTCCAACTTTATGCACAGCCATTTTCCTCTGGACTCTAGGAGCCCTTTTTAATTTCTCTTATGGAATCACCCTCGCTCTTTATTTTGTCACCCATATTCCTTTCTAACCATTTCCAAACTGCCAAATTCTACAGTTAATCTTTTTTTGCTTCCCTACCAGATTGAGAAGAGGGGCCATGTCTTACTCGTTTTGGAAATCTTTACAGTGTCTCGTATGTAGCAGGCACCTAATAAAGAATTGTGGGGTTGAGCTGAGCTTGGTATAGTTGGACTGAGTTGAATTGCCCTTAGTTAATCCTGTCTTGACTGCAGTAGAGATAGTGATGACAATCACATCCAGTGAACCAAGATGAAAGGGTTCCACCCTCCTCTGTAAAAGAGGCAGTTCTGCTCTGTAACAAAATGAATAAAAATAAAATTTGAGGCCAATTTTTAAAAAATTCTTGAGGCCCTTTCCTTGGACTATAGAGTTAAAAAGCACATCAGATTAAAAATACATCTGCTGTGACATAACTATATTGTGTAGAGGAGAGTGTATCTTTCAAAGATTTTTAAGCCGGCAGGGTCTGTTTAAAAAGAAAACATAGTAATTGAGAATAAAAACAAATTAAAATCTTTTAAATGTATGGCCCTATTCAGTAGCAATGAATTGTTTTAATTTGCTAGTTGGTACATTATGAGAGTTTGGTAATTTGTTCATCTCTTTAATAGGTATAAGATTGAAATGCGGTTGGGAAGGGGAAAATAACAATTGGCTGGATGAGTAGAATAATATGTTCTTTGAAATGAAGCATTCTTTGTAATGGATGTTTATTTCAGATGATTACATTGTACAGTGCATTCAAATGGGAAAAACAAACAGGAGGCCAGCTGCACTAATTTTATCAAAGTTATTTATATCAGCCATATAATTAAAGGCAGTAATTTCAAATTAGGTTTTCTGAGAATCCATTTATAGGCAACACAAGGCAACTTGTCTCTATGGCATCTAGGCCATGATTGTGCTCCGGGGGCATTGTTAACTATTGCCAATTGGCCTTGGCATTTTGAAAATTAATTATTGTTTCAAAAGATGCTAAAGCTGTTGTCTCCTGCTGCCCTGACCAGTTTAGATCCACTCTACTAGGAGAACGTGATGTGTAATTTATGGATGTGACAAAGTATAATCATGCATAATCATTTACAAATGGTTTCTCTTATTTAGTAATACATTAACGAAACACTGTGAAGAACGATTCTAAAACTTCAGATGGGAAATGCTGTTGCAGAAGATTATTTTTCTAAAAGTCTCCATTAATTTCAGCAGTAGTTCTTGAATTACATGTTGAAGAATTAAGTATTAAATGAAACATTAAACTGGCTCTAGGGAACAGAAATAGGCCAAATCCTTTCTAACAAACCCTTTTTGGTTGTGAAAATGATTTTTAATGAACCAAAAGAAATCGATTGAGAGAACAAACTTACAGAGTCTTAGGGCCATGAAGATGACCCGGTCTAACTTGCGACTGACACTACTATTCTATTTATAACACTCGTGATCACTCACCCTGCTTGGCCAGCAGCAGAATTCACTATCACTTGAGAACATCCCTCGCATCGCTCTAACTATATCATCTAACCGTATTGTCCTAGTATCACACTGACGTCTGTTTCTCAATGGTTTTCCGTACTAATTCTAGTTTTACCCTCCAAAGCCACACAGAATTTGCTAGTCTGTGTCTTTCTTTGGTAGCAGGGCCCTTTACTACGTGTTGCTTCTCATATATAGTGTATTCTTGCACCCCATCCTTGATCCTCTTATGCAATACTGAAGTATACACATGCAATTTTACATAAAAGTGTGAACTATACATTTGGAGTAGTGAATAATTAAATTTATTGGAAACATGGTATGCGAGTGATGTAATTTTCCATGTAAAGGAAAATTTAAGACAATGATAGAACGCCAATGTCAGGTAAGCAGTGTTTTACATTACTTGATATGTAATCAGTGAAGGTTCTGATTAGGAGATAAGGATGATGACAGGTGTCCTTAAAAAAAGGTTAGACTATTGAAAAAAAACAAAACTTAAAAAAATCAATTTATAATAGCGCCAAAGCCATAAAATACATATAAATTAATCAATGCGACAGGATACAGAGTCCAGAAATAGATTCATAAATATGATCAACTGATTTACAACAGAGGTGCCAAGGCAATTCAATGAGGAATGTCTTTCAAACAAATGGTGCTGAAACAGATGGATAGCCACATGCGAGAAAACGAATATCAATCCTTACTTTAAAACATATTAAAAATAAAATAATTCATTCAAAACAAAAAGTGAAAACTATATAATTCAGAAGAAAAAAATATAGGAGAAAATCTTTGTGACTTGAAAGTAGGAAAAGATTTTCTAGATGAGACCCAAAAAGCGTACATTATAAAATTAGTCGTTGGTGAATTAGATTTTATATAAATTAAACACTTTTGTTCTTAGAAAGGCATTACAAAGAAAGAATGATGTACCATTACACACCCATTAGAATGACTACAGTTAAATAATACTGACAATATCAAATCCTAGCAAGAATGCAAAGCAACTGGAACATTCATATATTACTGGAGGAAATGTAAAAAGGAAAGTCCTTTTGGCAGTTTCACATAAAGTTAAATGCACCTACCCATACAACTTAGCCATTCCACTTCTATGTATTTACCCAAGAGAAATAAAAGCATATGTCCACTCACAGCAAAACTTTGTATACAAATTTTCACAGGAGCATTATTCAAAATAGCCAAGATGTGGAAGCAACCCATGTGTCCATTGATGGATGAATAAATAAGCAAAATGTGGTGTATGCACACAATGGAATATTATTCATCCTTAAAAAGGAAGGAAACTCTGACACATTCCACAACATGAATGAACCTTGAGAATCTTATGCTAAGTGAATAAACTAGACACAAAAAGACAAGTATCGTGTGATTCCACTTATGTGAGATATCTAAAGTAGTCAAATTCATAGAGACAGAAAGTAGAATGGTGGTTGTCAGGGGCAGTAGAGGGGGAAACCGGAAGTTGTTGTTTATTGGGTAGAGAGTTTCAGTTTTGCAAGATGAAGAGAGTCCTGGAGATTGGTTGCACAAAAATGAGAATGTACTTAACACTACTGAACTTGTACACTTGAAATTGGTTAAGACAGTACATTTTATGTTAATTATAACCACAATTAAAAAAAATTAAAAATGTAAGAAGGCAATGGGGCAAAGAGGAAATGAGAGCAGGAAAGATGAGATGTATACATTTGGGTCCTCGGGCCAGAGCAGTAATCTCAATGTGCTTCTAAGTATTCTAGTCCCTCATGCAAAGAATTATATGTACTTTCCATAAGATAAAAACAACGTGAACCATTAGAAAAAGTGCAATTGCTGGTTCTGGCACCAAAAATGAACGTTCATTTCTGGGTGTTCATTTAAAGAAATAGTGATGAACATTGATGCTCAAACACAATTTTTATAATGAATATAGTGACGAGTTTCAAACTCACATCCATTATTACTTTATAATGGCATAAGCTCAAAGTAAAATTCAGTGTGACAGAAAAACTTCTACTTTGATCTTATGTCATCAGAAAATAATAATGAACATATGTTTGAAATTTATTGCTGTGTTCATTATAAAATATTTTACCTTCTTCGCCTATCCCTTCCTTTTAAAATCTTCACTGCTTATCTGCCAAGTCTTCCTCATGCGATTTGGATTGGCAGATAGTGATATTTAAGGGAGAAAGAGAGGTGTAATAGATTTCTCTACAAAGTCTGAAAAGGAAATAAATAAGATCCAGTAAGGAGATAGAGTAAAGACAGAGTGATAGGGAGCTGAGTAGCTTTAAGTTTTGTGGATGAGAGAGACAAAGATGAGCAGCTGTTTAAATGAATAAGGATTTAGGGGATAGAGATAAAGGATCTTTAGGAATCCTTATTGTGTGTTCTTTGCCCTGGTTCCAGCTTTATCTCTTCCTCTGCTTCTAATCCATTGACCAAGCCAAGAAAATCTTTATGAAAGAGTTCACCAGTTCAGAATTGGAATTGCATTTCTTTTGAATGACACTTTGTGCTTACACATCACTTAAATTGGGAGCAAGGCAGCCTGGATTTATTTAGGTTATATCAATGAAAAGCAATCCTACAGAAGAACAAAATATGGGATCTAAAGTACTCTTTGTTATCCGGCTTAATTCAAGAATTAACTTTAGAGTACCTGGAGGAAAAGCTGGAGGAGATCAGATAATACTTTATAAATACTGTGTCTCTCAACGGGGTTGTTGAGAAAGAGTTGAAATGGGTTAAGAGTTATGCAGTCACAGTAATATGCTCCATGAAGCGATTTCATGTGGCTAGTTAAGTGTGGAGTCAGATGAGGACAGGGAAACATAAGCATCTTCTTCTAGATATTGGGGGTCCTATCAAAATGCCTAAATAAAAAGCTGGCACTTAATTACAAGGAAATTAGTCAAAGACATACACATAGGCAAGGCCAACAGCTAACAAAAGAAACTTTTGAGGTTCACGTAAGTGTAAAGATAAGAAAGCAGCTAAGATCTCAAATTTCAACACCATGGGCCATAGCTATGGGTAATTTTAGGATGGAAAAATCTTTAAAGTATGTTTAATCATATTTCTACCATGTTTATACAAAAAAAAAGTCAGTGAACAACCATATATTTAACCGCCTGAGCTATATCACCTTCTATTATATCCACCAAGTGAAACAGCTTGCCCACTCCATGCTGAAGTAACTGAGTAAGTTGTATTTTTATATAGAATTATTAACATTTTATATAAGCAAAAGCACATTTAGTTTTAAAATAGTTGATTTGTAGATCTTTAGATTAATAATGTAATAATTGAGCTAATTATCTGTTAAGGCCACCCTCTGTTCATTAAAATCATATTATCTATATCAGAGAGAATGCTTACTTTTCTATTTCAAGTGCCAAAGGGGTACAAATTGGCAATTAAGACAAGAGAATGTAAAAAGACTACAATATTAGTCTCAGTTTTCATACTTTTTTCATTTATAATTTGTGTTTTTTATGATTTTAACACAAAATCTCATTATCATGTCAACCTATAAGTTTAGTTTCTGAGTTGTCCCTAAAGTCATTTTTAGCATCTGGCAAATACATTTGCTTTATGTTATAATATGTCATTTTTGCATTTTCTACATGTTAATTTCTAAATAGTGTCTGCTATAAGAATCTGAAAAATATTTCTTAACATCTGAGTTGTTACTTCATCAAATCTGTCACTTTTGAAGAATAAAATGATAGTTTAACTTTGATTGAGAAAGCATAGGGAAATCAAGTAATCATACTGTTTGGGAGAACAAAGAGAACTAAAGTTATTACAATTCCTGTAATTTTGTTATTATGACTAATGATAGCATAAGAAAATGATGGCTGTTTGCAGGGAGAAAAAAGAAGTTTCTAAAGGAAATGAACTCTTTTGATAGTCATAAATCTGGGGTTTACTGAAGGTCTTGAGATGAATTCTTTCTGAGAATCAAGGGTCTACTCTATGTAGTTATTTTATATTAGACCAGAAGTAAGAAACTACAAGGAAAATATTAATTCTTTAACTGAGGCAGTAAATATTTTTAAGTTTACTTCAATGGAAAGTGAATATTTATATGGTGAAGGAGTCAAGGACATATCACCCCAAAATATGCTGCTTTGGCGTATTGATTATTTTTAGCTAAAAGCACTTGAAAAACAGCAGCTACACTCCATCCTCCCCTTTTCTTCCTGAAAGCAGGAGACTGACTTTCCCATGTGAAAGATGGTCTCCATATACCAGGAAGAAATAAACATTCTTATCACCAGAGATGAGGAATTCAGGCTGACAAAAATCTATATAAACAAACCTTGCTAAAATAATTCTTATCTTCCTTTAGTTTCCCCATGCATTTTACTTACCCTTTTACAATTCCTACTCTTTGTTCAATGTAACATATAAGCCCTCAAATCCACCTACTTCTTTGTGTCTTCATTTTCCTGTGATTACTCTCATGTACATGCATAATTTTATTAAATAAAATGTGTACGCTTTTCTCTTGTTAATCTGTTTGATGTCAGTAACAGCTGAAAACCCAAAAAGGATGGAGAAGAAATTTTACCTCCCCTACAGTAGCAACAGGGTGTTCTCTTCTTGGGCCCCAAGAGAAGTGTAACTTTTATTGAGAATCATACATTTAGATAAACTTAGGAACCCCAAGGAATTCCAAAGACAACTTCTAGGCTAGCTTTTGTCTCTCTCTTTGATTTCTATTTATTCTCCTCTTCTTTTCTTATTGTTAGGTTCTTTCTCACCAGACTGGTACTAGAGATTAGTGGAATTATGAACAAAGCTGATTTATCTATGTTGGAATAAATATTATCCAAACTTTCCTAATTTCTTTGGCTAGATTGGCCCTGTGTACAAGTGCTCAGAACCTGTTGAATTGATGGTCAATATAGTACTTATGAAGACGTTGTGTTCCTCCACCCCGACTCACACAATGCTACCACGGCCTGATTTCCCAGTGGTTGTAATGTCCAGGCCAAATCCTGATCTGTTAGATCAGATCACAGAGAGTGAGTTAATTTGATTATATATTAGGATCAATGACCCTACAAATTTAACAAAGCTTAGGTACACAGGTTCTCATAAATGAGTATGTGGCAGCACTAGTGATTTCACTAATTTTTGCCTTTCTCTGGAGGGTAATTTTGAGAGTCAGCTTTAGGTTTCTATTGTCTTCCAAGAAAAAAAAAATTAATTTGTTTTTTTTTTTTACAGTAAAGATACTGAAAAGTTTGTCATTTTTTATTAACACTTAATTGTTAGAAATCTCCTTCACCTTCTAATAGCCAGTAGTGTTGAAATTCTCTAGAGAGTACTCGATCACCTGAATTTGTTTTCCTACTAAAGAGTATAGTTGTCACTGTTTGCTTAAAAGTCATTTTAGTTCCAAGCGAAGCATTCTCATTGGATTTATAAATCATTGCCTTACATTCTGGTTGACTTGATGGCATGTTTATCTTTTGACTAAGGAGACAAGTTTGCTAGATCCCTTTGTAGAGTTCCTTCCATAGCTATGGTTATAAGAAGAATTCTTCATATGTTCTAAAGCAATTGGATGAGTGGTTAATGGAAGCTTATGAAATATACTAGTCTTAGCTTTCTCTGGGCTGCTCCTCCAGAACTTGAGATCTACTAAATTTATTCTGGGGAGCTAGGGTATTATGTTCTGTGGGCCTGTCAAAATAGTCCTCCTAAAACATTTCTATCTATGGAGTGCTATCATAAGTTTTGAATACAACAAATTGAGTTGTTTAATATCATTATTAGGCAATAAATTAAAAGGTCTTAGATTAAGAATAAGAAAAAAAAATCCCTTTAATGTGGGCAAAGCACTAATTGAAATACCATTTTTCTATATTTTGTTGTTTTTTTAAAAGATGGTTTATTGCTAAAAATGCGGGTATAATGGACAAGAAAGAAGTATTACATTTACATGAATGAAGTATTCCTCAATATTGATTTTGAAGTAGTTAATCAAAGGGGAAAACTGTCACATTTCCTCTTCTTGTAAATCCCTAGGTGTGAAGGTTAATTTTCTGTGTCAATCTGACTGGGAGAAGGGGTGTTCACATTAAACATTCTTTATGGATGCGTCTGTGAGGGCATTTCCTGATGAGATTAGAATTTGAATGTCTGGGCCCAGTAAAGTAGGCTGCTTTCTCCCATGTATGGAGGCATCATCCAATTTTTTGAGGACCTGAATAACACAACGAGGTGGAGAAAGGAGAAATTTGCTCCTTCTGCTTCGTACCTGTCCACTTGAGCTGGGACATTGTTCTCTTTCTGTCCTTGGTCTGGAATTTACACCATCTGCTCCCTGGGTTTTCAGGCCTTCAGATTCAAACTGGAATTATACCATCGGCTTTCCTGAGTCCCAGCTTGCAGATGGTGGGACTTTTCAGCCTCTATAATAAATCTCTTTCTATTGGTTCTTTTCTCTGGAGAACCGTGACCCAAACACTAGGGTGAGTTTTGAATAATTAGCAATGATTTCAATGATTTACATGCCTTTAGATTTTCTTTTGAGGGTGAGTGGGAGGGTAAGCAACTTTTTGTTTTTTTTCAAAATTAGCTTTTAGTTTATTTTTTGCAACTATTATAACATCAAGAAAATGCCCAAAGAGGAAACATATGGAAGACCATTATATATTTTTTAAATAAATAAGGTAGATGAAGATGGGAGTAATGAAGAGAAGAATGTAAGAGTAAAATTGACCATATTATTGCACAACGTTTCTCCTATGCACTCAAAATTAAAATGTATTTTTCTCATGATACATATTCAATAGTCCTCTTATAAGTAATACTACCCATATTTCTGCAAAAAAGTTTTTTAATTACAAAATTTATAACATTTAGGTAAAGACAATATTTCTATATGCTCTTCTGTACCATGCTTTCTTCAGCATGTTTTAGCCATTTTAGGTAAAATATTGTTTTCTCAGAAATGTCCTTCGAACTTATGTTCTCCACAAAATCTAAAGCAAATTCTCAAGGTCGTTTGATAAGTTCTGATCTACAAGAAAGAAAATCACCTAATAATGTTTTATAATAATATAAAATAAAACTTAGAATTTCTCTTGACATTAGAAACTCGTTTTCTTTTTCTTTTTTTATTAATCAATCATTTAGTTAGTAAAAATGTTTCCAAATTGCCTTTAAAGAATTTTTTTTGAGTCAAAAGATAAGAAATTGAGCCTAAGTAAATATTTAGCTTCGTATAGATCTTTTTTTCTAGATATTAGGCTTGATTGTTAGACGATTTGTGAGACAAATTTTAGACACAATAAATCCCCCACTGTGCAGAATACTACCTAAGAATTAGGACTACTATGTTCAGTTTATTTATATTATGGTGAGTCTTAATATAAACATTGATGAGTCAACTTTAAGACATATATCCTATCCAAATTTTAAAGTTTGGTGCAGAAAACTAGGCAGGTTAGGCTTTTTTAAATGTCTTCTAGATAAAAGTAAAGATTTTATTTATTTTATCATTCTATAGTCTATAGGAGGAGCCAGAAAAATATGGCCCATGGGCTAAATCCATCCTGTTGCCTGTTTTTGCAAATAACATTTCATTGGAACACAGCCAAACTCATTCATATACGTACTATGTATATGACTGCTTTCACATTGCGATGGCAGAGTTGTGATATATTATGAGGCCTCCAAATTTGAAAATATTTACTATCTAGTCCTTTACAGAAAGAGTTTCCTGCACCCTGGTCTATAGTAAAGGTAAAAATTCATGGAGGAAAGCCCAAATGGCTACCTTCAATGCCAGCTATATTTTTTTAAAGTTTGAGAGAAAAGAAAACATGTGATGTTGTAGGGGAAAATAAAAATAATGAAGGAGCTGAAAATTTTCATGGAGAAGGAAAGGAGAAAACACATAAAATAACAATGAGTATATATTAAAATTACAACCCTAGAACTAAATAGAAATTCAAAACAGAATATATGTGAGGGGGTGTAAAAAGAATATAGTTTAGATGTTTGAGCAAAATAAAGGTAAAAAAGCAAACATGCAATTATAACAATTAAAAAAAAATGTCTGTCCTTTCCTGTTATGCTCTGATACCTACCTTTGGAGCTGAGGAGCATGAAAAAGCACAGGATATCCACTGAAGCCTTTTTTCCCCAATGTAACCATATTTTTGGCTTTTCTAAAATCATCATGGTTGTAGAAGGCAAACAGTGCTATTTATGTTGAATGCACAGCACAAGATCCAAGCCTCATGTGATTCATTTTTCTAGAATATGCTGAACTTAACTTCATTTCTGGTAAATTATGTACCTGTTTCAGCACATTCCCGAGAATGAGTTTTTCTTTGAGCACAATATGTTCCATTAGACTGGATATTCCATTAAAATGAATGGATTCTCTGCACTGAAATAGGCTACCAGAGCCCTCGTATTGACTTAAATCATACAAAAAGAACATTTTCCTGGAGTATTTTTGGAATTTAACTACTCTAAGCTTAATTTCCTTTAAACCCACAGGAATGCCTAAAGCTACAAGGAAGAGAAATTTACAGGCAGAGATTTATAAATCAAAACACATTGCATAAAAGAAAAGAATATTGGCAAAAATAATTGGTGATAATCCATATATTTTTTGTTTCTATATCTATCTGTCAGAGAGATTGATCTGATAAAATTTTAAATAGATTTTTAGGACATAAATGGCATCTACAACATAGAAGCTAAGTCTTGCTCGTCCCCAGCAGCTGAGGCTGTAGCGTCTATCCACAGAAGAACCTCAGAAGCAACTCATCGCTCTTAGCCAGAGGTCAGATTTAAAGTGCCTGATGGTAAAATCAAACAGGCAAACAAACAAAAAACCCAAACACAACATTTTTCCTCAGACAGAGCTAATTGAAAGTTCTCTTAGGATACACTGTGGAGTCTCTCCTTGTTGATGCCTGGTTCTGTTGTGCCCTTCATACAACTGCTTAATGGTTGTACTCTAGTTTTCACCTCAAAAACACAGAGAGAGGATATCTCTAAGAGTCTAAAGGCAAAATGAATAGCCAAATAAGTACAACCCACTTCCTGTTTATCAGAGACACTGGTTTATAGTCTGTTCCAATCACTAACTTTTGTTTTTCTTTAGTATCCATAGAAATGCCTCTACTAAACTGACATCTAGCATCACAAGCAGCCCAACTTTGACAGGAGCCCTTTTGAGACACCACCTCCTAAATGAGAAACAACCCTTTCACTGAACTGACTTATTTTTAGGACTAAGAGACTGGTTCAATGAGATATAGAGCCATCTACTAACTGAGCTTCAGGACTGTGAAATTTCTTACGGGAAGTTTAAAGGCAGAGAATGACAGGTAGCAGAATATGCCAGCCCCTTTATGCCACTTTGGCATAAAGATTATTTTGAGCTGAAGGCAATTGAGTAGAAGCAGATACAAGAAAGGCTTTCTACCTTCCCCCTATGTGCCTAATAGCAGGACATAAATTTACAAAGGTGTCCCTCTTCCCTCACTTTTCCCTTCCTTACTAAGAAGGACAAAGGTTAATCCCCAGAAACAGCTTTGAAGCCTTATCAGTGGGGAAAGCTTCCATTTAAATCTGTGCAACATAGCTTATTCTTGGTTACTGAAATTTTCTTGGTAACCTCCCCATAACGGGCCTCCTCCTCAGCAAACCTCCCCATAATGGGCCTCCTCATCAGCATTTTTATTTTTGTCATTAGTTACCTGAAGATGGTATTTAAGCTAGAGTTGTAAGCCACTGTTTGAGTTACTCATTTTCCTTCTGCATATCTCTCATGTATATATGAAGTATACATGTTAATAAACTTTTTTTTTCTCTCTTAAAAAAGTCTAAAGCTATGGGATGGGTGTGATAACCGAGGAGTTGAGTACAGATAGAAATAGGAGGTAAGGGTACAATTTGGGGGCACTCTGATATTTGATTTCAGAAAGATAAAGAGGAACCACTAAAAGAGATTAGAAAAAAGGATCAGTTGGGTGGGAGGAAGGCCAGCAGAGGGGGACCTTGCAAATCGAATGAAAAAGAGAAGGCACTTTGAGAAGAATAAAGAGAACCAATGTATTAAATGTCCTGAGAAGTCTGTTAAGGTAAACACTGAGAACTGATTATTCCACAATGAGGAAATCACTGTTGACCTTGACAAGAGCAGTGTTACAGTAGAAGGTCTGAGTAGAATATGCTGAAGAAAGAGTTGAAATATAACAAGTGAAGTCAGCAGATATAAAACACTTTAAATTCTCTCATTTTTAAATTATAAAATATTTTAGGTATACAAAATAGTATAGAGGCCACTATATTGAACGCCTGTATACCTCACTTCTTTTGTTGGGTCAGATTTTAAGTCAGTGCTTCCCAGCCCTTTTCATGTGTTGACTTGCATGTACAATAACAATAATATCTATAGAAAACGAGGGTATATAGAGACAGAGGCTTGCAGATGGGGTTAACTGGCTCAGAGGCTGCAGCCATTTGAAGCCCTTCTTGACTGAGCGGAATCAGTAAGTTGGCCAGTGCCTCTAATATCCTCTCCTTAAGAAATGAGTTAGATAAAGTCTGTTGATTGCATTGTTTATATCTCATTTACATTGTAAATTTCTGTTTGTTTGTTTAGCAAATACTGAGAGAGATACATTAAACTTTTTTTATGTAGATTTCTCTATTTCTCCTTCAGATTCTTATATCTTTTACTTTATATTTTTATATTTTTAATTTATTATTTTTTGATGGTTACTCTTTTTTTATTAGATTCTTATTGTATTTTTAAAAACAAAAATGCTTTACTTCCATAAGAATAATAAACATTTGTATTTTTAGAGTTAAAGTCCAATAACACATCTAGGAATGTCTTCTATTCCTGTGAAGAAAAATTAGTAATGAGTTACTTGGCACTTGTATATAGTCAAAAGTCAAATATATAAAAATAACCATTTGCTGCAAATGCCATCTCTCAATATGAAATGATCTATCTTGAGAACTTTAACTTGAAATAAGAAAATAAGTTTGGTCACTGTTTTCTTGTTTTCAATACCCTGATTACTCTTTCCCATTGTAGATTTTACCTGGTGTCTTTTTAAAGTTGGAATTAAGCACACCTTCATCAGGGTGGGGGGAACTGTGCATCCTTCATTAGGGGAATGCCCCTTCAGGGCACTATGTTTGTTTGCCAGGGGTTACCTTTGGTCTGGAAAAAAATTTTGGAGGGGGTCCTAGAGTATGCAGATAATACAAATTTGAACCCCCAACCAGAAGGTAGTACAGCTCTATGAATACATTTCTCAGAGGATTTTTTGTCGTTGCTCTTGTACACATAGAATTCAGGCCAAAAAAAAAAAAAAAAAGGACAAGCTTTTTCTTTTTTATCTCTGTGGGGATGGTAGATTCTTTTTTTCTCCCACTTACATACTTTTACCAAGACAGCAGCATGTTAAAGGCTTTCCTTTTAAAAATAAAAAGGTAGGGGTGAGAGGTGTGTAACCGCACATCCCATGCAGGCCCACTGGCCTTGTGTTCTGTTCTTGAGTGGGCACTACTGACACCCACTAGATGATCACACGAACCGGCTCCCAGAGCAGAACGCTCTCAGCCTTATTTCTCTGGCTTATGGTTCCCTCTTTCTTTCTGATTCCTGGAGATTTCTCTTTCTTTCTTGCTCACACACATAAGCATTGATAAGGATATCCGTTATATTTTTATCTAGTATTTCTAAGTTTTAATATTAGGATTGATTTCAGATTTCATCCTGTCTGTAACATTGCTAGTCTCTAATTGTCTTCTTTTCATCTTAGACAATGACAGATCTTATAGGCAAGGATGTAGAAGCTTGTGGAAGCTAAGTGATTAACCCAAAAGCGAGCAGTAAATGGCAGAGCCAGGGTCCCCTCTCTCCTGGCACACTGTTTTGTCCAACACAGTGTCCTCAGATCTCTTCTACTTCTAAAACCTTCTGATTTTAATATACACTTGCGTGTGTTTGTTTGTGTGTTTAGTGGGAGTGGGTTTCCTGCACAGCTGGTGTAGTTTCTCTGACACCAACCAGCTGTCCTACAATTCCACTCAATTCTGATAATATCTACCCCGAGACAGCATCAAATTCCACAGGTAGAGGGCTCAGTCCCACGAGGCTGCCCCCAATTCAGATGCCAATTGAAAGTCCACCTGTCATCTGTACTTCTGACAGACTGACTATAAATCAGAGATCCCTAAGACCCCCTCCTGGAGTTTGATTAATTTGCTCCAGAAGCTCACAACTCAGGAAACTCATTCACTCACTAGATTTCTGATTTATTACAAAAGATATTAAAGGATACGAATCAACAGCCAGATGAAGAGATATATACGGTAATGTCTCAAACAAAGGAGCTTCTGTCCTTGTGAAGTTTGGGGCCTGCCATGGTGGCACATGGAAGCATTCTGGATAATCAGCCTGGAAGCTCTACAAAACCCCATCCTTTGGGGGTTTTTTGGAGGCTTCATTACCTAGGTACAGCTGATAAAATCACTGGGCACTGGTGACTGATTCAACCTTGAGCTCCTCTCCCCTCCCTGGACATCAGGAGTAGGGGCCGAAAGTTCCAGCCCTCTATTCATAGTTGGTTTGCCTGGCAACCAGCTCCCATCCTTAGGTGCTTTCCAAAAGTCACCTCATTAACATAAACTCAGGTATGGTTGCAATGGGTTTATTATGAATATCAAGATAACTTCACAGATCTTATCACTCAGGAATTCTAAGGGTTTTATTCCAGAATTGGTGATAAAGACCAAATGTATATTTATTATAAATCACAATGTCATCAAAACTTATGCTGACATCTATTATCTTATAATTAAGAAAAACTATCAAGGATATACCAATTAATAAGATCTAAAAATCCTTAGGCTTTCATATTTATAAACTGATCTTCTGCTCTGCATCTTTTATCTCTTCTAATAAGTTCTTGCTACAAGAATGCTCATCATAACTTTGAGCCATGTACTTGCCAAAATAGGGTAATAAAAAAAAAAAAAGCCTGACAAAAACACCAAACAGTTGAAAAATGCAATCAACTGTGATACATGAATTTGCATCATTTAACTGGTGATTGGACACTAAAAAATAAATCAACAGAGTAGTCTCACTATCTTATTTTTCATAGACAATGAAATTCAAAGGTACGTACAGCGCTGAAACAGTCTGACAAAAATGTTTGTTTAATAAACCAAAGAATAGGGAGTTTAAAGCAATGAACTTGTGTAATACCATCTCTGTTTGTCCTGGTAAGAGAATAATGTATTCATTCCAAGATGTATACAAAAGATCAAACTAATTAAAAGTACTTCGAAATGCAGTAATCAATTTCTGTTAATATCTAGATTCCATATCACTGATTTTCAGATTTTTAAAAAGCCGTAAGGCCCCCCTTTCCAAATTAAATGTTATGAAAGCTTCTTAAATATAAAATAGATTAAACTAAGATGTTCTCCTTGGAGAAGGGGAGAGGATCCTGCCTGCTCTGTGCAGCACCTCTAGAGAACCACGGAGTCCTCGGAAATTGTTACGAATCAACCAAATCCTGTATGGACGTGAAAAAACCATGTGTGAAATTCCTAACATGATGAAATAAAGAAGTAGTCTATCTATATGGCCAATTTATCTGGCAGGCACAGTAGGTACAAGGTTTAAGGCCCGTGGGCTCACGAAAATGTTTTTATTTTCTTTAGAATTAATAAAATAAAAAAAGTACAATAAAAGCGGACTAGATTATAATTGTCTTTATATTAACGTGGTCATCAAATATAATTTATTTTTTTTTTCTTTTGAAGAAGGTACCCACCAAAGGCAAAAGTGCCTAGGGCCCAAGAAAGTCATAATGCAGCCTTGTAGCCTTGTCCATGTGTCCCATTAGTTCCCAGGCCCTAATGCCAACAAATTCAGAATATTCTGCAGAATTAAAGGTAATGGATTCTATTATAAGTTTCAGTATATAGGAAAATTCCCATGTTACTCTCAATGTCATAATATTTAGTAATACAAACTAACGTAACTTTACAGAAACAAATGACAATGTGTTAAGATTGCTTAAAAGGTTCTGTCAAGAAGATAATTGAAGAGAGATGCTGACAATGCTGCCCAAATGGGATATTGTTCTGGGTGAGAACTTTGTTAGTTACAGCCTCTTCCTGAGAAATTTAGATGCTCATACAACAGGATGACTTAAAGGAACTGTCTAGTCTTCCTATCTCCAAAAAGTACTCTTCAAAGTGCATTTTCAGGCACTAAAGATAACAAATGATGTTCTTCTACTCACACAATAATTTACTTTCATAACAACAATTTTTGTATGTGTGATAGAAATATTCAGTGTTCCTTTGAAGTTATCGTTAAGAGTGTATACCATTAAAAGAAAAAAAACCTGCTAAATAAGCCAACTATTTGCTTGAAGAGTATTAAGTTGAAGTGTGAATTCATTCTCTTTCTCTATCCTTTTTCCCTTTGTTGTGACCTTTTTTTTTCTCCATGAAAGAATGGTGCAACACTAGGTAGAAAACTCTGATCACTGTTACCCTGCCCTGCCCCAGCCTGAGATAGAATAAATCTGTGTTACAGAGTAAATACTCAAAGAAACTTAGCATTTTATTATAAATTTGTCTAAAAACATGTTAGACTACTTTTTAATAACTAAAAGTTGCCAGTGTTACTACTCTGTTGGGCACACGGAGACAATCTCTTAGTGGTAAGGGCTTCTGATGAACGCTGAGGGGAGCACTGTCCCCAATGGGTTTGATGTAAGCGACACCCTCAAGCCCCTTCAGGCAAACACTTGTGTTTGTGCTTCATACAAACATCTTACTAAAATCTCATAGAGTAAGTTAAATGTCTCATTTTACTTAATTTACTATTGAGTACTTTATACATACCATCATTTTAAATATTGAGAAGAGATATCAACAAATGGCCCAAGGCATTAATATGTCTCCATCTATCTAGTTCTAAAGAGTAGAAAAAGGTACATCAGAGTATCTGAACCATTTGTTCATGTGTCTTCTGCAAACCATAAAATGGTCATTTGATACTGTTATTTCGTTTGATAAAGCTTCGGCCATTATAACATACGGCTTTATCATATTTTTTCTATTCTGTGAGCTTTATCCTACAGGTGATTCTGTAACTGATTTTAAAGAAATATTTGAGCACTAAAAAAGAGTTTTTCATTTTATTGCTGTTAACCAATTCTTCCTCTTTTTTTGGTCACAAAACACACACAAGCATATACAAATAGACACACACAGATACACATATACACGCACAGACTGAAATAAAACACTCAAAATGTGTGTCAGTGCTGTGTAAATGTTGCAGCAAGAGCAATCATTTCATGAGTTAATTACTGGGAATTTGTCAAAGAGGTACATGTTCAGATTTCGAACATTTGCATCTCCATAAATATAAAACACTCATTTTAAATAGTGATAGTTTGTCCTTTCTAAGTTGACTGCTACACTTACTCTCAATGAATGGATTGAGCACCTATCATGGTCTTGACTGTCAACTTTATCTTCAGAGAGCAGAGGAATCAGATGGGAGATGCCATGTAACAATATTGAATTTTCAGAATTTTCTTTTTTGGCCTGTTTTCATAGACTTCAAGGTTCTGCTTTACATTTCCTGTTTCTAACCACTGTTACATGTTCCCATTTTAAGATGTAATTTAAAAACAGTTTAAAATTCTACTAGTAGATTGGTAAATAGAAATGACATGAATACCACAAAACCTGAACTTTTAGCATTCTGTGTTATACCTGGACTCCAAGGGCTCTAAGCTTTCCACGAGAAAGAACCACTTTTATCTTGTATCCATACACTGCCTTGTCATTGTTTAATTGATATTTAGTGACTAATATCATATGGGGAAGTTTTATAAACAAAAAATTTATTTAACACCATTTTTTAAGCCAATGGTGTTAGGTGCAAAGTACTATTTTTAAAAATCCCAGTGGTGCGAAGGCCTGCAGACGTTCAGTACAAAGCACACTGTGAAGTTCCTGAACTCCAGGAGGTGAAGCGAAGCTGAGCTTCAGTGACCTTATCACAAACTGCTCGTGCTGCAAGCTGCAGGGCTGCTATCAAAGGACTCACCAATCAGAGAAAAGCATTTCACTTTTCAGTCACTAACTACATATGATTTTCCTCCCTACACTGCAGGCTTGAACAACCATTAAAATGCCCCATAAATTAGGTGTTGAAAATAGTGTCCTACTGACTGGGTCATAAAACCTTTTGTTGACATCAAAATACACAATTATTTTCCTAAGTCTTGAAATAAGATTGGAATTATGTGAGAAGCCCCTAGAATAATGGAGAATTCCTGAGGCTGCCTGTTAGATTTAGGATATTTTCATATGGTTATACAGCTTCATGATGTCCATTATTATAAAAACTGTAAAATTTGATGAAAAAGTATAATTTTTATGGTCCTACTTTTCTGAAAGCTTATTCTGAAAGGCCTGTGTTAGCATGAGTGTATACACAATCCATACCCCAATCCGTCAAGTATTCCTAGTTAGAAACACTGGTGGCACTTTCATGATTAAACTATGCATTTATTTGATATAAATATATGACAAACTGATCATGATATTGTTATATCACTCTGTGTAGTATAAACAACCATAATTTGGAGAAACTTTGCTATGTTTGTAGGCACATTCCAAACAGATCCATATTTCACAACTTCACTGCCAAGCTGGCAATGAACTAGCGAATTACATTCAACTAAAGTGCTGAGATCCTAATCTCAGCGAGGCAGTAAGCTAGGTGCTAGTAATAGAAAATGAGTAAGACATGTATGTACCTGCCCTTGAGAATGGCCAGAGTCTTATAAGTGAAACAGGTATGCAAACAATTAATATAAATACTGTTTGGTAATATATCAATAGGAGCATGCATAGTATAGAAAATAGCACAGAGAAATGACTAATTCTAAGGAAAAAGAGGAGATAGAGGTAGAATGGACAAAGACACGATAGAGCACATAACAAGTGATGGAGGCTTCAGGAAAGACCAGGACCTCACCAGATACATAGGGAAGGGCACCAAATCAGAGGCAGGTAAACGGCAGAGCACATTTGTTACCATTGAAACACGGTGTCAGCAGAGGGCTGAGTGGCAAGACTAGAGCAGGCTGAATCATGAAATAAGGTAAGATGAAAGCGTAAGAGTGGCATAAGTGAGATAATATCTCTGACAGGCAAAGCCAAATATAACAGAAGCAAGATTTCTTTGTATTACTTCTCTCTAATCACTTCTCTATAGTTGGATGGTACACCGAATGGTCGGCGATAGTGTGAGAACCTTTAGTTGTGCAATATGCAGAAAAGTCCACAAAATTAATTAGAAAGCTTAATGAATTATCACAAAATGAATTAGGTCAAGAGATAGAACATTACTCCCATTTTAGAAGCCACCTGCGGGTCCTCTCTTAGTCAGCTATGTCCTTTTACCCCACAAAAATAATTATTTTGTCTTTTATAGTATTTACCTTCTTTTTTAAAGATATATTTTTAGCATCTATATATGCAATCCTAATAACTATGATATAGTTTTGCCTTTTTAAAACAGTATAAACAGAATCCTACAGCATGCATTATTTTCTGACTGGTTTCTACCCGTCAACACTATGTTTAAGATTACATTTTTGCTGTTAGTATAAGTAGTTTGTTCATTTTCACTGCTGTATAGTGTTCCACTTTATAAATATATCATAATTTATTTATCTATTCTATTTTTATGGAAATTGGGATCATTTAAGTTTTATACTATTCAAATTTATGGACCTATAAATATTACTTTTTGTATCTTGGTACAAATATGCACACATTTCTATTGAATATATACATGAGCAGAAATGCTGGGTAACGGGGTATATGTATTTTTGATTTTAGGAGATAAGGGCAAAAGCGGTTGTTTAAATTAACCTTCTCAACCATTCCTATTTTTCCATATCCTCTCCAACTCCTAGTATTTTCATTCTTTTAAGTTGTAGACATTCTAACATCTGTGTAATAACATCTTGTATTTCTGATTACTCGTGAGCTTGAATATTGTTCATATGTTTATTAACTCTGAATATTCTTTTGTGATTTGCCTTTAACTGCCATTTTTTCTACTGGGCTCTCAGGTAGACCTTTTTCTCCCTTATTGAATCATAGTTCTTTATACATACTCTGGATACAAATGTTTGTTTTGGATGTTGAAATATCTTTTCATACTCTGTAGCTTGGATGAGCAGAATTTCATACTCTGTAGCTTGGATGAGCAGAATTTCTTCATTTTAATACCGTCCAGTCAATTAATCTTTTATGGTTAGTGCTCTTTTATCACACGTTTAAAATTCTTTCATTGTTCTGAATTCATTAAGAAATTCCCTCATGTTTCTATATATCTCCTAGAAACTAAGAAAATAAACCAAAGGACACAGTTCTCATACTTCTAGGTGAGAGACTCTTGGAAGTGATTTGGAAGGTAGAAAAGAAAAAAAGCCATGATTCTTCCAGAGGCTTTTGCAGCTAAATGCATGGGCCACTGTGAGAGTTGCGGTGGCTTTCTGATAAGCCCTCGCCCTCGTGATCCACCCATTTCACTTCTGCAGAGTGTGGTAATTTGCAGGAGCTTGAGAACTTCTTGAGAATTGTAGCAGCTTCCGGAAAGCTTTTGAGAAGTCCCACTTTGGTGCTTCCAGCTGAGTGCTGTAATTTTCAGTGGCAGCTTCTCAGATCTTTAGTCTCTCAGGTCTTCCAGGGCGGGTATAAGCTTCCACTGTTTACATTAAATGTTCTATCCCTGGAATGCATATAATAGCTGCTCTTTTTTCTAACTGAACCTTGACTTGGCTCCAGTTTTATTGTCTGATCTCCTGGTATGCCTAGCTATCTTTTACTGTTGGACATTGTATTCATAAAAGTGATTCTCAGAAATCATTTGAGGCAAAGTGAGAATTTAGGTTTGCTTAACCCAGGTACCCAGTGTTATTACTAATCCAAAATCTCATGAATTTTGTTCCAGTCATTAAAATGATTTGAAATGCGCTGTCAGTGCTGTGAGGCTTATCTACTTCCTGTTCACTCTTAATCCTATGGTTTAGTTTTGAAGGGCCACTAGTGTAGGGAACACTTACCAAGTCCCTGATCCGGTGAGTCCTGGACTCCTACTTTGGTATCTCAGACTCTCAGCTGCTTGGCCACTTCTGAAATTGGTAAATATCTCTAAGGAAAAGTAGCCCTAAACGCCAAGTTCCTCTCTCTAGATTTTCATCCGTTAGAGATCGTTTCTTCTTATTTTGTCCTTGACATGTTAATTCTCCAGTCTTCAAGATTCTTTTTAAAAATATTTTTTCAGCGTTTCTAATCGTCTTTGTTGGGAATAATGATCCGAATTAATTAGTTATTATAAGAAGCAGAAGTCATCATTTTTAAATTCATTTTTTTAAATATCATTTATTAAACACAAATCTTTCATCAGGATACTAACACATTTCAGTTGGGTTAAAGATACTTATATAAAAACTATAAAAGAAATGGGAAAAAAATTTATAATCTTAGTATGATAAGAACTTTTCTAAGTCAAACATTAAATACTAGAAACCAGAAAGAACAGAGATATATTCTGCTATACAAAATTTAAATATTTCTGTACCTTAAATAATAACATAAAGTTAAAAGACAAGTTATAGACTGAGAATAATTATTTGATACATATATAAGGGAAAATTATTTATATCTATCACCTGTTATTCCCTCAATTACTCTTATATTTTCTTTTACATTTTCTTTGTACAGTCTCCTTACTTTTTTCCTTTTTTTGGCTTAGCTTATTTTCTCTACAGCTTTACATTCATGTTGTATGTATTTAAAGACTTCTTGTTAGTCATCGAAGATGAAGAATGCTTTTCTAAAAGATTTGCTCATTAAATCAATGAATATTTATTGAATAGCCACTATCACACAAATGTTTTAGGAACTGGGGATACAATGGTTAATAAATGTCCTTATTCTGGTGGTCAATCATTATAAGGTTCTATTTTTCTTCTGAATCTTCAAGTACTTCCTTTCTTTTGTCTTGTAGTACTTGGCAGTTATAAGTTTTTTAAAAAAATTCTGTTTATTAAGATTTGAACAGGAGAGTTTGGCAGACCTAGTATATGACAATGAGAAGACCATGAGATTATCTTCGACTTCATTCTTTCTGGGTTCACTTGTTTGCTGGTTAAATCTTTCCCCTTTCATTTAAGTGTGCAGTTTACAGAGGATGCAGTTCCTTGCCTAGTCACCTGTTCTAGCACCTGAATGCACAGAAGGTCTTATCCTAGACCTATTTAAATGAGTGAAATAAGTTGTAAAGCAAAATCATCATTACTTATTGTTATAAAGGCTCTCGTCATCTCTTTCTATAGCTATAGCTATTTCTTTGTAAATATGTCTTTTCGTTTTCTGGGAAATACAATTACCAACAAGATGTACAAAGGCTGAGTGATTGAGGTGTGTAAATCAGTTCTCTGGCTACTTCAAAAACCAGAATACTCCAAGTAGAGAGACAGTTACCAAGATTTTGCTGTAGAGGAGACTTCATGTTTTGAATTAGGGGTCAGGTGGAGGCAGAGTCTAATAGTTATCTTACTTTCAGCAAGAACACGATGCGAGAACATAATTGCATTTTTTTTTTTTTTGTATGGCTCTATTCTGGTAATTTTTTTATGTCTTTGTGCTTTAAGTAGTGATGGGGTGGGCCATATTAGAGGCTAACCAATGTTATTTTCCCCTTCCCAGGGTTAATTTTTTAGTTCAATCTCTAATGCTACATTTTTTTCATATGTATTTTTATTGGTATTTATAAGTAAATGTACTGGTTTTTAAATCTGCGTACATTAGATCTGCAAAGCACTGAATGGTATGTAATCAAGTAGATCATGACATAATTTTCATACTTATTAGAATCTTCACAACAATTTAGTTTTAAATAAGGTGTTTTTTTCTAAAAATAAAATGAGACTAAGAATTATTTTTTTAGATCATCTGAACAGATTTTTAAAACTTTATTATTTTCTAGCTTTTTAAAAGTTATTTTTTCTGTATTTCAAAAGTAAAGATTTATTGTTTAGATAAAGAAAAAGATAAAATTTGCTTGTTTTACACCATGTGGCATAACCTTGGTTGTATATATGTTTGCTTTGTTTACTGTCTAAGGTTGTTTATGCAAAGAGAACTAAGAGTACAGCCTCAGAGATCTCATATTTTAGTTTCATATTTGTTACTTTGTTGATATTGGGCAAGCATCTTAACCCCTAAATGCCTTAACTACCTCTTTTATAAAATGGGGAAAATATTATTCACCTCATAGGAACAGTAATTGAGATAATACACATAAAGAGCTTTAAAATTTCCTGGCACACACAAAAAAAGCACTTAAAAATGCACCTATTGCTATTTGTAATTTCCTTGTTAAAAACAAGTTAAACTTTTACAAGATTTTTTTTTACTTAATAACACAGTATGAACACAATAAAACACTAACCTACAACATAATTTCAATGGCTGCATAACACATATTTTTTGATGTGACATTAACTAACTATTTGTAGTTGGTTTGTTTTTAACTTTTTTCTGTTATAGCCTTTATTAGTTTCCTATTGCCTCTTTAAAAAATTACCACAAAGTGAGTGGCTTAAAATAACCAAATTTATTATCTTACAGTTCTGGAAGTCAGAAGTCCACAATCAAGATGTTGGCAGGGTTGTGTTCTTCTGAAGGCTCCAGAGGAAAATCCATTTCCTTGTCTTTTCCAGCTTTTAGAAGTCACCTGCATTTCTTGGTTCATACACTTTTTTCCACCTTCAAAGTACATCACTTCCTCTAGTCCTGTTGCTGCTCGTCCTTTTCTTGACTTTGGCCCTTTGCCTCTCCTTTCCATGAACCTTTGTGATTACTCTGGGCCCACCCAGATAATGCAGGGTGGTCTCCTCATCTCAAGATTTTTAACATAATCACACCTGAAAGTCCATTTTGCCACAAAAGGTATCATATTTAGAGGTTCCAGGGATTACAACATGGACATCGTTAGAGGGTCATTATTCAGCCCACCACATATATCAAGCTGAAATAACCATCTTTAGAGGAGCTAATTTGTGTGTCTTTTATACTTCCTAGTATACTTCCTAGTATACTTTTCCAGACATAAAGTTGCTGATCAAATAATATGTAAATTTAAAGATTTTTACTCAGTTTGACTATAATTTAGCAAATGCGTACTTGAATGAGTATCATCTGATTAATTCAAGAATGTTGTATTCATTGACACTCTTGCCAGGATTTTATGATGGTTGCACTTTATTATTTTTTTATTTTTATTTTTATTTATTTTAAAAGTTTTTTAGGTGAGGAAACCCTTCGTTGACATCACAGATTGCAAGGACCTTGTCAGCTTACAATCCTTTATTTTTTTTTTTTTTTATGCCTACAGCACCTGGTCTTCCTAGGTGGTCTCCCATCCAAGTACTAACCAGGCCCGACCCTGCTTAGCTTCCGAGATCAGACAGCATCAGGCTTGTTCAGGGTAGCATGGCCGTAGACGATTGCACTTTATTTTAATATTCAGCATTTTGGAGTTTCAAAACCTTTCAATCATATTAATACCAGGCTGTTAGTTGTTCCTTTTCTTAATTGTTTAGTCAGTTTCCAATAATAAACACAGTTTCTTCAGTTTTTTTATCTGAGTGAAATGCTAACAAAGATATCCTATTAAATAAACTTTGCTCTTCCATCAATTGTAAAATAGCTATTTCATGAAATGCAGGTCACAAAAATAGGTGAGACACTGCAAAATCTAAAAAATAAAAACTAAAAACAGAAAAAAGCTGTGATTTCCTATAAGCAACATATCATAAAAGGAAAGAGTTTTTCTTTTAAAACTCATATGCCATATGCCACAGATTTGATATGTTATATATTATTTTTGGAAGCTGTCATGAGTATAATTCATGAATTAGAATTGGAGAATAAGGATAATGTTGATGCAAATCAAAAAAATGTGACAAAAAAAACAAAACAAAATAAAACTCCTACTGCTGGAATGATGGTAAGCTAGCATGGCTTCCTAGACACTCCTTCAAAATCAGACTTGGAAAAACCAAAGATGAGCGTAGGAAACATGAATTATAGAAGTTATCTAAACAACAAACAACTCCTGACTTGCTTCACCCCTGAGAGAAGCCTTGAACTGGGTGTGTGGGAAGTGGTAAAGGGAAGTCTTAGGGGGATCTTCCAAGTTCTTCTTTTGCTTATCCCCTTCATTGCTTTCAGACAATCACTGCTTTCCCTTTCACCATCAAACTCATCACCAACACACATAGGATAGTACTTTAAGGTATAATCAGGGCTGCAAAAACATGACAGAGCAAAACACAAAGATAGAAAAACAAAAGTGATGGGCTGAGGAGCTGATGAAAACAGATGGAGCTGACCAAGTTCCCTCACACATTAAAGCTACCTCCAACTCATGGATATGGACAATAGGCTAGTGGTTACCAAACGGTGAAGGGGGAGAGGGGAAAGGGGAGGTAGATGGGGTAAAAGGGGTCAGATATGTGGTGAGAGAAAGAAATCTAACTATGGGCGGTGAACACACAATGCAATATACATATATATACCTATGCCTCACTGTTAAATTGTATACCTGAAACTTACTGGATTTTGTTAACCAATGTCACCAAAAAAAAAAAAAAAAAATAATTAAAAGTAAATTAAAGAAAAATAAGTAAAGCTACCGCCAGTCCCTCTTTTGCTAATTTCCCAGGGCAATTAGATTACTATCTACAAAGAAAGACTCCTCCTCATGTATCTCAGCTCAAAAGCAGAGTTGAAAAACTGACCAATGAGTTTACACGGAATAGTGACAGCAAACGGGGATTATGAATAATAGTTTGGATGTTTGGAACTTTCTGCCTTGCTATTCATACGTCCCATTCCCAGATTTCTGTCCTTCCCCAGAGCCCCTGACCAGAATACCTAATATTTCCAGAGAAATGGGAACTGACGAATCAAATACTGAATATCTGGGTAATATAACTGTTGCAAAGAAAGGTTTACATTGAATGACATATATCATTTGAAGTACGATAATTGGAGTCATAACGTAAACTTGGTATAACATTTATGCTTAAGCAAAAAAGGTAAGATACCAGCAATATCAAACAAGAAAAATAAGTCGTAAAATTGGAAGCATTAGATATTAAAATATAATGGTTGAAATGAAGAATGTGATAGAAAGAACAAATACCAAGCTGGATAAAGCTGAAGAAGGAATTAATGATTCAGAAGATAATATTGAAGAACTCTTTTAGAAGACAGTTTTTGAGACTAAAGGTATAAAAAATACATAAAATCTAATAAAAATTTAATAATAAAATAATAGAATAAAAATATAATAGTAATAAATTTCACAAGATTAAAAAAGGTGGAAAACTTCAGGTTGAAGATTAAAAAAGGTGGAAGACTTCAGGTTGAAAGATTTTATAGAATGCTAACATATTTAGTGAAATTTAAGAATATCAAAGACAATAAGAGTATTCCGAAAATGTTCAGAGAGAACTAGCAAACCTGCTGTGTAGAAACAGGAATCAGGTTGTCAAACATTTTGGTAGTAACACATGGTACAAGAAAAATGGAGTTATAATTTTGAAGTATTAAGGAATATCCAGTTGAATAATTCTTCAAGTAGGAGTACATGACAATATCAGGCATCTAAGATTTCAGAACTTTTAATAATATTGTATGATGAAATCACTCTGGAAGTAAGTACTAAAATAAGTAAATAGAAACAAAAAAGAAATCTACGGTGCTATAAGTATCAGGAGAAAAAGGGGTACTGAAGTTCTTCAGTAACATTTAGAGCGTGTGTGTGTGTGTGAGAGAGAGAGAGAGAGAGAGAGAGAGAGAGTGGGGGGGTGGGGGGAGAAAGGAAAAGGAGAGAGGATCTGGTTAAAATAAACTAGAAAGTTTAGAAAGTTTATCCATAACAACTGAAAACTAAGTTCTAGAAAATATTAATAAAATGGAGAATGGAGAATAACAAAGGGGTATAAGGTTGTGCTAGAGTAGTGTGGTTTTATTAGGGGGACAATGTAGATATTTATACATTTAAGAACTCAGAGATTAAATAAATGTATTGTAGTTCTTTAACTGAGAATAACCACCATAAGAACAAAAAGATAAATGTATAGCTTTAAAATTAGAAGATGTGAACTAGACCTATCAAAGGAAAGAAAAAAAGACGAGAAACAAAAGAATTAAGTTCATATATAATTATAAATAGAAACAGGTATAGATACTCAGATTGAATTCAAAAATAAGATTTGAAAATGTTTTCTGAAAGTGACACTCCTAAAATGAAATGACCTTTTTTTTTTTTAAATCAGGGAAAATATGAACAACAATGAAAAGCTGGGGTAGCAATTTTAAAAACTAACAAAATAGAATTTAAGGCAAAAACATCACATGAGTACACAAGGATGTTATATACTGGAAAAAGAAAAAAAATAGAAAAAGAAGGCATGACAGTATAAATATATGTGCACCTATAACATAGACTCATATAAATCAATGCTTTCCAGAGAGAAATGAGTAAATTAAAAATTGTCCTTTGAGATTCCACATATTCCTCTCAGAAACTGCAATTAAGTAGACAAAAATTAAGCAAACCCTTCACACAGATCCTAGAACAATTTGTTAAAGGTATAAATTAGATGATGTCATTTTCTTACCATAATTCTTCTATAGCTTCCCATTATTCTTAAGATAAAATCTAGGAGTTTCTACGAGTGTCTGGACCATGTGGCTCATGATTTGTTCCCATCTTATTTCATTCTTTTCTCTCCCTTATTTATTACATTTTTTTCCCCGGCCTGGTCTTCTACTGGTACTTCCTTTGGAAGATGCCCAGCTCCTTCTTCCCTCAGAATTTTGGAGTGTACTATTTCCTCATACGATCATCTTTCACTGAAAACAAACAAACAATACTCTCCCTCCCCTCATTCTCCATGCCAACCCTTTATTTCTGCAGCAGCACTTAGCATTGCCTGGTAACACCACCTTGTTTATCACATGTTTAGTTGTCTAGGGTTGGTCTTTCCCGCTAGTTTGACACCTCCATTAGGGACTATGCCTTTTTATCCATTTTCTGCTCTTACCCTTTAGCAGAGCGCCTGATACACATCGTGTGAGGTGGATCACTGAGTAGGGCGGCATGGTGGGGAGGAAAACCATGGCCTTTGGAAACTCAGATTTCTAACCTGTCATTCGTATAACTTTGAAACTCCTGGCCTCAGGTTCCTCATCTGTAAAACTGTGGTTTTCAAGAAGCAAGCTAGTTTGTAAGGACGGATTCATTTACGAGTTAATTGACATGAAAAAGTTCTAGAATGGTGTCTCGCATTTAGCAGATAAATTGGTGATGGTAATGAAGAGGACTGGGTTTTCGGTCCTTCTTCCTTAGCTCCATCGCCTTTGATACAGAATTATTAGTGAAAGTACAAGCTAAAATTGCCACGACAGAGTTGCACGGTTCTCTGCCCTTCCTGATTTCTTACAGTAAAACATGAGTGCTATGCTCAGGTCAGAAAACCACTTGAACTTCATTTTGATTATTATGACAATGTTATCGGGTCTGCCAGATTAAAGGCATCACCATCTCTGTATTGTTTCTACATTCAGGCAAAGTGGATGGTATTCATTATGATTAAATAACACAGAATCTGCTCTGCCTATTGCATAGAATTAATTTTGGTATAGCTTCCATTTCATTAGAGAAACACTTTAAAATAGGTCAAGTGTAACCAAGACTAAATTGAAAATGCATTATTCTATTTTGGTTGGCCCTCCAAGCTGATACATACTTAATGCAATTTCATAAGGAAGTTCAAATGTCAGGCAGACTCCTTTAAGGAAACAAATGTCTTAAGTCTCACACTAGGTAATTTTAGAATAAACACTCAGTATATGTCTTCTACTATCCTGGAGCATTTCCTGGACAGAAAATGAGTTATCTGCGTGAGTTATGTGGAATACAGCTGAGAGCACTACATTGAATACTGTTCTCTTTATTTTTGTCTCTTCAGGGCTTACTTTAATCCAAGGAATACCTTGGATTTTTCTGTATTTTCTTTATTGGTACTGGATTCTTGGAATTATGAAAGTTTAATGAAATTTAGGTCCATACCTTGCTGTTTATCCACATATTAACAGTTTTATTTATCAGGCTGTTCAGCCAGCTAGATCACCACAGTGACTTTTAACCTTTCACTAAGTGTAAAAGCAGCTCCTTTCCGATAAAACCACTTTGTGCAGTAGTCAACACCACTGAAGAAGTGAACATTTTATTTCTATCACTGTCCTGATTTTTCCAAAATGAGAAAGTAGACTAATGAGTCGTGGACTCAGGGCTTTGGTGCTTGGCACTGTGGCATGGGATCCCGGCAAGAGTGAAGTGTGCAGTGGAGTCGTGACTCGTGGCCATAAATCATTAAGTGTGGCATTTGGCTCTCAAAACATTCAGATCAATTAAAAGAGGAAAGGGTTGAACTTAACTTCCCTTCCTGTCAGAGTGCTTTGGGAGAATGTGAAACAAGAGTCTCTGGGCTTTGTGTTCATACCTGTGTCACGAGTTTCAAAAGAGATCACTGGATTTTCCAGGGCTCCTTGTCTTCCTTCCTCTGTGGAACTAGGAGTGTTTCTTGCAACGCTATCTTTAGACTTCCGATCTTTTGTTTGGACATTTGCTACCGATCTTTTGTTTGGACATATCACAAATGATATTTGTGAATATCATTTCTTAAATTTAGAACCACAATCTCTAATCTCAATCCAGACCTGTGCTCCAAGATACTCCACTATGCTTTAATTCCTTCATAATACTTAACAAGGTTTATTGTTATATATTTGTATGATTTTATGACTACTTGAATAACTTATTACACTATAAATTTTTGAGGCTTGAGATTACATACCTATTGCCTGAGATATTATATATACATATATATTTTTTTTTTCAATAAATACTTGTTTAATAGATGAATAACCAGATGTTATTGGGCCTATGTTAGATGGTTCGTGAACCTCACCTTAGAATAGGTAAACAGTATCTCCATACTTTAAAACGTTGTGCTATAGTGTCTATGTAGGGTTTGCTAAAAAATGAACCCCCACAAACTAGTATTGTGACTTTTCTAGACCACTAACCATCTTCAGGTTACGTAAGGAAGAAAACAATGACAGGCAAGAAGGGCTATTCAGTGTGGTTGAGAGAACCCACCTCAAGCCAAGTGAGGGAGATTTAGGAAAACCTGACAAGGACTATTCAGACTGACATGTTCAGTTGTTCGGGGGGTATGGTATACTGCACTTTAGGGGTGCCATTCTCATCACAGACATTATAGGTTAGTAAAATAATTTTCGATCAGATGGTGGTAAAATATTTTCTTCTAATATAGCCAGTATATAACATGACAATTTTATGACAGATGGAAGTATAATATCTTAAGTAAGAGGTGCCTTTTTTCACTGTACAAAAGTTACGCCTGAGTTTGATATATACATCTAGATTTTGGAAGCAGTAGAGATTACTGTTTGTCTCTCATTTAGAAAACTTTAAAGATAAGAGACTAATTGAATCTGGGCACTATCGCAGAGTGAGGAGAGAAAACTAGTTGGAATAAGATGCACTTTCACTGCTAAGGCGCAAGGGTTCCTGTTTTCTGTGGGCTTAAGTCATCTTGAAAGAAGTCAGGTCTTCCTGCTGGGACACAGTGACTTTTGTGGAAGAAGTCTGTGTGTATGTGCTCTACTTATAATGGCTTAGTAATAAATTATCTCCAACTTTGGTAACTTAAAACAATGACGTTTATTTTGCTTACAGATCTGTGATCTGGAGAGGGCTCAGCAAGGACAACTCTCCACTTGCTGTCAAGTTGGGAGGCTACAGGTGTGGGGAGGGAACCCTGTGGAGGCTCACTCATTCATGTGTCTGCCACTGGGGCTGGGAAGACTCCAACAGCTGGGAGCTCAAACCGCTGTGGCTCCTTAGGTATCTCTATCTCTATGCAAACCCTCTATGTGATCTCTCCAGCATGGTGACTTCAGGGCAGCCAATATTCTTAGGTTGTCATCTCAGGACTCTCAAGGAGCATATCATGTGATCACGAGAGAGATAAGCAGGCAAAATTTTATGACCTAGCATTAAAAGACACACAGTATCACCTCTGCTATATTCAGTTGGTTGAAAAAGAACTTACAAAGGCCAACCTAGTTTCAAGGGGAGGGAACACAGGGCCTTCCTCTTGATAGAGTAGTATGAATGTCACATGGAAGCAAGAGCACCATGGCATGGGGTATAAACTGGTGTAGCCAATAAAAGGAGTTCTAGATGGGTCATAAGGTATCCATTGCAAAGTATGTTGCCAATGTCAGGGAGATTCTAGTCTGGGCAGTCTCCAAAAAAACTGCTACAGAAGTATCTCGAAAGAAAGCCACTGTTTTGGGTACCTGACACACCAAGGACCTCAATGTCAGATTATGAGAAGACCACTATTTATTTTTTTTACCAGACTAAAATCTCTTGATAAGATTCATCTCTCTTTATTTCATTCTTTTTTCTAATTTTTAAACTTTAATTCTTATTTATTATTTTAAATATTAATCATAGCAATATTTCTTCTTTGTCACTGTCACTAATTTGCCCAGGTACTCAACAGCTCATATCCATTTTATTGTAATGTCTCTGAGCATTACTCACTGCTCTTCCTTTCTATCCTATATATTGCTACCAACATTTCTATATTTTCTAGCATCTTATGAACATTTTCAAATATAAACAAAAGCTGCAAGGATTATGCAGTAACACCAGAATACCAATACCCAAATTTCTGAAATTTTGCGCATTTTACTTTATCACATATTTATCTATATATCCATCTCTTTATCCTGTCAAAAATCCATCTTATTTTTACAATTCACGTCAAAGTAAGATGCATACAAAAGTATAGTTCATTTCTAAATAATCCAGAATGCATATCATTAACCAGTATTCAGTATTATGTACAATACTTTTTTAGGTAAAATTTCACATGCAGTGAAATGCATAAATCTCAAAGGTACCATGTAACAAGTTCAGAGTGCATTATTTTTTAAGTGCCATTTCTAGTATGCTATTCCCCATCTCAAGGAACCTGAATGGCTTCCTGCTGTCTATCAAAATAGCCAACCAAATCTTTTCTGAATACAACCACATTAATTCTCTAATTATTTTTGAAATCATTTTCCTTTTCTTCTATGGTGTGAGTCTTACACAATCTGCGATGCCATTTACACTTCTGTGTGTGTGTGTCACTCTGAAGAAAAGTCAGACAGAACTGTGGAGCTGGTTTGGCACATTAGACTATGAATATGTAATTCCTGGAGCACAACACCTAGGTTAAAAATTCAGGCTCTGCCACTAACTTGTTTCATGATTTAGGGTAAATTACTTAATCTAAGTCTTATCTAATCTTAAATTGTAAATCTATCTAAGAAGGTTCCTGTCAGGGTTTCAGATAATATGGATGCTTTACATACAGTAGGTGTTCAACAAATGACACATAACAGCTGCTCATTAAATATTCCTATTACTATTAATAAAGCATAATCAAGTTCTAACCTTAAGAAACTTAAAACCCAACTTGCATTGTGCTAATAATAAATTTCAATATGAAACAATGTTTTTACCTCAGATATAATATTTTAAATATAATTTTATTATGTATTAAACAGCAAGCAAAGCTTCTCTTTATACTTAGGCAGAAAGATCTATATATAAACTGTATGTTCTATTTTCCTCATTTGGGTTCATATGTGAATGAATGAACATGGCAGAGGATAAAGTATGTGGAAAGATGAATGGATTATTATTATTGCTGTAGAATTTGTCCGCTTAGAAAAAAAAAAGCAAGTCTACGGCCATGCCACCCTGAACACACCCGATCTCGTCTGATCTTGGCAGCTAAGCAGTGTTGGGCCTGGTTAGTACTTGGATGGGAGACCACCTAGGAAGACCAGGTGCTGTAGACGTAAAAAAAAATAATAATAATAAAAATAAATAAAAGAAAAAAAAGCAAGTCAGAGACTCAGCTGATGCTCTTTCATACAGTATATGCTCATGCAGAAAATCAGTCTGCCACTAAAATTCACTGTGAAAAACTAGGCATACAGTAATCAGAGATAATTGATTATGATAGAGATATTCGATTATATTTACTATGATTTTTATTATTTTTAGCCATCTTGTTTCGTTCTGAGAACAAAGACCTTTTTGCAAAACCAAACTCTTCCATTAAATGTCTTTCCAAACCATGTACAATTTACTTTGAGGTACATGGATTAGAGACCTGTGAATTTGTTATTCACTTTTCAGCATATGTGTTTTGTCTAATTTTTTTTTTAAATGAGCAGGCACAAAAAGTCATTTAAGTTTTTTTTTTTTTTTTTTTTTTTTAAAAAAAATCATCTTAAAATAGTGGAATTACTAAGTTGGGGAATCAAGAAAGCACTTAATATGGAACTGTAATCTCTGGGTTACCTGCCCAATAGCCTCTCAAGTTCAATGTACATGGCAAGAGGTAAAAAATCTATATTCTTTTCACCTAGCACAGAACGAGTACAAAACATAAGTTTACTGAGTAAATGAATAAAGTACTAGTTTACTGTAGTCAGCAAAAATTTTCCTTCTGGCAGACTTAAGTAATGAGTTAAGAAGTAATTACCGTATTTCCATTTTTAAAGATAAAAATAAAAACTTATTGGTTCTGAGAATTTCAGTATGTTGTGAGGGGATGCATTACATATATGGGTTTTAGGTATAGGTGATGTAGTGTTCCCTTCATTCATTCTTTCCCTGGTGGCAGCAGGAAAGATGTATTCTTATAATTTTCCCCTTTCCTCACTTCAGCAGAAAGATGAGATGGAAAACAATGCAAGTGGTTATTGAATTTCATCTTAAATTGGTGTTATTTATATGTCACTGTTCCTTCAGAGAGCTTTGATTGTAAATTTCAATGAAATGAGAATCAAATAAGGGAATACATGATGTGTCTCTGCAGCAATTAGTGGGATAGAGATTTTACTATTATCTAGTTAATCTGATCAACAAAGACAGCCAAATTGGGTACTTTAGTCTCAAAGTGGATTTATTTGGCCTAGTCAATCCAAATTAACTATGAACATTAGTTACATTAACAACACAGCTGCCAAAATTCTCCTCACTGTAGGACACATGGAAAGAGCTCAAAAACAGGGGAGATGATCAAGGACATTGAAAGGAAACAAATATTAGGAGATAGTAAGTAACCAGATAAAAGTGGCTGAGAGAAGCAAAAGAATAAGATTCAATTGTAATATACATAAAAAGAGGGAAAAAAAAGTCAGGCCATAAAAAATTTGAAAAGATAATTAATATATAATATTATAAGAAATATCAGAAAAAGAGAGAGGCAATGAGAAGAGATATTGGTGTAGTCCTAT
Organism: Pteropus vampyrus; assembly: GCF_000151845.1. Lineage (NCBI taxonomy): Eukaryota > Metazoa > Chordata > Mammalia > Chiroptera > Pteropodidae > Pteropus > Pteropus vampyrus. The sequence continues at coordinate 3,349,852 of NW_011888869.1, forward strand.
GGAAAACATGTTAACATATCATCTTTTGTTTAAGTGGGTTAAAGATGATCAAAAACTCTGACTTCTTTGACTTATTTTTAATTAAAAATTATTGGGGTGACATTGATTAATAAAATCAAATAATTTTCAAGTGTACAATTCAACAATATGTTGTATATATATTGCATTGTGTGCTCACCACCCAGTTAGATTTAACTTTTAATGACTTAATGCCTCATTTTTTTTTAAATTGTAGTATTTAAACTAGAATAGGTCCAAGTCCTTGACCAATCAATCATTATAGTTGCTAGAACTAAATGCCGTCTATTGTCATGAGGGAGGAAATCTGCAAAATTAAACAATTTCCTAAAATAAAATCATAGGTGAAAAATTCAAGGGTGTAACCATCTAACTAACATATTAGATTATATCAATTCAAAGAAATTTTGCATAGTTTATTGACCTTAAAGATATTCAAAGAGAGGAAACACTAATCTGGCTTCAGCTCAATTTTTTTTGCCTTGAATTCTTAGTTGAGGAAAGCCAGAGGGAGAAGTTATGATTACTTAAGAGTATCAATGGACAGCATCCATTCTTCTTGCTTGTACCATCTCCTATGCCTACCCCACCCTCGACATCCCAGAAAACTATTAATTCATGGCTAGTTAGACTTTGAATGTATACTCCTATTTCATCAGAGGTTCATTACGTTGAAATATATGAGTATCTGCAAAAAATTAGAAATAAATTGTATGTAATCAGTATCATTTAAAATAAATCCCTTCCTTCAGAAAAGAAACTACAACTGCAAGATTGCTTTTTGTTTCTGCTCTGTGTGATATAACAGATGATCAGTGACAAGAGATAATTTCCATTCTGGTACCACAAAACGACATGTTATTCATTCCCACTTAGAATTATTATGGGAACCAAATACTGGCCCACTTTAGCTTTATGATCTGGTCTGGAAAAAAACTTCCAACAGTATTACAGTTGTACAGTCACGGCGATTAGAGTGGTGTCATTAATTCCCAAGGGTGAATTCATTCATGATCAGTAGTTCTTGCTCTTCAATATCTCTTGTTATAAGAATATCTCCTTAAGTCAAGAAAGGTTGAATGGATAGCAGGTATCAGGGTTTAAAAATTTGCAGATTGACATTTTAAATATTATCATATATTGTCCCGATAGGGATTATTTTTGTAGCTGTGTGGAAAACATCTAGACATCATTCACTTTTCTTTTCACAGAGGACTTTAATATATTTTTTATATCAGCATGTCTGTCTGATAGAAATTTCTGTGATAATGGAAATATTCTGTAGCTATGTGGTCTGACATGGTAACCATCAAGCACTTGTAGTTACTGAGTACTTGAAATGTGGCCAGTGCAATTGAAGAACAGGTTTTTAAATTTTATATAATCGCAATTAATTTAAATTTAAATAGCCACCCATGGCTAATGGCTATCACACTGGCCAGTACTGTTCAAGATTAAACTACTAGCTATTCGTTACTGTAAATTCACCTGTATAAAATATTTTTTCCCATATATATTATCAAACAAGTCTTTTTCATCTTGATCTGGAGGACCTAGGCTCTTGGAGAAAGACTGCTCTCATCATCTGTATGACAGGTGAGAACTGTTCGAATGATTAGACAGATTTCTTTTAAATCTGTCTAAAGTCATCTCACAAGTTTACTAATTTATATTATACGAAAACAAAGGAAATTAAAAAATATGCAATTATGATATTAAAGAGTTTAAGTTGAAAAGACTGGTCCATTTGATATATGATACATATTTGATATGTGCCAAGTGAGCCATTGCCATTGTTGCTTAATATCTTCACATTCCACTCTCCTGCTCTGCCTGTTCTCTCCCACTAAGTGGTTGGCATGACCTATTTTCTGAGTTCTCTAGGAGCCTGTGCTTGGCTGGTAATTGGGTCAGCAAGTATCAGCTGTCCACACTCTGCATCGCCTGGTGGTAGCAAGAGTTCTTCAGTTAAGGCGATGGTAGCAAGAGTTCTTAAGTTAAGGCGATGCAGAGAATACAGACTAACTGTATACAGAGCATACAGGCCAACAGTAAACCCATGCTCCATGTGTCTGATTCATAAGCCAACCTGCAGCCTCGTTTCTGAATTTCATCTCCACAGTCTTTCTTAATGACTATGTTTTCAATTAAAATTACTTTGACACTGGACTTCCCTCAAAGAGAGTAATTCTCTTCTTATGAGATGTTCAGAGGCAATAGAATGTAAACTGGTTAAACATTAAAAGAAGACTGTATCCATCTCCTAAGGGTTGGAGGAGATGGACCTTCTTAGGGGTATTCTGTTCAGAGATTTAATTACTGGCAATACTTAAAAGTGGAATTAAAAACAGCCCTTGGAAACTATGAAGCCAAAATTTCTTGCTTTAGAGATGAATCTCTTTCCCTGCCAACCATTCAAATGTTGATCATGTTAAAGTACATAAAAAGAGTACCTCCTACTCTTCCTGTTATCTGAAATCTGAACAAATTAAATATGATACAGATATTAAAAGAAGTCAGCACTAAGTAAAGATTACATAGCATAAGTGTCATAATCCTGAAGGAAAAAGAGAATATATTTCAAACCCTCCGATGCCTATTGGTTGACAGAATACATGTGAAGCCTCAGATATGATTTCATTGGTAAACAAAGCTAGTTAGCATAACAGTATTTAAATCATGACCCCTTTAAGGAGTTCTCCTTTATCACCCTTGGTTGGGGTCACAGAGGTCACCTCAACTGATGATCAGATTGACAGTTTTCCCAGTGCGGCCTCCAGTGCTAGATGTACCCCCTGCCATCCTCAAAATGCTTTAGCTGAAGGCAAGGTGGACCTGTTGTTACACCCAAAGCTTCCCAAACTTATGGCTTTTTCTAGTTCTTGAAATCCAAGAGAGTTATTGAGGCCCATCCTAGAAAAAAATCTGAAAAAAAAAAACCCCAAACAAACAAACAAAAAACTCAAACCCCAAAAGACCGAAACCTTAAAAAACCTTTTAACTAGAGAAAACAATCTAGAGAAATAGGCAATAATCCTAGAATATATATTTTATAATAGCAATGAGTTTAGTAATTCTGTTAGCTTTGAATCTCTAGCATATACAATAATTTTTTTGCATATAGTAAGTAGATGTTCTATAATATTCAATGTATGAGTGAAACTGTAGCTGCTGTTCTATTTTGTTTTACAAAAACAGGGAAGGACAATGCAGTTTTAATCAAACAAACAAAGCTCATCATCATCCAAAAGACTATCATTTATGTATATTTTTCTAAAGATACATGGAGAGGTAATTCTCCTTTCTGTTTATTCACACCTAGGTCTAACTTCAAATGGTTGATTGCAACCACAGTCTGCTATGGGCATGGTGATCAAAATTAGAGGTCAGAGACACCTCACCAGAAAGCCACCTCATCTAACAGAACTGATAATCAAGAATGAGGGATATTGGAAATGAGTGATAGAAAAAGATAATGAATCACTTATGGCTTTGTCATCTGCAATAGCAAGAGCTCATTCTACTAATCCATGTCTTTTAAGTTTTTCCTCAGAAACTGTAACCAATCCTCACCTACAGTATTCTTGAAAGGATGGAGTGAGTTCACAGGGATCTGAGTGGTGCGACAAACGGACGACAGCCGATGCCGCCAGTGCTCCACCAAGAGCCAGTCCGGTCCCTTTCACTGTCTCCGCACATGGCTCCTTCAGCTTCTGGGCACTTTAGTTTCTAAAGTCTTCCACTGTTATTCTCTTTGGGAAAATGCTCTTGGCTTCTTAGACAGCTTTATCTGGATGTGAAGAGAGTCAACGTTCCTGGCAGTTTCTCTTTTTCTAAGCTGTCCTGAGCTGGTAGAGGAGGATGTAAGTCCTGCTTCCATGCCTCAAGTGGGGACAACTTCAAGTACATTTTATACTGCTCAGTCCCTTTCCAGGATCGGGGGAAACTTTTTTTGGCTTCCTCTTCTTCCCTGTCCTGCTTGTCGCACTCCTTTACTGGCTTCTCCCGGGAACACTCCCATAGTGAATCATTGCGAAAATTCTCATCTCAGGTTTTGCTTCTGGGCAACCTGACCTAAGACAGATTTCTATTACACATTAATGTGGAAATTTTGAGAGGGACATTTGAGACTGGACTTCCTGGCAAAAATATATGTTAGACATATCTCTTTGAGAGTTGTTGGCCTATAATGCTATATAAAGTCATGCCATACAAAGAAAAGGTCTTGGGATATAAGATCTCAGGTTTTCTTAATCTTCCACCAGCACTTTTACTAATTCAAGTATATTTATCCTCATTTTCAACTTTTGTCTCAGGGCAGACCTGGACTTGGGCTCTATGAAAGCTCTCAAATTAGTCCACCTCATTTCTGGTTGTATCCTAATTCTGCATCCCATTTTACTTCATCAACCTATCAAACTTACCCTCTAAAAGTATATAGTTTGAGGGTATGGCTGATTTATAGGTCCCTTGTATAAGCAAACCAAGATGGATCTCTCAATAAATCAGAACATTAAACACCTGTTCAGAGATGCAAATGCTTGGCTCAGGTTCAGCTGAAAGAATTCCCAATACATTTTACATTTGGGGAACACTTTCACCTTGACCTTGCTGGAAAATATGTTGAAATCTTAAATGCAAGTCTGGCAAAATGTGGTGAGATGATTTACAGAAGTAAAATCAAAGTATGTATCTGATTCAAAAGATCCATCTTCTTAAAATGCTATAATTCATACAATGCCTTGTACAGAGTACATCCTTTAAAAAATGTTGGTTTAATAAATTGTGTTGACTATACAATGCATCTCTATTTATTACATAATAAGGTACACAGACAAGAGAAGAGAAAGCTTTAGTAATATTTTATATACTATATAGCACCTTTATCTTCACAGTATATGTGATATTTCTAGCCCAACTGAACAATTTAGATGAACCTTTGTCAAGTAAATGAAGTCTTGGAAATATAATAGGAAATGATGAAAACTAATTGAAACATCATTTTGTTAAGGTAGTATGGTTTTTGAATTTTTTCATAAGTAGATTGGATTTTGTGAGCTGTTTCCTACAGAGCTCAAAATTTATGCTCAAAAAAGCATAAAGTGTTTCATTTAAAAGAAAATCCTAGATGTTGATTTGAATTGAAAGTACAAAGCTTTCTTTCCTTTTGACAGTTTGCTTTTGAAAGGGTTTTCTTCTGAAATATATAATACACTGTTGCTAGTTGAATGTAATGATCCATCACCCAAGAAGAAATAAAAGAAAGGCCAAATTTGGCTAATTTAGCATCTTGAGGAACTTATTTGTGAGTCATATGCATGTTAAAAAACAGCAACAAGCACTAATATCAAAAGCAGCTTTTCAAAAGAAAAGAAAAGAAAAGTAAATTATGGATAAATGAATGCTGCCATGTTCACACTGAAGATATTCTGACAATCTCACATACACTGTTTTGTTTTAAACATATATAGCTTCTTTTGAACTTTTAAGTGAACTTTAACATATCCAAGGCACATAAACCTTATTAGAATAGGAAAAAAAAAAAGAATCACAAATCTATATATCCTAAAGCAAATTAGAAATACAAACTAACAAAAAATTAAAAGTTGGAGTGACCAAAAAGCATAATTGCTAGCATAACTCAAAGTGTAATTTCAATTGAATAATATACAGAACAAAGATTCAGAGGTGAAGAATAAGGAGTACATTTTTAATGTTCATTAACAATTCAACATTTATAATTTGCCCTGGCTTGGATATTTCATATTCCCAAGAGCAAGATCATCCTTATAGAGTCCCGAATAGCAGAAATAATAATGTTTAGTGGTGTTCATATTCACTAAAAAAGTCTCAAGGATCCTGATGTGTTCTAAATCTATCCCTATGTGGATGTGGTTCCACAGTGTAGCGCTTAGCATGTCTGCTTTACACGTAGAAGGGCCTGGGTTCACACCCCAGTGGAGCCATGGTCCATGGTCTACGGCCAAGCCACCCTGAACAAACCCGATGGCTGATCTCGGAAGCTAAGCAAGGTCAGGCCTGGTTAGTACTTGGATGGGAAACCACCTAGGAAGACCAGATGCCGTAGGCATAAAAAAAAAATCTATCCTTATGCTTCCAAGCCAGATAACTCTTACAATGAATAGACTAAAGAGAATGTATCCCATTATCAAAGTTCCATGTCAAAGGCCTCTAAAAACATTTATTTCCCTTTTTCCTTATAATCCATGCTTTCTAGCTTCCATGCCTTGTACTTATATCCCTTTGAATATACTTTCTTATCGATCAAGTCACATCCATTCTTCACGTCCCTGTTTATAAACCATTCTCCCAATACACCTTCTCTGATGCTGTCTTTTCTTTGCCAAATGGAAGTGGTCATTCTCTAAACTCCCACAGCCTCCTATCTGTATTTTTTTGGCTAATGCATAAGGGTTTCCTATGACCCCATCCAGGTTCAGTGATTTTTCTAGGACAGCTCACAGGACTAAGCTTATAGTCATACTCAGGGCTATGATTTATGACAGTGAAAGGATACAAAGAAAAATCAGCAAAGAGAAAAGACACATGGGGTGAAGTCCAGAGGAAACCAAGAGCAAACTTCCAAAGTTCCAAAAATTTACTCCCAGTGGAATAATACAAGATGCACTTAATTCATGTAGTAATTCATGAGTTGGACAACAATGTGAAGTACTATCCACCAGAGCAACTCATTAGAGACTCAGTGCCCAAAATTTTTATGGGTGGCTAGTCACACAGGTATGTACTAAAATTCCAGACTCCCAAAGGAAAGCAGATGTTTATTATAAATCATATAGTTCACACAGTTTAGGCAAAGTGAACCATCCTTATCAATTAGGGTGGAACCCCACTCCTGAAATCCAAGTTCCCAGATGCCAGCAAAGGACCAACCTGTCTACAGGCCTTTCTAAGGATAAGAGTCTCAGGCTTTCATGGTTATCTTTTCTGCACAGAGAATTATACATTTCAACTTTTATATTATATTATTATATCATACTAATTAATTATATTATTATATCATATTATAATATATAATAATATATTATATGTTAGATTTCAACTCCTTCATTGTAAGCTCACTGAGAACCTGAATGGGATTTTTTTCATTGCTCCATTTCTAGTATAGAATAAGATTCCTAATGGAATACTGCTACTGACCTAAGATAATTTATTACTGTCTTATGCATGTGCACACACACACACACACATACACACACACACACAGAGAGACACACACTTTTTAAGGAATCAGGATTATGCAGTATTTTTTTCAATAAAATTATGTCAGATCACATCTTACTTAATCCTGTCTGGTCTCTTATTTATTCTTATTCCACTCAGAAAAAATGCATATATTGTAACCTGTGTCTCATAATCACTTGCTTAAAAAAAAGACTTACTGAGCACTTATTTGGTGCTGTTACTGAAATATAAATATTAAGAGCCCTATGATAAGAATAGCTAATTCTTACACAGGTGCCAGTGTTCAAAGCACAACTCTAAGAGGTAGATACTGTTATAGATTCTCCTTCTACAGATAAAGTTACTAATTCCTGAGCAGTTAGTCTGGAATCCACGCTCTTAATTACTCTGTTATACTGATTATCACACTCTTTAAAAGCAGTTTTTTTTGACATAAAAATTATTTTGACAAAATTAGAGAAAAAAATCCTTGTTCCATTTTAATGTTTTCTTCTCCACCACTTTAAAAGTAAAAGGACTACAATATTGCTAGATTTTGCCACTTCATATTTGGTAAGTTATATAGTCTTAATGAAGAATTTATTACTTAGTAATTTATGAAAAAGTAGTAAGAACTCATCAATGTATTTAGCATTTGTTACTGTCATTTGAACATAAGTAAGAGTAAAGTTATATTGGTTTAAATAAAATAAACATATGCACACTAAAATCTTTTTATTCCTATAAGTGAGAGATAGTTGATTTTTGCTATTGTACAATTAGAGTGACCATTTAATAAGAGAGCTTTTCATTTCTATCTAAATGGAATGCATTCTCATCATTGTCTCCCACACAGTGACACAACTAGTACACATCAGAGCCTGGAACACTCAGGGAAGGGAAACGACGCTCCTGACCTTTTTACTTCTTAAAGAATAAATTATAAAGGCTAAAAGGTTTTGAACAAGCTGCATTATGTCAAACTCAGCAGTTTAGAAGTACAGATATAATTTCAATCCTGGACAGTGAAATAATATTTGGTGTGCCAAAGAGTTGTCAGTCCTGTTTATAAATTTCTAAGTCAACATTAACATTCAAGTACAGAAAAATGACAGTGTTTTGCAGCTGCAGGAAAGGCTCGTCATGATGTGACTAAGATAACAGACATTTGAAAGGTATTGTTTTAATTTATAACCACTTAAAACCTCCTTCAGGAGACTGATACCATTCTCAAGTCACACAGGAGGCAACCATGTCTTAGAAAGGTTAAGTGACTGTCTCAGTTACATTAAGTAAAAAGTCTATGTAAGCAGTGACTTGCACTCAGATTCTCTCTTCACAGTTAGTATTCTTAACTAGTAAGCCACATGCCTCTCAAGTATCTATGAAGGTGGCCAGATTTGAATGTGATTAGACATGTTCAGTACTATGTACTGAGACACAGTTCTCTATGGGCCTCTTGCATCTCTGTATGTCTTACAAGCAGAGACATTGACTGCTGTTGTTCTGGAATATCTTTTTAAGGATGTTTGTACAGTGGATAGCATTGTAACAAAGAGATATGGTCTCCCTATGGAGGAAAAGACAAGCATGCCTACTGCCTATTAAAACATTAGGGTTTCCTAAGCTTAGAGTTCTGTTCCTGCAATCAACCTAGTGTGTTTGCAGGTGTCACTAATGCATTTTGGCATTATCTTGGAAGAAGTGGCCTCAGGAAACCAGCGTAAGAAAACACTGATACTCTGGCTGCTGCTATTATTTTTTAATGAGTAATAAAGTCTTTTGTTTCTGAGAACAAAACAAAAGAAAATGAAATCCTTAAATTGGAAGTAGATCTAGGATATTTAGTGCCTAAAGTTTATGCTTATTTTGGGGCCCTCTTAAAGGAAAAACATACAAAAATACATATACAAAATTAAGATTAAGGCTGTGAAAGGGTGCTGGCAAATGCAGGGCCCTGTAATGGAAGTTCAATTCATGGTAAATATATCTTTGTCTGAACTGAACTTTTGGAAGTCATACATTTCCAATTTGACGAATGGCTCTAAATGACTTTTCACTCCTCAAGTATCAAGTCTATACATCGTATAGTGCCTTATTTTAGAGAATAGCTCTTAATTTTTGTTTTTGAGGCAAAATAAAAATCTGGAGTATGTCGCCCACACGCAAATTTTTTCAACTCTCAGTTATCTTGATTGGATTTATAAATAGTCTAGGGAATATTTTTTTTCATATGTTAACTCTAAAGTAAATATAACCAAACTAAAGTCTTAAATGTATTGCTAAAACCTGCCCTAGTGACAAGAATAAATTCTAGCATCGTTGAGCCCAAATTCCTGAAAAATTAAATTCATGGAAATTGTACTATGAATGTTGATACAGTTTCAACTTAGGTATGTGGCAGCTCAATGATGCTTGAAATGAGAGAAAAAAAATACTTTGTGTGACACTCTGAAAGTAGCAAATTATCTTTTGCATACAGCACTGAAGAGGAAAAAATAGCTTAACTCATTTTGTTGTATAAAATCACGTCTTTTTATCACAGTAAAAGCTTGAAGTAGTTAAAACTATTAACAAGTCATATTTGTGTGTTGTTCACAGATAACAATTATAGATTAAACTTTATAAAATATGTACTTGATCTCATAGAATATGAAAATCAATAAATAATTAAGAAAATAAATAAAGTTCACCTACTTTTGAAATATTACTTGATCGACTCGCAGATCGTCCTGGGGATTTGTCATTCTGAAAAATAAAATCAGAGACATTGATTTAAAATATGGCAATAGACTTTACCAATGAGGGGAAAAAAGCATAGCATAGGCAGTTGAGTTAATAGACATACAAATTGCTTATACAGGATGACTTATTTCTTACTAAATTGTATTTCTCTAGTGCATAACAGTGTCCTTTTAAAAATGTTTCAATTAACTTTAGGGTTAATTGACTTTAGGGTTAATATATCAGTCTAGAAGTATTTATTTCCAAGAAATGCTTATTTGTCTAGAAAAATGTATGCAGTTCATTTGAAATAAAATTAGACAGTGAAAATATAGTTCATTATTTCTTCCTTTTTCTTTTGCTACCAGGAAATTCCGAGTAAATAAATTCTCATTCTCAGTGTCAGTAAATACTGCATACCAGGTACATGGTACATCTAATTTGTGTTCTTCTACATTGCATTTTATTGTTTTTTTTTTCTGTTATTTTCCTTTTAAAATTAAAAAATTCTAAAAGATACTTTTTATGTTTAAAACATTAAATTGTTTAAGTTAAAAATAATTTAAAAATTATTTTAAAATTTAAAACTTGAAAATAAGTTAAAAAAACTATGCCTTTAGTTTTTTCCTCTTAAAGATTTTCCAACTTAGTAGAAAAGAAGCATAAAAAAAGGTTTTGAATAGATAAATTAAAAAAAAAAAAGTCACGCAATTTTAAAGTAGGAAGGGATCCTAAAGAGTGTTACCTCTCATTTGAAGTCCAGAGGCATTCTGTTCCTGGCAGCCACAGAGCCTCAGACTAGTCTAGTCTGGTTGTTCTTTCCACTCTGCCAATTATTTGCTCATGGATAAGTGACTGGCAAATCAGAATGTATGCATTTTACATGTAGCAAGAGATCAAAGTACACATCTCCTTCTGTAGAGAAAATGTTTTTGAAAGAACTTGTTCTAGGCACTAAAATGTTATAAAGGATCTGAATTAACATTGCCATTGAAATACTTTAGTATTCTTTCAAAAAGAATTTTCTGAGCATTTGGACTTGGCACAAAAGTGGACCTGACTAGACAGCTACAGTGCACCTTGACAGAGGTCATTTTTGAGAACTAAGTTGTTGTAACCACCTGTGGATCTGAAATTGCCCCATGATGACTGCTTGAGACAGTTTCGGAAACACGCTGATGACAAGATATGGCAAATGTGTTACTGTGGAAATACAGTAGCTGCATTCACTGCAGACTGTCACTGTGTCATGCACAGGCTTCCAGATATTTCAGCTGAACAGTACTTTTTCCTTTACATGCAACATCCATCTCCTACAACCACCGATGTCACTGTGGAGCGTGTTATTACAGACCAAGATGAGTCACAGCGATACGATTAGTTACACCTCATAACAGCCCCGTGATCCAAAGGGAGATTAATGTATCTACTACTAGGAGGCATTTTTCCTTGATTAGCTTCCTCTGGTGATGGAGAGAGGTGCTTTTCTACTGACATCTCCTCTTCTAGAGACCAGAAAACAAAATCAATACATCTTTCCTTCTCAGTGAAATTCATGATTTTGACACAATAGAACAGAGGCAAATAGGCCACATAATAGGCTTTGGGAGCAGTTTCATTTAGCAGTTATTTTATTTTCTATATTTAAATGCTATTGAGAACATGATTAAGGAACTAGAATTGAAAGGTGCTTCAGCAAGAACCAAGAGGTGCTGTGAGAAATTTAATTTAGCATCAGATTACTTAATTTTTCAAACCAAACAGGACTTCATGGTGTTTTCAGATAAAACAAGTAGGGTGAGGGTCCCTTCGCAGTTGTGAATGAGTTCAGCATAGCGTAATAATAATGAGATAATTCCCATACTCTGCACCAGCAACCCCAAATGCAATGAGAGGAAACATCTGCTTGATTATTTAGTACTTCAAGAGAACTTTTACCTTGAAATCCACTGGTAGCATTTTCTCCTAGGTGTTGAAAGAAATCAATGAGTTTAGGCAAAGGTTAAACTTTTTGCCATGGCTAATGTCTCTATTGTCTCTATTCCAGTTAAAATGTGGGGACTAACGCTGTGACTGCCTCCTTTGTGGATTAGATCCTGACATATAAAAGTTAGAACGGAAAATCAAATTTTCCTCTGCCCCAGGGGATTAAGGAAGTGTGGTCTGCCTTGCCTTTGAAGCAAAGCACCAGAAGCACTTTCTCTCTTGGAACACTTCCAAAGCAATCTGTCCAATTTGCTAGTAATTAATTGGGTGGCTTGTTCCATTACTAATACAATGACATATTCTTCTTTGTAGATCAGTCAAATATGGTTGTCATACTTCATTACGATCAGTTTAAATTCTTTACCTTAGATTAAATAGAAGCTGTCTCAGAATCTAAGATCACTGACTGGTATCCGAATTACAGTGACCTTGTAGGTCCATAAAAGTCAGAACCAAAAAGTTCCAACAAGTCTGCATGAAAAGTCTGGGACCATCAAGGAGTGATGGTGGATCACTGCAGCTTATCTACAGTATGTGGAGGGAGATGCTTTAGTTTTACAAGTGCTTTTTAATATTTTCAAAAGGCTTCTAATTTTTAGTTTGATCTGAATGTTGTATCTAATATTGTCATTTTTGTGATTATTATTAATATAATATTTTTCAAATTTGATTTTACTAAATGTGGTTAGAATTTTATTACCAGCAGGAAAAAATGATTACCAAATTAAAAAAATTATTACTAAACTGCTTTAATATATTTTTAATGTCATAATTTAAGGACAGCGACATAGTTCCTTTAAAAGGAAATAGTCTAAGTTAAAGAATACATGGTATGGCTGGACATGTAATTAGTTACCTATGAATATTCTGTGTATTATACCATTGATCAGAAGAGGGCAGTAAGGAAGCTTGAAGGAGGTTTTGTATGTAAACTAAAACAACTATTTCCAAGTGAAGGAACCAGAATAAAACGGTCTCACATAGACCACTGTTACAATGCTATTTTCTTGTATTTTTCTCTTTCCCCTATCTCCATCCCTAGGCTAAAAGTCAAGAGTATTTGAAAGGAGAAAAAGAATGAGATAATCTGAAGGGGCACCAACTGAGGTACAACTCAGTTGGTGCCCCTTCAGATTATAAGGTACAACTGAGTTGTACCTTACTTTTAAAGAATTCTAAGTAGACAATAGATTACTTTTGCTAGGGTAAGTAAAGCTTGGAATAGAAGTCTTAAAGCAATGTGGCTTATGAAAATAATAAACAATAACAGAGAGAATTTGAATAATGCAATAAAACTTGACTAATAGATATATAAATAAAATCTCATGTCCATTAATTAAAAAATATTCTTTTTAATAAAATGTTAAAAATTTATTTGGCCTCAAATAATACCTTAACAAAATATTCAAGTAAAGATTTTATAGGGTACTTCTGTTGATATTGGGGCAATAAAATTAGAAATAAACATTTGAAATGTGACTACTAAATCTTAATCAGCTGAAAATTAATCAGATAATGTTTGGTCCATAGAAATAAAAACTCTCTGAAAAATTATAGCCAGAAACTCTAAAAAATATCATACTAAGACCTATAGATCACAGCAAAAGCTGTATCCAGGTAAACATTTATAACTACAAATTCCTTTTTTAAAAGAGAACACAGTTCAAAACAAAATAAAATATAAAAAAAGTTATGAAATAAAAAAGCTAAAACTCATTAAATAGATATAAATAAAAATGATAAATACTTTCTTTGAGCAGTCCTTGAAAAAAAATTACAAAACAGATGAACTTTCTATAAGACTTATTAAGAAAAAAGAGAGAGCAAAATTGTATAAGAAATGAGAAAGATACATAACCAAAGACAAAGAAAGTATTAGAAAAATTATAAAAGCTAACTGTAATGCTGGTGCAACAAATTTGAAAATCTAGAGGAAATGAAATATTATTCTGGCAAAATAAAAGTTGCCAGAATTTATTTAAGAAAGAGGAAAGTTTGACAAACAACAAATAAGAGATGAGAAAAGTAAATGACAGTTTATATGCCCTAAAAAGGATAAAGACATGATGTCTTCACAACTGAGTTGTACCTTACTTTTAAAGAACGCATAATTCCAATTTTATTTACATTATCCTTGACCATAGAATCATAAATTTCCCTAATTCATATTATTAATCCTGCATAAATGAAACTCCAAATGCATTAAGAAAGCACCCAAAAAGTAAAAAGAAAAGGGACTACAGATGCAAAAATTCTTTAAAAAATACTGCCTTATATTTAAATAGTAGCATGTATCTTTGATATACCAGCAGTTTATAAAAAACAAAAGTACAGGGAATAGAATAAATAAAATTAATTCCAGATATTTCCTTATCAGGAAATCTGTCAACACAATTCTTTAGATGAATACATTGAAAGAGAAAAACATTATGATCTTAAAATTAAATGATGAAAAGATATTTGATAAATTTCAGC
>NW_011888869.1:3366110-3367057 GCF_000151845.1 Pteropus vampyrus
GTAAAAGGACAGAACCTCTATAAGAAGTGCCTATGTGTACATATATTTGCGTGCAGACACGTATTTGTACATGACTACACAAGGACAAAAACATCAAAGAGCGATATGCATGAGTGTGTTAGCATGAATTTTTTCGTGGGGAGGGCGGTAGTAGGAGGGCAGAGGGAGAGACAGTGGAAGAGGGAAAAAGAGGAGGAGATAAGGCAAAAATATGTCCTTAAAAAGCAAAAGAGCGCAAGAGCCTTTTGGATGCCTGTTTATGTTAAAATTATATATAGATACACAGAATTATAATGCAAATATGAAGTTATAACTTTGTCTATTGGCAGGAAGTAATATCTATCCACGAGATATTATTAAGGTAAAAAAGAACAATGAGTAGAAGTTTTCATTTCTTTAAAAACAAGTATACAGAAGTTCTACGCATGTTTTCTATTTACATATATATTTTTGACTGAGCAAAATATGCTCATCCAATATTAGTTATTAATATACCAATCTACTCACAATGGCTTCAGTCCCTTAGCATGGTGGGACTGAAGGGGAGCAGTGAGGCCCATGGGAGATATTCTAGCTTTTTCTGTAAATATCTTTGTATTGTACAGTTTTACTTTTCATAGTCTTTTTTTGGTAAGATAGCAATACATATACACATGTATGTATATATCATAAAGAGAAGTGTGTGAGTGTATGTGTGATCAAAAAGAGCTACAAGGAACATTTGATGCTTATATTCCTCAAGACAGTACAGTACCTGTAGCATAAGGCACTGAATCAATTATTAAATCAAGTAGGATTAGTGAAAAAAATCGCAGGATTTGTGGTTATAATACCTGCATTAGAATTGCAGCTTCATGACTATGTGGCCGTAAGAACATCATTTACCTTCTTTGGCCCTGTCTTGCTGAATTTGCAAAATAGGCCTCAGGACCTTATAGAATAGCCAT
>NW_011888869.1:3367107-3368966 GCF_000151845.1 Pteropus vampyrus
AAAAAACCTTTTTTTATTGATAATATAGAAATTCCAAGAGTTTCTAGTTGAAAAAGAAAACTACTACAATTAATTAGACTTTAGTACAATGACTAGATTCAAGATAATTATACCTTCGCAGAGTATACTAAATTTTCTAAAATCCATTCTTCTATATTAACAGCATAGGAACTGGGTATATATATTACCAGTCTTGTTACATCTCCCTTCCAGTTACAGGTTGCCTACGACTAAATTCTCTTCAGTGAGATGTGAACAGAGCCAGTAAATGTCAGTTTCCTGCCTGTCCCATAAATCTAAAATTTCTTCCATGTTTTTTCTATTGCTCTGTGCTAGGACGGTGAGTATCAGAGCAAGCCAGGAAGCCACATATTAAAGATAGTAGAGCTGAATTCTCTTGAGTCTTTCCTTCAATGACCTCTGACGATTTGAAACATATTTTCTAAACCGTCATGAGAGAGAGAAATAAGCTTGTATTTCTTTTGAGCCATCACTTGTTTGGATTTATTATAACAGTTTAGTCTTTCCTAATGGAAATACTGCAAAATCAATAACTTTCTTCTAGTAATAAATTTCCAGAAGTATAGTTATAAAAACAAAAACAGTAAAACACTTAGGAATAAATTTAACAAGGAAATCATAAAATCTTATTAAAAATATAAACTATGAAACTTAACTGAAGAGTGTAAATCATGATCTGAACACATGGAAAGCACCATTCCTTGACGGGAAGATAATTTCATAAATATAAATCCTCTACAAAATTGACATATAAGTAGAATTTAGTTCCATTTAAATCCCCAATGGGGCTAATGCCTTTCTTTCTGAAGGAGAGAAAATGATCTTAAAGAACATCTATAGAAAAAGAAATGCCTTAGAATAGCCAAGAAAGTAATGATAAACAGGAGGTCTCCCGATGTTAGGCATTATCTGTATTAAAAGTCACTGTGATTAAGTCACTATGGTATCGAGATGAGAATTAACCCAGTGAAATCTAGAATAGGAAATCCAGAAATAGATATAAGAATTTCACATAGAACAAAACTGGTATTTCAAATCAATATTGAAATGATAGTTAGTATAATGAATGTTTCTGGACAACTGGCTCTCCATGTAGAAGAAAAAGTCAAACCCCTATCCCATTGTATGTACAACCAAAGACTCTAGATTGTATAGCCTTAAATATGAGAAATAAAAAAGAAATCTTTGAAATGAACCTAAATTATGAATTCAATATCGAGGTGGGAGAGTATAACTAATACAGGAACCAGAAGCTATATCATATTTGATTATATTGTATTTGAAAAAAAGACAAAAGTTAAAGTGAATAAACAAACAATAGAGTTAAAAAAAAGTACAGCACAGAGACTGATAAGTTCAATTTCTATAATATGCAAAGAGATTGTGTCTATTCACACAGAAAGACAACAGAAAGGCAACAGAAAAGAAGCCTGATAGAAAAAATTTAAACAAAAGATAAGAATAGAAATTCACACACAAAAAAAAGAACTACAGATTTTTAATAAACATATGACAAGTTGCTTAAAATCACAGTCAAGAAAATGCAAATAAAAATAATACACTGCTTTGTACTCATCATGCTGGAAAAATTGAAAAGAGTAATAGCCTCTATTGCTGGTGAGGATAAAAGAAAAGTACTCTTAAAAATTGTTAGTCGAAGTGTGAATTTTTGCAATATCATTAAAAAAATCTGGTAACATCTGGTAAAAGTAAAAATATAATATTATGCAGTAATCTGACTCCTGGGAATCTATCCCAGAGAAATAAAAAAACTGGTACACAAAGATATGTGAATAAGAACACTTAATTTGACTCTGTCCTTAATTGAAAAAAAAAAA
>NW_011888869.1:3372166-3395516 GCF_000151845.1 Pteropus vampyrus
CATAAGGCACTGAATCAATTATTAAATCAAGTAGGATTAGTGAAAAAAATCGCAGGATTTGTGGTTATAATACCTGCATTAGAATTGCAGCTTCATGACTATGTGGCCGTAAGAACATCATTTACCTTCTTTGGCCCTGTCTTGCTGAATTTGCAAAATAGGCCTCAGGACCTTATAGAATAGCCATAGAAGCAAATACGATAAACTCTGAGAAAATATATTCCAAACTGTAAATCATCATGTAAATATAAACTAGACCTATTAGGATTTTTAAGCTTGGATTTGCTAGAGTTAAAGAAAGATCATGAAATGAACACTTACTTATAAGTGGCCACATTTATTGTTAAATTTTACTGATATAGGATTTTCTGAAAATACTCTAAATTTTTTTTAAATAAGCATATCATTCTCAAATACCAAATTTAATGTAAAAACTCACTCATTTTGCTAATTATGACAATGAATAACAGCTTTATTTGTATTCAGATGGCCCAAACAATTGTATTAGCTAGGAAATAAAAAAATACAAAACTCATGCTATGGAAATCTCCCCTCCTTCCCTAAAAAGTTGTGCAAAAACATGCCCTTGATGTACACACTTCTAAAAAAGACCATCTACTGATGAATGACACGTCAATCTGAACAAGTTAGTAATTGCAATTCCTAGCATGAGAACAAAAGGATATGTTTATTTTTAAAAACTCTGCACATTCCAGTAGTGAAAATGTTTCAAACTGAATCTTATTTGGATGGAAAGAAGTACATAGTAAGGAGATCACTGGCTTAATGGCCAGAGCACCAGGGAAAAAGCCTTGGGGTTTATAATTCGACAACATCCAGTTATGAAAAGACAGAAAATAAGGAGCACTGAATGGCTGTTAAAATGCAGAAAGTGAAGATTTCAGTTCAGTGGCACATGTGAAAAGGTGATTACGGTTATTTATTTATTTATTTATTTATTTATTTTTAATAGTACAAGGAATGAGGTCAGTATACGCTTTTAGTGTACAACAGTTGAACCTTATAAGAGTATAATATATGAAGTTTTATTTGTTCCCACAATTCTGTTCTATATGACTATGTTCGCATTAAAAACAAGGAGCTCACCACTCCTCTAGTATTCTAAGAGTAGACACATAATTTACAAAACTTCTTGTATTTTTTTATTGATCTTTATATAAAGTTCGTTTTGCTCATACACTCTCACAATAATCTTCTTACTTAATATTGCCAAAAGAAAAATCTACATTCAGTTTCCTTAAAAAGATTTTTTTCTTTGCAAAACACAAAATATAAAGACCCCTTTCTTATTAATTATATGATTGTTTTTCCAATAAATGCTTAACATTTCACTGATCTTTAGGCTTTTTTTTTTTCTTTCCTGTCTTGGAACCTCAGAGTTTCAGCAATAATTAAAGACATCTTATGTTCATTTATGTTCCAAATGTTATAGTCACAGGTGTGTTGATCATCTCCATTTCTCTCTAAGATCCATGCCCCACTCATCTCCACGATGCCATGTGCTCAGGAGGCACACCTGGATGGATCTCATCTCAATCTCCTTTGTTCTCTGACTTCCAATTTCATTTTATCAATGCAGAGCCCCCATAGGTGATTATAGGAATGGAGGATAATGAAGGCAGAGTAATTTAACCCTCCTTGGGACATCAGCAGAGGCTGGCCTGTCCCTAAATTGCAGGTCTCAGCATTTGTCAGGGAGCCCTTTTTCACAAACCCTTCTCTGTATCTGGAATCTGAAAAGTGCTCCTTCTCCTGGAGTCTTCAAGCCTGTGGGTAGAAACCACCCACTGCTGTTTCTAGCCATGGGGTAGTGAACTATCCTTTGTATTCTCTATATAATCTGCTCACACCGGTTGTAAAGACTATTAATTCTTTTCAAATTATCCAATTCGAAAGTGCCATCTGTTTCTTTCTAGACCTGATGGATAAAAATTATCTTTAGTATTCCTTGTACAGTTTTCTAAAAAATTATTATTAAGTTTTGCTATTTTGATTACATTAAAATCTTAGAAGATCACTTTGGAGGTATGGTCATATTTGACCAACCACAGTCTGCAGCTACTAGAAAATCTATCACGTACCTTTCAAACCACTTTTTTAAATGAGTTACATTGTTTTCTTCTGTGGGTACAATTTAGGAATGGAGACATGTTTGTAATATAGTCCACACATTAGAGACCATTTAAAATATGCTGTATAGTGGGATGTTTTCATTAGCATTTTTCATCTTCTATTCTAGTAAAAGCATTTCAGTAACTATATATTTCTTAGACACTGTCAAGGAAAGTTCAGGCTAGATTTTTTTTATTAAATTTTGGAATAGGATTAAAAAATTCTAAAATCTACATGGTAGGTGTATGTGTGCATTGAAGTGTGTGTGTGTGTGTGTGTGTGTGTGTGTGTGTGTGTGTCATGTGTGTGTGTGTGTGCCATAGATTTAGTATGAAAAAACACAAAGTTGTTTCTATGATAAATTCAACAATACATTCCTTATCTGAAGGCATAAAATTTAAAAATATTAAACATTTTGCAATCCAAGCAAATGTATGTTTAGGAGAATTTATGATGCATGCAAAGGTTGGTAATTCTTACTCTGTACTTGGGAAGAGCCTCACTTAAATGGGATGGACCTACTTCAAGCATTGCATTACTGTGCTCGACTTCTATTCTTGCCCTGACTCCATTATTCAACTCTTCCTCTCTCTTTCTTTCTGTTAGTAATAGGTAAAGAAACTTGACAAGATACAGAGGACAAACCAGTGATTGCCAGAGGAGAGGAGGGTTGAGAGGCTGGGTGAAAAAGTTGAAGGGATGAAGACATACAAATTAGTAGTTACAAAATAGTCATGGAGACGTAGAATATAGAATAGGTTAAATAGTCAATATTATTGTAATATTTATGTACAGTGCCAAATGGTGCTAGAGTAATTACGGGGATTACTTCATAAATTATATAAATGTCTAACCATTGTACTGTATACTTGAAACTAAAAAAAAAAAAAAAATGAAATGTGATGAAATTTTATCCTTGGGTATGTAAATTCTCATTCTGTAAAATATCTGAGGAGACGAGATTTTCCTAGTTAAACAAATAGGCACGCAACCTACGTATGAATCAGAAAATCTGACATATCTAAGTTTCAGGTCTTTTTCTTGTTACTTATTTTTGGTCTTTTTCTGACAATCCCTCTTATATAACAATATTGTCCCAGGAAGAAGTCTAGAGTTACATATCTAGAGTTACATATCTTAAGGCAGCATTTAATGGAGCTCTTTTTAGGAAGACAGCCTGAAAGTCAACCTTAGTTTGCATGAATGCAAATCTCACCCGTGGATGAGAAAGATCACAGCCGGACTGTTTCTAAACAATCAGCAGCTTTAACATATCCTTTCTCTTTTTACCTTTATCTTTCTCTGTTGCTACCATCTTAAACTATTTTAAGAACAAACCAAAAATTTGAATCCACACAGTCAGACAAGAATTTCGGGATTCTTGTCTATTATGATTAGACAAATGATAGAGGGTAGGAAAATAAGCAACCTCACAAGGGCCCATAGTAAAATCAAATTTAATTTTTCCACATACACACTCTCTTTAACCCAGGAGGAAATGATTAGAAATGGCACTGGAGAGTTATTACTTAACATAGTATTATAACCAATAAATAGTAAATTTGCCAGAATGTTTGGGCTCAAATTCCAACCACACTACTTCTGGTGTGACCTTGGGCAAGTTACTTATCCACTTGCAACTTCTGTTGATGCATCTGTAGAATGCTGATAATAATACAGTCCTCTCAAGGTTGTTGTGAGAATGAAATTATTCAGTGGGAATTAAATTAGATAAAGTGTTTAGTGTGGAACATAATATGCTAAACAAATGGTAGCTTAATCTTATGCTTTATATAAGTTTTGTATCTTATTTATGTACAGCCTGTTTTTTTTATTACATTAGTGACATAATCTGTTAGAAATAGCTCTGAATCCATTATTTGAAAATGTGAAAAATTAATTTCAGACATATGTTATGAAGCATTTCTTCATAAAATTAAAACTACCCCTTCTAATCTCACTTATGGACAGTAGTAGAGGTGCAAGACCTCATCTAATAGGATAAAACTATATGGAATGGGATGGCTGCCTCAGGCACTCACCTAGATGACACTCACAACCATTAGTCTCAGTGGCTTTGGTCACTTACAGAGAAGTCTTAACAAGTTGGCACATTGTAATAAACAACTATGATGAAATGTGTGGTAGTAAAGAGATGGGAAGAAATGATTTATGGCTACCAAATAAGACATCAATTAGTAAATATATAATAAGCATAGTAATAACAATAAAAAACAATAAACATCACAGTGAATTTTCAGTCCTTTTCCTCACTTTCATTTATTTATGGCCCATTTTTGATAATGTAACTGGTTCAAATTCTAGATCAGTTCACCAATCACTAGCATACGATTTGGGGCCACTTTACTTCTCAGTGTCTTGCTTATTCTTTTTCTAGGTTTTTAATGATTGTAAGTATTATAAATACCAGACTAAGTAGGATTTCTGGAACACTTTCAATAAAAAGGCAATTGAAGGGAAAGGTTTGAAAATGCAAGGTTTTAGCCACTTCACTTCCGTGAACTGCCTGATTCTCCACCATGCATGTAGAAGCCGCCCCAAATAAATACATGATGGAAGTCAAAATTTTCTTGCTATACAAATTCAACTGCTATAGAAACCTCCTAGCCCCTAGTTCTAACTATGCTACTGTCCACAAACTTCTCTAACATAAAAATTGTGGAAACTCGTTGTTCATAAATAACAATTACTAACAAAATTAATTTGGGTGTAAGTTTATATATATTATTCTACTACTATTACTTGACGAATTGTTTCTCAAGAGAAGGGACTATATTTCAATTACATTTTTATTCTCTTAAATCCAATCCAATACTTGCCTGGAGCATCAGAGATGTTTAATACATTAAATAAAACTATGATTCATTCTTTATGTTTGTTTCAGAGAGATATTAGCATAGGTATTCTTGAGATAGACAGCAAGTATACAATGGTAATTTATAAGATATTTCATTCATGCATAATAAAATATGCCTTTATTATTATGCATGTATAATAGTAAAATAAAAACTCATACCTGTTTTTTAAATGTGGTAAATTATAAAGTTACAAATACAAAGCAACATTAAACTGATTTTGGCCATAGCACATTATATTTTGGATTTCATATACAATACTATCAAATCCTCCATGTGGTAACACTATTTATGAATGTTTAGTAGCAGTACTGAATTAATCAGAAGCTATCATACTTTGACCTAGGATGGTGAGCTGATATTTTAAAAAAGAGGTAGAAAAAACAGTAGACTGATACCCTGAAAGTGATACCTGAAATTCCAGTATTATGTTATTCTGCATCTACTTTAGTTGACACTCTCTCAGCAAAGATACTAACTTTTATATATTTGAGCTTCTTTAGGTTTATAAAGTGTTTACATAATTTCAACTACCCAGATATAAAAATCTGAAAGGGCTGACCTTTAATCTCAGTGGAAATCACTGAGATCCAAGACATGCACATATGTGCACAAAAGAACATGAATTAATGACTATTCAAGACGTTTGAATTTCACGTAATATAAAAAATCTCTAGGGATAAAACACAATACAATAAGGTCTGGCATATCTGCTGAAAATTCTCTACTTCAGTATCAGAAGTTCAAAAGGCATTAAGACCTTTGACCACAAGGAGATTAAAAAAAAAAATGAATGAATTTTCCACCACATTCTGTGGGATAAATAAAGATTAACGCTTCCTAGATCTCCACTTATAATAAGATAGTCTAGGGAATAATTTAGTTTCTAAATTTTTTGACAAACATAAAAATGTAAAGTACAGAAATTTTATCAAGAATACAAGAAGATAGGTATAGGCAGTCATCAAAATATTGGTACTCAGAATAAAATGACTCAAAATATCGGGAACTCAAATTGGTGGTTTAAAATAAAATAATGTTAGTAAATTATTATTTATCACCAGGAGATTCATGTGCTTATGTAACTGGTTTTCTGAAAGTCTTTATAAAACAAAAAACACTGAACTTTTATGATGGCAGGTTCTAGGAGGCCTATCAAATCTAGTAAATATGATTCAATTTATATAAAAAACAAGCATCTAATAGATACTATTAGTTGGTTTTAGTCATAATTTAAAAACTCTGCTTCACAAGACAAGATGCACAATTTTATATATCTTTATTTAGTAACTTGCAAATTACTTTTATAGTAATAGGTAAGAGTCATTTCATAGCCTTCCAGATGATAATATTGATTTCAGATGTTGATGCTAGATAGAATTAAAGTCAACTAAAATCAGACAACATAAAAAACAATAAAAATCCATTATTTTTCTAGAAAATCAAACAGAGCTTAACCTATAAATATGTATGTAGAATTTATCATGTTAACAGATTACTAATATGCTCCCTTTGCAAATGGAGTCCAAGAACATGATGTTCCATTTGTTTTGTAATGGTGCTGACTTGTCCTGGGGCAACTCCAAGATTAGTCTCTTGGGGACAAGTGGGTAAATCATTTACAGGCAGCTGGCAGGTTGGAGTGCAGCCATTTGCAAAAAAAAAAATCATCACCTAAAAACCAAAAAGTTCACAGAACTACCAAAGTTTGAGTTGGCTGCTATTACAAATCTAGAAAGATTTTATCCATAGTTATTCAAATGGGCAAATTAAATTTTTTCATAGAATTTAATAGCCGTGTGAGAATAAATGTTTTAACAAGACATATAAATTTATAATGTCTTTAGAAAAAATAAGTGTCCTGAAGTATGTGATGTTATAGTTGCTGATTTATTTTAGTGAGTTTATATTTCACAATGGGTGATATAAATCATGCCACAGAAGAAGAAAACATGGATAAGGAAAATAAAAAATAAAATTTAATAAAATAAAAATAAAATTTAAATGATAAAAGATAATACATTTTCCATTTAATAAGTGCTTTAGAAAATTAATTTAAGAGCAAATCCTCTAACTTTTCAGTTTGTAATTGTGAGGCAGTTCAGAACAGCATGTACCGGCACAGAATCTCAAGTCAGAAATCGCAGGGCTTAAGTCCTGGTTCTATAATTTGTTGATTAGCTGTGCAATCTTGGGAAACTTACTGAACCTCTCTGTATCTGTTGCAGCAATTGTAAAAGGTAAATAACAATAATACTCATCATTAAGCACTTTTATTATAAGAATTAAATGAGATGCTTCATGGAAAAATTTTAGTCTCTATCCAGTTAATATGTTTTTAATTTTCATTAAACTATTATGTTTAGAATATTTTATTTTACATGGCTTCCAATGATCTTCTAAAGTAAATGTTTAAAAAATGATAAAAAATATAAGCAGTCACTTATGTTTAACTTTTAGGTTATCACTGCATTTTATGGCATAGAATTACACATTTTATTAAAGCAATATTTTAAAAGTAACACTATGGGGAAATATGTCAGCATGAGCAATCAAAGCATCATCAACTGTCAGATTTAAGAAGTACCTTTTGAACTTTTTATTTTTACAGATGAAACAGATAAGAATGAGTGAAGTAATTCACTCACGGCCCTAGTTAACTTGTCGCACCTCAATTTCTGCCACAAGTTCAATATTTATTCAGCTGAACTTACTCAGTATTCATTATTTCGTTAATTTATTCATCCAATCAACAAATACTTATAGACACTGCTTGTTGACAACACAGTGAATAAAGTGCAAATTTAAAGGACATAAAAATAATTAAAATTTATAATATATGTAAATTTCATTGATGATAAAGAATGTTTAATAAGTGATGAGTGAAGTCATCACTTGAACTTCACAGAAGTAGTAAATAATAATATTGTTACTTGTGGAACTGCTCTGTTTTCTTTCTTTCACATCCAAAGGGTATTACTTGTGACTACTAATTGTGGTCCGATAATTTCATAGCATCGAATATCACTAAAAGTCATTTTTTATAGCTTTTTCCTCTCCCAATGCCACCCCTGCCTCCAGTAACCATTGTAACACTCTTTAGGCTGAATTCTTTCTTTTTCAGACAGCTAAAAGTTGGAGGGCCCTAGGGATTACCTTTTAGACTTCTTTCTTCTATATTTAGTCACTCATTGGAGACTCTTCTAGTTGAATGGACTTAAGCACAACCAATAGGATAAAGGCATCTGAATTCATAACTCATTGTCTGATCTCTCATTTGAACTTCAGACTCATCTGTCCAACTCCTTTCTCATCATGTCCAACTACCCACTTAGTATCTCTACATAGATTTCTAATAGGCAACTCAAATTTACTTGCCCAAGTCTAAGTCATCTCTAGAATGGTGAAGGACAAGAGCCACTCAAATAATCTAGGGCCTGCCCAAGATAACTGGAATTGAAAGGTGACATAAGTATCCACATCTTTCATGGAGCCCTTGGTATTTAATTAAAGGAATAAATTTTAAAACAGAATTTTAATTAGGTTCAGGAAAAAATACTAACGTGACACTCATTCCTTATATCCCAGCACATACATACACAATCCATTATCCTCATGGCAACCAGAATTATCCTTTAAAATAAATCAGGCTACTCAGTGATAGGAATTCTGTGAGCATTGCCCACTGTAACACTGCATGGTCATAATTAATTGGAATTATTTCTGGCCAATCTGGAGTAATGGGGACCAAATTTATCTTTCCATCTGAAACAACTAAAACACCCCCAACAAAACATAAGAAACAATAGCTCTCAAGATAGGGGGCAACAAAGGACAGCAATCCTGAGAGACGACATACAAATGAAATCAGCCCTACGGTTCATCCAGATTTCCTCCTAGAGAGTTTCTAGGTAATAGCAAGCATATGGAGGAAAAAGCCCAGCAGAAATTGGCAGGTTCTCTGAGTTGAGGAGATGGTTTTGGAAGTCAAAGACAACCAACGAGGTGAGAGTTCATAGAACTCAGTACCAGAGAAGAGATAATGGCATAGCAAGTGAGCTCAAGAGATGCTCAGGGGATCCTTCAGATAGTCAGCTGAGCATTGATCAGCACATGCATGTGAGGAAATTACCTGAAGGGGCCACCTGAAAAGGTTAGTGAAAACAGTGCCCAGATATCATACAAGGCTAGGAATAGTGTTTATTACTAACAGCGAGAGTTGACAACCTTATAATTTACAGATATTGGTTACAGTATTATGGGGGTCTTGCTTAGCAATGAGAAAAAAGAATGACCCAAGAATAAAATCTGTCTTATCTGGCTTAATACAATCTCAAAGCAAGACTGAAAAGAATCACACTGTTTCCAATGAACTAAATTCCAGGACAAAGTTCAACAATATTTTTAGAAATATACATATATCCAGTACACAGTGAAGTAAAATACACAATGTCTGTGATGCAATCAAAAGTTACTAGGCATACAAAAAAAAAAAAAAAGGCAAGAAATACAAACTATATTGGGGAGAAAAACCAATCAACTAAAAACTGTTCTATAAATAACAAGGATGACAGAATTACTACACTAGGGCATTAAGAATTACTATGACTCTATTCCATATGTTCAAGATGCTAAAGGCAAGCCTGAAAACATAAAAAAGTAGATATAAAAGAAATAAAAAAAGACTAAATGAAATTCCTAAAGGTGAAAACTACAGTATGAGATGAATAATGCACTGGTGGAATTAACTACAGATTAGATTTACAGAAAAACAATCAGTGAACTTGAAGAAAGCAAAAAAACTCTTTAAAATGGAATGCAGGAAAAAAAAAGATGAAAAAGAAGGAAAGGGTATCAGTGAGCTGGAGGACAAGTTCAGGCAGCCAAATATACATGCAGTGGGAATTCCCAGTGGAGGAGAGAGAGAGTAAAGAATATTATTTTCTAAATGATGGATATTATAAATGCATAGATCCAAGACATTCAATTAACAGTAAGCACAAAAACATGAAGACACTGTATGAAGGCACATCATAATTAAACTGCCTCAAGCCACAGATTAAGAGAAAAATTTTCAAGCAGAGAAAAAAAGACATTATGTAGAAGAACAAAGCTAAGATTGTCAGCAGATTTCTCACTGGAAACAATGCAAGCTTGAAAACAGTAAAGCAACATCTTTAAAGCAACAAAAGAAAAAAGAAATTTTCAATTTATAATTTTACCCAGTGAAAATATCTCCCCAAAATGAAGGCAAAATAAAGACATATTCAAACATACAAAAACTAAAAGAGTTCACCACCCTCAGACTTGCTTGCATTACAAGAAATGTCGAAGGAAGTCTTTCAAACAGAATGATTACTGATGGAAACCTGGATCTCTGCAAGGGATAAAGAGCACTAGAAACGGTAACTATTGTCAAGAAAGAAAGTGAGGGAGGGAAGGAGGGAGGGAGGAAGGAAAATTATTCTAGCTTTCATATCTTGTTAAAAAATTAATTCGTAATGAATCATAGGTATAAATAGAAAACCCCAAACTATAAAATTTCTAGAAGAAAATACAGGAGAAATCTTTGTAACCTCAGGTTAGGCACAGTTTTCTTAGATAAGATACAAAAAGCCTAACTCACAAAATTAAAGATAATGATAAACTGAACTTCACCAAAATTAAGAACTTCTGATCTTCAAAAGATACTGGTAAAAGAGCGAAAACACAAATCACATATTAAATCAAGGACTTTCGTCCCGATTTTACAAAGAACTTGCAATATTCAATAATAAAACAAACAACTCAAATATTTGCAAAGATTTGAACAGATTCTTCACCAAAGAAGGCATTCAGATGACAAATAAGCACATGAAATATGGTCAATATTTTTGGTCCATTACTAGGGAAATAAAAATTAAAACCACAGTGAGATACCACTATGTACCAATCTGAATGGCTAAAATTTAAAAATAACAAACAAAAACGATTGACCGTTTTAACTGTTAGCAGGATAAGAGAAAGTGGCAGCCCTACACTGATGGTAGAAATAAATAATGGTACATCCACTTTGAAAATAACATGGCAATTTCTTAAAAGTTAAATACACATCTACCATATGTCTTAGCCATTCTACTTTTAGATATTTTACCCAAGAGAAATTAAAACATATGTCTATACAAACACTTGCACACAAATTTTCATAGCATCCTTATTTATGATCTCAAAAAAAAAATATCTGGAAACAATCTAAATGTCCTTTACCACGTGAAGAAATAAGTTGTGGATTTTCTATGCAATAGAATATGACTCAGCAATAAAAGGGTTAAACACCGATGCACAAAATACAGGTGGCTTTTTAAACAATCACACTGAGCAAAGGAACCAAACCAAAAAAGAGTACATGCTTTTCATAATTGTACAGTTCTAGAACAGAATGTTCAAATTCTAGAGCATGCAAACTAAAGCAGATTAGTTGTTGCCTGGGGATGAGGGTGGTAGAGAAGGGCAGGATGGGGGAATTACACAAGGACTCAAGGAAATCTTTGGGGAGAAGGTTATGTTCATTATATCGATTGTGATAATGGTTTCAACAGGTTTATAGGTATGACGGCATTTATCAAACTTTAAAAATTTGCAATTTATAGTGTGCCAATTATATCTCAATAAAGTAAAAATATATTAATCAGATCATACCACTCTTCTGCTCAAAGCCCTCTATTGCTTTCCCTTTATTTTTAGAATGAAATTTAAAGTTCCTACTAAGAGTCAAAAGGTTTTATATGAACTGACTCCTGACTAGTGCTTCATCCTTTTTTTAAAGCGGTTCTTTCCGTTGCTAACTCCGTCCAGCCTCCCTAATGATCCTGAAAATGGCAAGCATGCCCCTGATAAGGAGCACTTGCTGTTCCCTCAGCTTCACACACCTTCCCTACAAATACGAATTCTTCTTCCTTACTCGAATCGAATGCCACTCTGAGCAGCCTTCTCTGACCACACTATTTACAGTAGCCCCCACACATTCATCATATTTCATTTTTATTACTGCAACCCATGCAGCTCCCTGGCTATTATAATCATGTGGTACTATATTAAATAATTGTTTATTTATTTATTGTCCATTTTTCCCAACAATGTGACAGCTATGGCAATGGAGAACCTGTTTTGTTTAGTGCTACAATTCTATTACCTGGGACAGTGTCTAACATACTATGCATTCAATAAAGATATACTGATGCAATTATCTAGATAATACTAAAGCCTTCCCAGAATGCTATTATACCGGAATAGCCTTTGTCAATTCTTTAAAATTTTCTTTTTTTTATTCTTGTGATATGCTGCAGTGTTATATGTGCTAGAATTAAAATCTTTAAAAAAAAAATTGAAGATACTGATCCTAACCTAGGTTTTCCCAGAGTGCAAAGAATCATGCTGAAATGGGTGGTGATGTCTGAAATATATAAGATGTTATGATGCCTAAGGGGTCTAAAGTAAAAAAAATGTAGGATATTTAAAGAGCCTAAGGGCTGTAAAAAAAATCAATACTAAATGACACTAAGTTATAGCACATCTAAGAACTATAATAAAAAATTTAAAGTAGTCAATTAGAATGCTTTTATTCTATTATTGTCAACAAATACTTTTTGTGCACATATGAGCAAGAAATTGTTTTTCATTACAAATAAAGTCTTCCATAAAAGTAATTTACTTTGTTCATACTTTTTAAATCCTATGTCTTTTTTTTTTGGTTTCCTTTTCTGTAAAAAAAATCAACACTAAATGACACTAAGTTATGTCACACCTAGAAATACGATAAAAAATTCCAAAGTAGTCAACTAGAATGCTTTTATTCTATTACAGTCAACAAACAGTTTTTGTGCATGCATGAGCAAGAGACTGTTTTTCATTACAAAGTCTTGCATAAATATAATTTACTTTGTTCATACCTTTTTAATACTATGTCTTCTTTTTGTTTTCTCTCATAGTACACAAAAGTGAAAGGGCTAATAAATTTATGATGGACCTAACACATTTAGTTGCATAGGGCATACAAACCAACCATACCTAATGTATGTGAAAGTAGAGAAACAAGTCTAGGTCCGTGTCTAAACTGCTTTAAACCACATCCTTGTAGCTTAGGCACAAAGGCAGAGCCACCTATGTTCATGAAGAACAAAGATGGGATGTACAAGGCAGCATTATGTTTGTCAGTGCCCCAAAACAGAGTCGTGGTGTCTAAGTGTCCTTTAATTAGACAACTTCTGTGGTTATTCTCACTCTCTCAAGTCACCTCCCAGCATTCACAGCTTTCTTCAGCTGCCTCTGGAAGCCGTTTAGTTCTTGGTGGTCTGGATGTGCACACGTTGAAGATATGAGAGGGTTTATATGCTTATCTGAAACGAGCAGGTCCTACAGACCTGATGTCAACAAAGAGGTTCAGATTTGACTCATGTTGCTTCAGAAAAGACTAAAGGAAATCAGTGTCTGCTTTCAAACTGGCCTAAATTAGCACAGTCAACTGTAAACTGCCGAAGACATATTTTAATCTGATTTCAGGACCTCGAAGCAAACATGAGTCTTTCTCAGTTGATGCTCAGAGAACCAAAGCCTTCTTTTCAGCCATTTAAACTACTTGACAGAACAACGCTGGGTACGTACGGGCATGTTATTCTGTTTCGCTCACGCCTTATCAGATCCCAAAATATATTTAGCATCAGGGAGCTTTTGCATATTTTTGTAAAAATATTTTCATCATCTATGATTGCCTTTTAGATTATATGGCACATGAGAGTTTACATTTTGATGTAACAAAATCTTCTTCACATTGTGAAGTAATATATTATTGGCCACCTGGTACATTTATATTAGATACAAAAACATGCCCCAAATGTCTTTATGCCTAATAAAGGCCTCTTTAAAAAAAAAAAAATCAGAATGGTGTTTTAAGGAGTGCTTTATGCCAGGTGATAAACACTCTCTCAAACTGCAGCTCTCACAAATGCAAAGCAGAAGAGAATTTCATTCTTCTATTCACGATCTAGCCTGAGAAAAATATTTCACTGCCATACACACAAAAGCCACAGCTGGATGGAGGGCATGAAAGCACTCAGGAAACTTTAAAACCTGAAGTATATTTTAAATTACAAATTACTTCAAACATCATAAATAGTCTTAATTCTCAGGCCCGTTAACTAACCTGTAACTCTTTCCTAAACTAGTTTCTAACAGAAGTGTCACTTGCTGCTGATAAAACCATAGATGAAAAATGTAAAAAAAATAAAAATAAAAATAAAAATTTCTTGAAGTCCATAGTTGAAATTTCAGAAGATTTTTTCATTTTGTCCAAAATAGCGTTTTGATTTTTCATTTCTTTAAAAAAGGTTTACGTGTGGAATAAATCTTTGTTCATATCTCATCCATCTCACAACCCTTTACCACACAATGAATAGTAAACAGATTTGACATTCTTCCTCCATGTGGTACATTACAGAGATCCCTCATAAAGCTTCCACTGATTCGTTTTATCCACTCAAATACAAGGACAACTAGACAAATCATAAAAAGGATATAGTAGACTAGTTCATTGGACAACCGATTATTCATCAATTATGGAGGCTGACTGTTATGTATGAGAAAATTCAGTAGGATGAAAAGAGCATCTTACTCTTGACATTTATGCTGGGCGGAATGGCAAAATTGTATGTGTGGTAAGACTGATAGAACAGTGATTTCAAAGTACATCATATCCTCAGTAAAAGACCACTATACTGAAATGTCATGAACTCCAAAATTCCCCACTTTTAAGAGCCTTAAAGAACACTATTCAGTATTTAACAACTAAAATAGTGTAAGAGATAATCATGTAAAATTCGCTAACATGACATTCAGAATAAATTCTCAGGAGAAAATAATTTTCTCTTAGAAAAAGTTTTCAGTTATAAATAATAATTTAAACTTCTTTTATGTGCTAATTTGCAGGCAATTTTTACTTCACACTTTCATGTTAAGATTAAAGTACATTTTCTTTAAACTCTGGCAACAATCATCACTTTAAGACTTCACAAAATCATATCCTGTGGTAAGAACTTATTTTTCTCATTATGCACCTTATGATGGAGCCTAATTCCTTCTAAAATGGCATTCCACTCATAGGTCAGAATACCTGAATGACGATGAAAGAAATAATAAATTGTGGTTCACTTTTTTTCTTGTTGCAATCACTTTTGCCATTTACTTGCCGATATGCCAATATGTAAATTACCTCATCATTACAGGCAGGCTGCATGATTGAACTAATTTTGATTCACAGTCTTTTAAAATGAGAGACTTATTGATGATTACACACCAACTGAGAGAGCTCGGTTTTAGTCTTTGCTAAAGATCGAGGTCATTGTAAGTGTGACCATCCCTAACCCTCTCCTCTCAAGTTACTATGCTTTCACCTAACTTCCTTCACTGCAGGGCACATTTTGTCCACCATTATATGGTTGGGGCCCGGTATAGGTCCTGTTTCACTGATGTCGGCTGAAGACCTACTTCTTGTGGATCAGACACAAGGACAGTTTATCACCTATAGCAATGGTAGTAGTCAGAGTATCAGCATTTGTGCTGGTTCTCCATGACCCAGTTCACACTGGGCAATGGGATGAGAGCCAAGTGATGTCTTTACACTCTATGGACTGTGTAAGAGGAGAGAAACGCTAAGCTTAGGAAACCCAGATACACTGTAATAGCCAGTAAGAATGCCTGCCCTGCTCTGTAGAGGGAAACACTCTCTCTCTCTTCTGAGGCTCTTTACTATATAACATCCTCGGAAAGATAATATCAACACAGACAGACAGTGCCCCTGCCAGCAAGATGTGCAGAAATGCAAGGCTCATAGATAATTGTATTCCAATATTAATCTCATTTAATGTAATGCATTCCAGTTGTCTTCACTGAATAGGTTAATAGTGGGATGAAGAAATTCTAAAACAGGTAGTTCACAAAGAGCTATGCCTCTTGCTCCTCAAGAGCTACCAGAGGACATGTAGTGACAATCAGAGCCAAGAAGATTTCCTTGTCACCTACTGCAAAGAAGAGCCATTACCATTTCTAATAAATAACTTTGACAGTATGGATATCTCCTGTTGTCCACTCAGATCCTTCAGACTGCATGTTGACCTTTTGTGAACTATTTTCCCTATTGTTTCTTTTATGTTTATGTTACTTTTTTATCTGCTTCTCTTTATAAGACATAGGGTGTGATGTAAAACACACTGTCTGGGAGTCAAAGTCTGGGTTCTAAACTCTATTCTTCTCCATTAGAAATATGACCTTGGGGAAGTCATTTAAAATTGCTGAGTCTGTTTTGTTTTATGTAAACGAGGACAACTTTCCAGCACTGTTCTGTTACCTAATTATTCTTTAACTTGTTTCATGGTTTAATTGCTCAGGATTGTTATTGATGTGTATGTGTCGTGTGTGTGCATGAGGGAGTACAGAATAAAAAGTGAGAGGGAGAGGAAGAGACTGCCTTTAATATCACCCTAAATTTGTCTTTAATGTCACCCTAAGAAAATTTAATTTGCCCCTAAGAAAAAACAAAATACACACTCATTTATTGACTACCTGTTATGCAGTATATTATGAAAAAAATGTCCAGTACAGAATTTTCAAAAAGCACTTATTCTGGCTAGTAACTGTGCATAGTACATTAATCTTCACAAAAAACCTTGCAGGTAGGTGTAACTCCTGTTACCCCGATTCTGCCTCCCTTTGTAATAGTGGTCTTAGATAATTTACTTAACTTTTAAAATTCTTTGTTTTCTCCTTAACTAATCCTAGCAATAATATATACTGAAGATATTCTGAGGATTATGAATTGTTGAATGTAAAGTATCGTAGTACATATTTGATATAAGTGTAACTTTATTACCTCTCATTAAAAGAAACAGGGAACCCAACATCCTTTCTGCGTCTCTCATCTCTCCAGCCAACCATCATAAGGCACACCAGACCTTGTGAACTGATATATTAAAATATTACTTCTCCTTATGTTAAAGTATATTTTATTTTTTATTATGGTAAAATATATATAACATAAAATTTACCATTCTAACCATTTTAAGTGTAAAATTCAGTGGGATTAAGCACCCTCACAATGTTTTACAATTCTACTTATTTTGATCTCATCCTTTCCAGGTTCTTTTTGGATATGTTTATAATCTATGAATAAATTAATACAATAATATGCACACTTATGAATTATTTTTTAAATATAAGCACATTGAGGGTGTGTTTATAAGTTTTTTATGATGGGTGGATGACCGAAAATCATGGAGACCACTGGCTTAGGGAAATGTTCTTTTTTATCCTCTACCAAATCCCCTAATTGAGCTGTGTGCTCTCCAATTGTACTCACTCCTCATTCTTCTTCCCCAGGCTTGCTGTGAACACTGAATGAAGTCAACTAAACATGACAGTCAATTGACCAGTCTTAAAAGGGAGTAAGCTTCTGTATCTGAAATATTGGGAACTGTCACCTTACATAGGGGGAAGGCTGAGACAGGGAAAACAAGTGAGCACTTTCAGCTACAGTTCAACTGCACCAATTCCTGCCTCCCATATAAACCATTTTAGTTCTTTCAGATGGAAAAGGAAGAGAAATGAAAGCAATGAGCTATGCAAAAGAGAATCTATGTGTTAATTATAACTTCTTTTCCTCATAGGGAACTGTACAGCTTACTAAACAGTTGACTTACATCATCCCATTTCATCTTCAAAAAATTCTATTTTAAAAATGAGTTTGTTAAACTCAAGGAGGATAAATAATTTGCTGATAGCCATCCATATAATTACTAAGGGCCAGAAGAGGGGCTGAAATCACAGTGTTCCATCTTTTTTTTTTTTTTTTTGGCCTTGGACATAGTTACCTTCTCTTTATGGAACAAATGCATCTAAGGAGAGATGCTTGAAGGAGTCATGGGGGCCATGGTGGTTGGTCAGAGCCTGGTCTGCTCTGTGGCAAGCAAGCAAGTATTGCAGTGATCCTTAAACTTCGCTCAGAATCAAAGTCATCTGGAGACACCGAAATAAAATTCCTGGTACTGTAATGCTGAAGATTTTGCATCCATATATCTAAAGGATCTCATAAGGGATCCCCATGAAAGCCAATGTCTATTATTTTAAAACATTTCCCAGGTGATTTTATTAGGAGTCAGCTGTAGACTGGCTTTTAGATAAAGAATACATGGATGAGACAAACTGTCATTTTAAAGTTGACAATATTTTCTTCATATTGGCTGGATTTAAATTCTCCAAATGATTAAAACTAGAAGATTGGCATTTGAAGAATCAAAATATTTTCTGCATTTTAATGTGGAACTTGATAAAAATTTAAAGTGAAGCTAATATAAGAAAAGTACGTACTCACTGTAAATGAACAATCTCTGGATTTGTAAAGTAATAGAAATTTCCATCTTTTATATTTTTGTTACATATTTTGTTAAGTAATATAAATTAAATATGTCAGTAGCTCAGAACGAGTACTTAGATAATTAGAATTATATTTAATCTAAATATAGATCTTTACGGAACTTCCATGTCCCAATTTTTTTGATGGAATAATTTAAGACTTTTAAGGTATGTATTGTTGATTCTAGTAACCACCTCTAGAAAAAATCAGACCATTCCATGCATGCAGGAATGAGGGCTGGGGCAGCGGTGGGGGGTCTCTTCTGAGGGAAATGGATGCTTCCCCCCTCTATCATACTGGATCAGGAAAGACTGGGCTTTGTTCTGGAGTTGAGAAGAATCTTCTTCACAGTTGGTTTTAAGGAGAGAGTTGGGTTTAGGATCCTGAGAAGAGAGAAAAGGGTCAAAGAGGATTCCAATTAATGCAAGAGAAACTGGCCCTTGAAACATGGCAGAAGGCTAGAAGGAATGGAGAGAGATGGCCTCACCTCTGGGAACATTTATTTCCACTGGGCTCTAAGAAAACTATGTAATCTTCAGTTAAAGTTATATTTATATATTCTTCACTGATGGTAACATATTGCCAAGCTCTTAGTAATAAATAGGATAGACTGGTATTTGCTCTGCTTTGTGGAAACAGGAGATGAACTCATTTCTTCCTTTCTTTGAAGCAGGGTGAGGAGAACTTCGCTCTGATCACAAGCCAGCAAGTGATCTCCACTCTCATGTCTTTCTAGTCACCATGCTCCACTACCTCATTCATTACCCTACTGACATTTCCAGTAACATCTTGGGTACTGTTAATGTAGGCATTAGCTCCATGGGGATCCCTTATGAGAAATTCTCATTTACTCCATTATTCCTGGAGAGCAATTGCACTGTACTAAGAGAAACATATGGGAATACTTTAGATTGGATAGCTCAGCTAGTAAAAATTCTGGACTAATAAAGTCAAGGTCAGGAGATTGTTCTCTGTGGTGATCAGGGAGCAATTAACTTAGAAAGAGAAATAATTTTCCAAAGGCAGTGATTAAAGCTGCACCTTGGCCAATGACTGCTGTCATTGTGAAGCCCATGTGAGAGAAGAAGGATGCTTAATCTGTCCATCAGCAGACTCATTAGTCCAAAATGACACGCTAATGCCTGTGGGTGTCTCTGACAGGTCTAGACAGGGAAGAAGAAATAAGGGCAGGGAAATGAGAAGGAGAAATAACAGAAGTGGATAAAAGGATCACATGTGTGTTTGTGGGGATGCAAAACTACAATTTACAAGATATGCAGGATGGTAAGTACCTCAATACATTTTATACCTGAAGGGAGAGTACTTTTGGAATTCCTCATTGCCAATATTATTATGATGACCTGATTCCATTCAGAATGGAGCAGAGAAACCACTCAAAGATCATATCCAGATGATAGTGTGTTGTTGGTCATGGCATCTTCACTTCATGGGCTCTGAGCTGTATTCAGAAGAGGAAAGTTAAATCTGCGAACCAAAGATAAAATTATCTATGTGTGCGTGTGTGTAATTACATTCAGGTTTTTAATGAATAAGGAAAGAGAAAGTGTATAATTGTTTAAATCCAGTGTTGAGATTATTAGTGTTTAGAGTCAGAGGGATTGAGTCACCACCTGACCTGCATGGGACAATGTGAGATATTCCTGGAAGATAAACCAGAAAGGTCAGACCCTTTTCACACTTAAAAATTTATTATTTACATATCTCTAGTTCATCTATTTGACAAGATGTCAGTGTGAAGAACAGATCTATGATGCTATAGAAATAAATAGCATTTTCATTTGGTGTTGTCCCTGTAGCCCTTTTTCTTAAAAAAAAAAAAAAAATCGGCACTCATGACACACACGCCCGGTCAGTTAAACATATATGACATAAGCAGACATTACATCAAAGTTATTCTGATACATTAAAGAAGAAAAGTATATTATAAGAAATAACTATCTTGTTATGTGCACCTTTTGCTATTATAAGTGTAGTTTTAAAGCACATGTTGATTCAGAGCTTATCTGAGATAAATTGTAGGAAAATAAAGCATTTGTTTAAAAAAAAAAAAAAACAAAAATATCTTTGACTCCCATTCTAAAAGGACTATTGGGAGAAGAAAATACAGGTGGAGGACAATCTTAAATCCAGAAGGAAGCAACATTAGAAATGGCACGTTGTCTCACACTGTACATTCAGTAGAGATTCGAAACAAAGATTATAAATGATCTGAAGTGGCATGAAAGTAGCCAGAACTGTTTCACTCTCTTACTCATTTTCCTGGCTCTCACATGCTGGCCACAGAAAAGTAGGTGAGAAAATATATGTTGAGCAGAATTTCAAAAGATTAAAGATCATTCACAGACTAAGCCAAATGAACACGGACATACAGAAAAGCTGGTGCGTGAGAGAAATGTAATGTTGAGATGCTTATTGCTGTGGCTGATTATTGTAAAGTTAATGTATAAAGAAACTGGATACTAATTGCTACACCTAATTTGCATCTCTGTTTAAATAGATTCGATTACAATAAGAAACAATGGAAAGATGATACACAATCTTTCATAGAGTAGTGCTAAACAATTTGCTGAAACTGGTAACCTCTTTCAGACTTAAAAAAGTATAATAATATCCAGAAATGGTACTGAAATATGCATTTTTTATAACAACTCAGACTCCCAATTGTGTGACACCACATTGTAATTAGAGGTGTAGCTTTGGTTGAGTGTATGCAATAAATCTCCTTAGTTTTAGTGAGAAGCACCTCAAAGAGAATTGTTTCATAAAATATTAATTTCATTAAGAAACTGACCCCTATTTTCAAATCAATTTCTATTTCATGAGCAGGTGCTGAAGCAGTTTTCAAAATGACTGTACTTAACTCATGCTCAGGGCGCATTGATCGATTTATTACTATATGCATTTTTTTTGTTGTTGTTAAGACAAGAAGACTCCAAGGACATACTGGGTGACTTCACAACATCTTATTTGTATTATTGAACCAAAGTTATTTTTTTCCCAGAGGACAATAGGAAATAGACTATATCTTATTCTGTTCAAGGTGAGGTTTTTCATATTTCAGATGCAGAGTTATAATAAAAGTCCACACATCTCATGTATAATGTGGGAAAATAGCATGTTATTCAGGAGATTTTAAGGAACTTCTCATACAATAAGCATTTTTTTTTTTTTCAGATACCTGTCTAGGTAAAAGATCAGCACCATGTATTGAAATGAGCCTGTATTGTGATGTAGTCAGAATTTGTAGCTACTTAAGCTTTCTGATTGTCAATTAACTTTTCTGTAAAAGGAAAAAAAAAAAACCTAATTTATTAGCAAATATTGTATAAGAGTTAAATGAATATGATGTGAAAGTGCCTAGAATAATACCTGGAAAATAAAGAAGTCATATTTACAGAGTATCCCTGTCTTGAACGTGCATAGTTTACATTATTATTGAAAGAAGACAGCCAGGCCATAAATTGGCCCATTATACTTTTTGCCCTAAAGTAAGAAATAATCTTTTTACGTATATGCATACATATAAACACACATATTATATATATGCTATATTTGTGTGTATATATGTATATATGTATGTGTGTGTATGTGTATGTATATATATATGTAAAATTATAATTGAGCCAGAAATATATTGATAGTTGAAAAGTATAACATTGGAAATAAAGATAATATACAAACTATGAAAAATAGACCTTAAATTCCTACATTTTTCCTCCATTATATAGGGCTGAAAAGTTGGCTGTGAGCTCCCAAATGATCAAAGGAAAAAAAAAAAAAACAGTTCCAAATTTTTTAACTTTTTAAAAATCGCAGCAATCTCACACCAGAAATAAAATTTTTCATAATACTTAGTTCCCAAAAGTGTTTCATGGCTTATTTTTCAAGGGACACGGCAATGTATCTTAACCACATATTCAGAAACACAGGGGGTCATGGAATTCTGGGAAGGTGGCAGATTAGGAAGCATCAGAAATCTGTTTCCCCACCTAGAGAATAATTCTACTCAAATAATTTGTCTGATGGAATGCCTTTGGAACTGTGAAGTCTATTGAAGGCTTATAGTTTCCAGGGGAAGGACTGGATGGTAAATTGTAGTTAATTTTGGTCAATTCCAGCCCTTAGACCAGTAGAAGCTACCCAGCCCCTACTGCTCAGCTCTCTGGCTGGCAGCTGCACCTGTGTTCTAGGAGCAGTTTGCAGGAGTCAGGGTGGGCAAAAAGGATACTGTCCAAAGATTGGGGATCTGTGCTCTGATCTCTGATTGCTGCTTCTGATCTCAGATGTACAGACAAAGAGGCCCATGACCATTATTGCTGCACACTCCTCCCCTCTTGTTACAAGCGTCTCTGGCTGAAGTGACTTCCAGGAGATTTAAATGGCTGTAATTCTTTCTCCATCCCACCCCATATCCTCCTCCCTTTTTCATTTTTATCTTTTTCCTCTTTTGGGAGGCAGACAGTAGAAACTAGTATAATCAAAAGCAACTGTATATATGGGGAAAGATGCAGGATCAGTAAAGACCTGGGAAGACTTTAAGTTTATACCTCAGGCTAATCTTTAGCACAGAAACAGTCTATAACAATACTTTCAAAAAAATAAATAGAAACAAAAACAAAAATTTCTTACAAACCCTGGAGAAAGAGGAGAATCTGATTTTCAGAGCAACCACATTATCAGATTCAAAAGTACAGTTTTCAATAAAATATCACAAGGCATATAAAGAAACAGGAAAGAATGGTGCATTCCAAGGGGATGGGAGAAATCAACAGAAACTGTCTGTGAAAAAAACTCAATGGCAGATCTTCTAGACAAAGGTTTTAAAACAATTGTCCTAAAGATACGAAAAGATTTAAAGGAAGATGTGGAGAATGTCAAGAAA
>NW_011888869.1:3395566-3396647 GCF_000151845.1 Pteropus vampyrus
AAAACTCAATGGCAGATCTTCTAGACAAAGGTTTTAAAACAATTGTCCTAAAGATACGAAAAGATTTAAAGGAAGATGTGGAGAATGTCAAGAAAATTATGTATGAACAAAATGGAAATATCAATAAAGAAATTAGAAACCTAAAAATAAATTAAAATGGCATTCTGGCACTGAAAAGTTAAGTAACTAAAATGAGAATTCACTAGAGTGATTCAAAGGCAAATTTGAATAGGCAGAAGAAAGAATCAGCAAATCAGAAGTTGGGACAATGGAAATTATCAAGTCTGAGGAACAGAAAGAAAAAAGAAATATTAAAGAAAAGTGAAGAGAGACTAAGAGGCCTGTAGGTCCTCATGAACTGAACCAACATAAATATTGTGGGAGTCTCAGAAGAGGTAAAGAGAGAGAGGGGGAGGGAGAGTAAGAGGGAGAGAAAATATTTGAAAAAATAATGGCTGAAAACTCCTCAAATATGGTAAAATACATAAATATAAAAACCCCCGAAAGCTCGACAAACACTAAGTAAAATGAACTGAAAGATAACCACAATGGAACACATTATAATCAAACTTTTGAAAGTCAAAGACAAAAAAAAAACACAAAAGTATCTTGAAAGCAGCAAGAGAGAATTGACTCACCACATACAAGAGATTTTCCAAAAGATTATCAGCAGATTTTTTTCATCAGAAACTTTGGAGGCCAAAAGGCAGTGGACCAATGTATTCAAAGCATAAATAGAAAGAGACTGTCAACCAAATATTCTAATTTTGGCAAAAATGTCCTTCAAAAGCAAGAGAGAAATTAGAGCCAGATGAATAAAAGAAGTTAATTACCATTAGACCTGCCTTGAAAGAAATGCTCAAGAGAGTTCTACAGGTTGAAATACAAGCACAATAGATAGCAAATTGAAGCCACAGGAGGAAATAAAGATCACAGTAATGGAAGATGCATGGGAAATTTTAAAATCTAGCATTATTGCAACAATAGTTTGTAACTGCAATTTTTATTTTCTAGGTGATATAATAGACTAATACAAATTAACGAATTATAATTACCAAATTATAGTCTATGAGGTAGCACT
>NW_011888869.1:3396697-3401556 GCF_000151845.1 Pteropus vampyrus
TCACCACATACAAGAGATTTTCCAAAAGATTATCAGCAGATTTTTTTCATCAGAAACTTTGGAGGCCAAAAGGCAGTGGACCAATGTATTCAAAGTATAAATAGGAAGAGACTGTCAACCAAATATTCTAATTTTGGCAAAAATGTCCTTCAAAAGCAAAAGAGAAATTAGGGCCAGATGAATAAAAGAAGTTAATTACCATTAGACCTGCTTTGAAAGAAATGCTCAAGAGAGTTCTACAGGTTGAAATACAAGCACAATAGATAGCAAATTGAAGCCATAGGAGGAAATAAAGATCACAGTAATGGAAGATGCATGGGAAATTTTTAAATCTAGCATTATTGCAACAATAGTTTGTAACTGCAATTTTTATTTTCTAGGTGATATAATAGACTAATACAAATTAACGAATTATAATTAACAAATTATAGTCTATGAGGTAGCACTAATATAACTGATTTGTAATTCTACATTTTGTCTTCTACAGAATTTAAGAGACTAATCTATTTAAAACAATCATTTATTTAAGTGTTTGGACAAACAATATATAAAGATATAATTTATGACATCAACAACTGAAAGGGGTGTGGGAATGGAGCTAGCTATAAAGGAGCAGAGTTTTTATATGTTATTGAAATTGAGTTGGAATAAATTCAAATTAATGTGTTATAATTTTAGGATATTAAATATAATTCCACAAAAAATTGTTAGAATAAATTCAGCAAATTATTAAGATTCAAAGTTAACACATAAAAATCAGTTGCATTTCTACACACTAACAATGAAAAATCCAAAAAGAAAATTAAGAAAAACATTTTATTTACAATAGTATCAAAAATAACAAAGTTCTTAAGAATTAAAATAACCAAGAAAGTAAAAAGACTTGTGCAATGAAAACTATGAAATGCTTCTGAAAGAAATTAAAAATGATATAAGTAAATGGAAAATATCCTGCGTTCTTGGATTGAAAGACAATAATTGAAAGATGTCAGCAACTTAATAATTTAAGATGTCAATACAAAGTGATCTTCAGATTCAATGCAATCTCTATCAAAATCTCAATGAAAATAGAAAATGCCATACTAAAATTCATATAGAACCTCAAGATACTCCAAATTGCCAAACAATCTTGAAAAATAAAAACAAGGCTAGAGGATTCACATTTTCTGATTTCAAAACTTACTACAAGCTACGGTAATTGAAACAGTGTGATACTGACACAAAGACAGACATAAGGCCAATGGAATATAATAGAGAGCTTAAAAATACAGCTTTGACATATGATGAAATGATTTCTGACTAGAGTGTCAAGACAATTAGATGGGGGAAATGATAGTCTTTTCAACAAACGGTGCTGAGAAAACTGGGTATCCACATGCCACAGAACAAAGTTTGACCCTTACCTCATATCATACACAAAAATTAACTCAAGACGGATCAAAGAGCTAAAACCATAAAACTCGTAGAAGAAAATACAGGACAAGAGGTTTACAGCATTGTATTTGGCAATGATTTCTTGGATATGACACCAGAGGCACAGGAAACAACAAAAAATAGGCAAACTGAATTTCATAAAAATTAAAAATGTCTATGCATCAAAAGTTGCTATTAACAGAGTAAAAAGACAACCCACGGGATGGGAAAAAATATTTGTAAATCATATGTCTGATAAGGGGTTCATATACAGAATATATAGAGAAATCCTAAAACTCAACAA
Source organism: Pteropus vampyrus (assembly GCF_000151845.1). Lineage (NCBI taxonomy): Eukaryota > Metazoa > Chordata > Mammalia > Chiroptera > Pteropodidae > Pteropus > Pteropus vampyrus. The sequence continues at coordinate 3,398,415 of NW_011888869.1, forward strand.
CAACAACAACAACAACAACAACAAAACAATCCAATTCAAATGGGCAAAGGACTTGAATTTCTCCAAAGAAGACATACGCATGGGCAAAAGATGTGAAAAGAAGCTGAACATTACTATTCACTAGGAAAATGTAAATAAAAACCATAGTAAGATACCAATTCACTCCCACCAGGATGGCTACTAACAAACAAACAAACAAACAAAAACAGGAAATAACAAGTGTTGGCAAAGATGTGGAGAAATCAACCCTCATGCACTGTTGGTTGGGAATATAAAAGAGAACATCTGCTATGAAAAATAGTATGACGGTTCCCCAAAAAACAAAAGGTAGAATTACTATATGATCCAGCAATGTCACTTTTGGGTATATACCCCAAATAACTGAAAGCAGAATCTTGGGGTTATTTGTACCTCTATGTTCATAGAATCAATATTCACAATAATTAAAATGTAGAACCAATCCAAGAATCTGTCAATAAATGAATGAATAAGCAAAACATGATATTTACCACAATGCAGTATTATGCAGCCATTAAAAGGAAGGCAATTCTGACATATGCTACAACATGGATGAACCTGGAAGACATTATGCTAAGGGAAATAAGACAGACACAAAATGACAGATATAGCACATTTCACTTAAATGAAATACTTAAAAGTAGTCAAAATCATAGAGCCAGAAAGTAGAAGGGCAGTTGCCAGGGCCCAGGGGACTGGAGGAATGGAGTATTATTGTTTAGTAGGCAGAGTTTCAGTTTGACAAAGTGAAAAGTGTTCTGGAGATGGATGGCGGTGACGGTAGCACATTATAAATCTACTTAATGGCACTGAACCACGCATTTAAAAAACAGTTAAGATAGTAAATTTTATATTATGTTCATTTTCTCACAATTGAAAAAAATGGAAAAAAAAAAAAAAAGACAGAGAAGATCTCTAAATGAGATCATAATGCCGGGGCAAACATCTTGAACACATTCTACTGGTAAGTGGACATGCTGACTCCCAATATGCAGCTTTCAGAAAGCTTGGCACGGACCTTCCTGATCTAACCCTTTCTGTTCAAATAGTACAGCACTCTAACCAAAACTGACATTCTCCAATTGCTCATCCCAGCAACACATCATGAGAAAGCTTCCAGGAGCTAGTGTTGTGAAAGTGAGTGACCATCCTGCATAGATGACACCGCCTCACTTCCTCCAAAGAGTTTAGGAATTTCCTTTCACCTTAGAGAAGCTGAATGTTGTGAAGCTGGGAAGGTTAAGTAATGGACACTCCAATTTTTGTAAATAGACTTTATTTTTAGAGCAATTTTAGGTTCACAGAATAATTTAGCAGAAGGTATAGAGATTCCCCATATACCCTTTGATCCCACACATGCTCATTTCTTCCACTATCAATATCCCTAAGTAGAGTGGAACATTTGTTATGATTGAAGAGCCTGCACTGGAACATCATTATCACCCAACACCCAGAGGTTACCTTAGGGTTCATTCTTGGGGTTGTGCATTCTGAGCATTTGGACAAATTTATAGTGTCACGTATCCACCATCACAGTATCATACAGTATATTTTCACTGCCCTAAAAATCCTTTGTGTTTTTCCTATTCATTTCTTCCCTAGCCCTTGGCAATCACTGATCTTTTAATTGTCTCCATTGTTTTGCCTTTTCCAGAATGTCATATGGTTGAAATCACACAATATGAAGCCTTTTCAGATTGGCTTCTTTCACTTAGTAATATGCATTTAAGGGTCCTCTATGTCCTTTCATGGCTTGTTTGCTTATTTCTTTTTAGCACTGAATAATATTCCATTATCTGGACTTACCACATTTTATTTATACATTCATTTGCTGAAGGAAATTTTAGTTATTTCTAAATTTTGGCAATTATAAATAAACCATCCTTGTGCGGGATTTTGTGTGAACAAAGGTTTTCAACTCATTTGTGTAAACACCAAGGGGCATGATTGCTGGACAATATGATAAGAATTTAATTTTGTAAGAAACTACCAAACTGTCTTCCAAAGTGGCTGTACTATTTTGCTTTCCGTTTTGTCATGGAGAGTTCCTGTTGCTCATATTCATTTTTTTGCTCTCCCTTTTCCCCTACCTCTACCTCTTCTTTTTACTTACTTTTTTTTTTTGAAACACACACACTTTGATCATGTTTAGCATTTACTATTTTGACTCAGGTTCTGTTTCCTCAAAAACAGGGGCTAAGGCAGCTGGTATCCATATCATGCTACTCCTAAGTTAGCAAAGTCACCTGGTATCCATATCATGCTACTCCTAAGTTAACAAAGCAGTGGAGGAGGAGTTTTGTAGATTGATGCTTCCTACTCAGAGTCCAATGACTAAATGAAGGTACAAATCCAGAGAGGTAAGTAGACCCCTGGAAACAGTCTTTGACCTTGAGTACATTTTCAAAGCTGGGTAAACTTGATCAACATTTTCAAATATCGTACCTCACTGAAGTAGAGGAAACAAAGTTCAGGATATGCCAATAGTGTGGTCGAATAGGAGAAGAATATCAAATCTGTAACATTAAAGGATTACACTGTCACTGTCATGAGGAAGTAGAAAAATTCCATCTCTTTTCAGGGGCTATAAAGAAAATTGTCTTTCATAAAGCATAGCACTTAGAAGAGAGGAAAATACTTTCCCCTGAGAATTTGTAACTATAGCTAGCCTGAATTCAAATTGCCTGGCTGGACCAAAACACCTCAAGCTGAGAATTTATTTTAAAGTGATCTCAAGCTGGTAGTGCCCTGAGGTATGGGCAGAAGTAAATATATGTTTTCTCTGATGGAACCTACTTTTAGATCTCAAAACAATTCCCACGGGTAACATTCCAAGATATATGAGCTCACAGTCAAAACTCGAACTACACAAGAAAACAAGGTATCATAAATGAGAGACAGTTGAATTCAACATGCAAAGGTTTCAAATTCTGAAAGTAGGAGATAAGCAATGTTGAAAATGTTTAATAAAATAAATAAAGGAACTGAATATATGAGTCAATAAGAAAAGTCTATTAAAATTACCAATCAGAATCTAAAAAGGATCAAACTAAACTCCTAGAACTAAAAGAATATATTTTTTTCCTGCAGCCGTTCATAATTTTAGGTGTACAGGTCTTGTGCT
>NW_011888869.1:3401606-3404765 GCF_000151845.1 Pteropus vampyrus
CATCTCTTTTCAGGGGCTATAAAGAAAATTGTCTTTCATAAAGCATAGCACTTAGAAGAGAGGAAAATACTTTCCCCTGAGAATTTGTAACTATAGCTAGCCTGAATTCAAATTGCCTGGCTGGACCAAAACACCTCAAGCTGAGAATTTATTTTAAAGTGATCTCAAGCTGGTAGTGCCCTGAGGTATGGGCAGAAGTAAATATATGTTTTCTCTGATGGAACCTACTTTTAGATCTCAAAACAATTCCCACGGGTAACATTCCAAGATATATGAGCTCACAGTCAAAACTCGAACTACACAAGAAAACAAGGTATCATAAATGAGAGACAGTTGAATTCAACATGCAAAGGTTTCAAATTCTGAAAGTAGGAGATAAGCAATGTTGAAAATGTTTAATAAAATAAATAAAGGAACTGAATATATGAGTCAATAAGAAAAGTCTATTAAAATTACCAATCAGAATCTAAAAAGGATCAAACTAAACTCCTAGAACTAAAAGAATATATTTTTTTCCTGCAGCCGTTCATAATTTTAGGTGTACAGGTCTTGTGCTCTATTTCGTTGAATTTATTCTTGAGTATTTTGTATATTTTAATGCTATTGTAAATAGTATTTTTTATTTCATCCTAAAATTATTTTTGTGAGTAAATAGAAATATAATTGACTTTTTTTTGTACATTGATCTTGTATTGACTTTTCTAAATTCAATTATTCATTCTTGTATTATATTTTTGGATTCCTTAGGGTTTTCTCTGCAAGCAATCAGATCTTCTGCAAATAAAATCAGTTTTGCTTCTTACTTTCTGACTTTTATGACTTTTATTTCTTTTTCTTGCCTTCTTGCCCTGGCAAGGACATCCAGTAACATGTTGATTAGAAGTGATGAGGACATTGATCTTTGCCTTTTTCACATTTTAGGGAGTTCTGTCTTCACCACTAAGTTTAATGTTAGCTATAAGTATTTGTAGATGGTCTTTATTAATTTGGGGGAATCTCCTCTGTATTCCTAGTATACTGAGAGTTTTTATCATGAACAGTTATTAAATTTTGTCAACTATATCATCAAATCTACTGAGTTGATGATATGATATAGTTTTACAGCTTCACAGGGACTGTTTTATGAAACCAGCCAAGCAGGAAAACTTAACAGTGGCCAACTCAATAACCCAAATGTTGGTTTACTGTCCTCTACTACTTCATTACTTTTTGTCCCTCATTCCTGTTTCTTGTGAATAAATTGTCTCAGATTATTCTGTTTCTAAGGGATCCCAGACTAAAAGCCTTACAACTAAAAGACACTGAATCAATAATTTAAAAAATATTACAAAGAGAATACGAGACACAGATGGCAGATGGCTTTACCATTGAGTTCTCCCAAATTTTTAAGGAGTGAATAGTTTCAAACACACACAAACTCCTCCAAATTATAACACAGGAAAACTCTGTCTCATTTTATGAAGTTAGCATAACTTTGATACTCAAATTAGAATATTTAAGAGAAAAAAAATAAAAGAATGTCTAATTTGTAAACACAGATGAAAAATTCTAAACAAAATGCTAGAAAACCAAATCCATCAATATAGAACAATATAATAAAATTGATAAACTTTATATTTAGAAAGGCAATTAGTATTTTTACCACGCTGGCAAATTTAAGAAGAAAAGTAATATCTATCCTAAAATATACAGGAAAAAAAATCCAATAAACTTCAACATCAACTTACGATAAGAAATATCCTTTGTAAGATAGAAATGTATATTACTTTCTGTAACACTCATACAAAAACAGTCACAAAAAACCTAGAGCATATTTATATTATACTAAATATGTAATACTAAAAAACTCTTTTCAAGATTAAGAACAAGAGAACGATCTCAACTGCCACCATGTATATGTAACATTATCTTAAAGTCTGAGCCATGGAGTAAGTAAGGCATGCCAAAAAAAAAAAAAAAAAAAAAAAAGGCAGAAAGGAGAGAGATAGGAAATCAAACAACCATTTTTTTTAGAGTACAAATTTATACAGAAAGGTTTGAAAGTGTCTACAAATAAATTATTAGAATTAAAAAGACTTTAAATAATTTTTGATGTAAAATCAATATACTATAATAAGATACAAATTTATGTACCACCAAAAATTATCATAAACAATATAAGTATATATCTGACATCAGGTGAGTGAGAACTTTATGAGAAAATAATAAAATTTTTTCTAAGACAGTAAAATAGGCTTAAATAAATATACTTACTATTCATGACTGAAAGATACAATATTCAAAGACAGCATTCCTCAAATTGCTATATAGATTTAATGTAATTCTTTGGCCTCAGTTGCTTCACCTTCAAATATTTTTAGGGCCATCAGAAGTGCTTTAGAAATGTTATGCATTATTATTATAAAAGAGAGAAAAGACAAATCACGAAGATGTATATGACATGCACAGAACACAAAATTGGCAAGGGATTAATATATGTTCATAGAATACCTAAAAATTAATGAAAGACAAAAACTCTCTGGAAAAATTAATAGTCACTTCAAAGAAGAAAAATCAAAAATGTTCAATAAACATATAAAAAGTCGTTCAACTTCATTTGTAATCATAAAATATAAGTGAAATCCATAAGAAAACACTTTATTCCCATTAAATTGGCAAAAACTAAATAGTTTTAAAATATAAAATCTTGTCAAGCAGGTACTGCTATTACTAGTACACTGCTAGTGGAAATTTAATTACAACTACTGTGCAAAAATAATTTTTCAATATCAAGAAAGTTGAAGGCATGCATGTGAACTTTATGGTAATTTTCTTCAACAGAACGATGAGTATGTAAGAAAGCAGATAGGGAAAGCAAATACCTCAAGGATAAACTGCAATATTGCCCCCAATTTCATTATCCTCTTTAATTTTAGACCAGTAGTTTTCAAACAGGGGTGACTTCCCTACTGAAGAAAATTTGGCAGAAATGTTTGGTCTTCCCCATTAAGTAGAGGTGTGGAGGTGCTACCAGCATCTAGCAGGTAGAGGCCAGAGATGTTAAGTCCTGTATTCTACAATGCAAAGAAAAGCCCCTCACAATAAAGAATTTATCCTGCTCAATATGTCTGCGGCACTGCTGTTGAGAAACCCTGGTTTTAGATTTACAACCAAATTTCC
>NW_011888869.1:3404950-3415658 GCF_000151845.1 Pteropus vampyrus
GAAAAGTCTATGTTAGTTTACCTAAAAAGTCAGGACTGCCAAACACCAATTTAAGTAGATGTTGCATGTTGAGTCCCAGACAATACTGGGGCTCTTGTTTTTCTGTAAATTTAATTTCTAAACTTAACACCAGTAGTGAATACAACTGCCTTGTTGTGTCTGACCTATCATTTTGGACAGATCATGCAGAAAGAAATAAAGGGTGAATCACAGAGCAAAGATCCAATTTTCCTCCCGAAAGAAAAAGACTCAAGAGGTAAAACAATTCGTTCGACTGATCCACGCACCTTGGACTATTGGGCATCCAAAAAGGAACAAAAATCACCAAAATAAGTAGGGAAGCAGTGCTGTATTTCTCTTATAGCAAGTAAAGAATATAAACCCTTGATGATGGTTAAGATTGAGTGAGCAAGCTCAGTAGAATTGGTGCTGAATAAGAAATTTCCTGGAAGACAGAAAATCCTAAAGGGGCATGTAGGCTTTGTCTTTCTAGGGAAGTGAGGGGTATTACCAACGATACGTTACCGGCTAAATCCTGGGCCTCACCTACTATCAGAGATGTATTGGTGGTACTCTTACCCCTTCCAATAAGCAATGAGGGAACTTTAACTGTATTAAGTAATCTTTCCTTGCCAATGGACGCAGCAATTGCCTAAGTGATCAGACACTTTTCACTTGAAGGCTACTGCTACTTGTAATTCTTTCAAAGTAACTCAAATATTACTTAGCAGGTATAATAACGTTGAACTTACAAATACTTTCACATACAATTTATATTTGAATAAGCATAACAGCCCATGGACAAGATAGACAGAGAAAGAGAGCAGAAAAATGCTTTTTCTAAAGTCATAAAGCTAGTAAAACTAGAGCCAGAATCCAACCTATTTGTCTAATTCTTATTCCAAGGCTTTTTCTACTATACCATTATAACTTCTACTCATAGAGAGAGAAGCAGTGTAAAAGAAAGTCAATTAAAAATGAATAAAACAATATTTTGGATCCTAATACTAACTTCCATGTTCTGAGAATGATAAAGTGAAATCTGAATAAAATGTTTTATATTCAGGTGTTGAATATAAACTTACTTGTTTATGTTCAAATTCCTAACATAAATTTGCTTAGGATGCTGTTATTTTGTGATATGTCTGAAGAAAAAGTTAGCAGAAATATCTCAAATGAAGAAAAGCCAGTATGTGGAAAGAAAAAAAATGGAGATGATTTTCCAATAGCTTTTAAATTCCTTTCATCAGAGACCTGCAGGCCACAGAGGCCACAGAGGATGGGAAGGAAATGGGCTGCACATTTTTGTTATGTTGAAGCCTTATTTGAATATAAGAATCACAGTTAAGATGAAAATGGAAATTGATAGTTATTGCAATATTATTCCTTTAACCGCAACTCTTCCTAGATAATCTAAATCTTTGTTAAATCAGTAACGTTTGCGAATTTAAGTCTTGGGGTAAAGTTATTGTGGAAACTGGCAAAGATATAAACTCCTTATCAACATAATTTCTGAACTAGAGGATCACATGTGTGCAAACCTCAGTCTCCATAACTGCTTCTTTCAAGTTCTGATACTGTCTTGGTGTCTTTCTTACCTAATAGACCCCAAGCCTACATGTGAAAAGACTTGAGGCACCACAAAGCTAAGGCAGAACTGGAGACTTCACCTAAATATTAAATTATATTGGTATATGGCTACTGTCCATGGGTTTCTGAATAAACTACAGAGGAAATATGGACATAATAAACATTAAAAATGTTGACTGGGCTTAAATCCAGCTTGTCATTTAGACCCTCTGCCCATTCCTATCTTGAGTCCATAATAATGACGTCACTTTTTGCATCCTAAGAAAGCCAGTTTAGGGAATACTGAAGAGAATATTACACACCAGTTCTTTGAAAATAATAGAATTACTATAGAAACATCACAGGTCAGACTTGCCTTCATAGTTTGAAAAGTAAGTATGTGAGATAAACTAAGGATTCTGTTGATCAATAAGATAGTGGATTTTTCAGAATTTATTTTAAATTAGTTTGACTAAATAGCCTTTGAATCAAATGACTATTTTGGCTTCAAGGCAAAATGAGTGAGCAGTATTACACCAAGGACAAGCATTAACATGCCTCATTACACCCACAAAGAAGTCATTCTGTTCACAGTAGAAGAGTTTGAGTTCAGCCTATTGAAAGGGTTAAAATGATATTTCAGAGCAATTGCTCCTCGCGCTGAAATTTATTTATTTAGTTCATGACCTAATTTTTCCATTTAGATAAAGCAAAAAAGGCATGAGATTCTAGAAAAAAGGTGATAAAATGTGAATTATTAAGGCTGAAAGAGTTTTATTCATTTTCTTTTCCAGTAGTTTTTCCTCTTATTCATTTTCTTTTCTTTACACATTAGTTTTTTCTTTCTAGAAAAATTTTATTCAAGAACAAATATTTTTAGGGCCAGATTTCCTCAGCCAGCCAGCCACTTGGTTGAGAAATGGGAGAGCAAGGGCCCAACTGGAGTTGCTATTGTTACTATCTTGATAGTTCCAAAACATCACACTTAGACAGGATGCGCTGAACTGGGCTAGTCTGGGGGACCAATTTCATTTTCAATCTGGTCTCTAAGGAGCCTCAGGGAGCTGCATGGAGTGAGACTCGAGGCTCCCCACCCCAGTCTGAGTTTACCATTATCTGTTTTAAACACTGGGCTTCCCTATGAGATATTTTTCATTAAAAAGAGGGCTTAGTACAATTGGAAATTGCTCATTTCTCTGATGAATACACTGAGGTCCAGAGAGCTTAGGTTTCTTTTCCATGGTCACTCAGGGGCTAGAAGAAAAATACTGATTTTTGTGGTAGGTAAGTTATTACACTTGAAGGACAGAAGCCTAAGTTGCAATTTCAATTCATTCAGTGGACACTTTATACCTAGGTTAATAGACATGCTGTGACTTTTATGAGTTAAGACGAAATGAATGATGGAATGCTTTCCACCTTGACACCTTGAAAGACAAACCAAATTACCTGAGCTGGGTTCTGACCTCCTAAAATGCCTGCCTCTTACAGCCTGAAATTTTTTAAAGACAGATGCCTCTGTTTTTTCTTTGATATTGAGCATATTATAGTAACTTAATGGTTGATAATAACAGAAATATTTTACACATTGACTTTCACTTATAAATTTTGGAATAAGCAAATAAAAGTTTTTAAAAATATTTTTACTAGCATTTTTAATTATTGGAGTCCTAATTACTAGAGTTACTAGTTGCAGCTTGAAAAGAACTGAAGCAAATGTTAAATCAAATAATAAGTTGTATAACTAGAGCTGTTTCATCCTTTCTATATAATTTTTAATTATCTTTTATATTTCATTTATATTCACTAAATTTTTTCTACTTAATGCTATTATTCATGTTGATCTTTTTCAAAGTGTAAATGTTTGGAAGGTAGGCTCTTTAGTATTAAAGCATCAGACATAAATGAAATTATTTGATGGCGATGAACAAAAAGTAAGTTCTTTTTTTCAGTGGCTTATGCTTTCATCGATTTATGGAAGCTTATTTTCAGAAACCATGTGGCTTTTTTGGAAGTTAGTAGTATTATACACACATAGATCATTATTTTATCATGTAAATATTTCCTTTAATTTAAGCTCCCAAAAGGTAAACGATAATATGCCTTAGATATATGCAATACTGATTTATAAGCTCTTTCTTCGCTTTGTCAATAAATGATTAAAAGCATCTTAAGGTTAATAATCTCATGATGTGATCAATCATTCTTAGCTACAATCTGCCATCAGGGTTCCTCATTTTGCTGAAAGCAAATGATTTCTTGATAATGATCACAAGAAGCACATCTGTATGCTGGTTGAAAAGTTAATTAAAATGTGATTCCATCTGGTAGTCCAGTTGGGAAAGTCACTATTCGATTTAATCTACATTGAGCTGAAATGAACTCTGCATAATCAAAAGATATAATGCAGTGGGGGACATGGAACTGTAAGTTAGTGTTGCACATGTTAATTTAAATCTTTTTTTCCCTCTCTTACAATTTTTTTCTTTTATTAAACTTAGAAAATCTGGGAGAGCAGAATTTCTTTATGATTTCTCAATATGGGTACATTTCCCTTTATGTGAATTTTATCTAACTGCATATTTATTCTTATTTCTTCCATTTTCAGTAGGGTTGAGAGAGCTGCTGTGAGCACAAACACATTCTGTTGAAGCTGCTGACTTCAATCGCTCACTTTGTTCTGGTACCACGCATATCGGGTTCCTATTGTTGTAAAAAAATTATCACTAATTTGGTGTCTCAAAACAACACAAATTTACTGTCTAACAGTTTTGGAAGTCAGAGGTCCAAAATGGGTCCGACTTGCTAAAATCAACCTATAAGCAAGATTGTGTTCACTCTGGAGGCTCTAGAAGATAACTTGTTTCCTTCACCTGTGCCATCCTTCCATCTTCAAAGCCAGCAATGGACGATCAGGTCTTTCTTGTGATGCTATCTCTGGCTCTAACTCTTCTGCTTCTTTCTTTCCAACACAGGACCTTGGATTGCACTGAGTCTACCCAGATAATACATGATTATTTCCTTGTCTTAAAATCAGTCTATTAGCAAACTCAATTCCATCTGCAATTTTGATTCCTTCTTGCCATTAACATAACATATTTGCAAGTTTTGGGGGTTAGGATGTGGACATCTTTGGGAGGCCATTATTCTCATCTTCTACACATTGTAACTAGTTTATTCTTGTCCTTATACTTGAGTAGTGAGTGATATTTTTACCTTTCTCTCAGAGTATTTAGAAAGTTTTTCCTTTTTGGTTTGGCTGATGTTTATCAGTTTGTGCATATGCTGATAAGTATTTCTGGTTACAGATTCTCCCAAAGGATTAAGAACTGGAGATAAAACTTACATTAAAACGTGTTTCCTTTAGGTATTATTGCAATGAAGAACTGAACACATATGAAATTGCATTTCTTTACATGAAAAGAAGCCTTTTTTTGAAACTAGCTCAGAAATTCACTGTGGGTCTTATTATAATGGAGTACCCATTTTCTTTAAGCTATTAATTTAGTTGTTATGGGCTGGCTAATATTCCAATCTATACATTGTTTTCCATCCTATGTTTCTCTGGAAAGTGGAATCTTTAGTTTTCGTCAGTTAAACATATTTCCATTAAACTTAAATAGATAGGAATTGAGACTTTGCTTGTTAAGACTGCAGCTTTGCAATTATTAACCCAAATTTAAGTTCCAGACCTCACAGAAAATGTTTAACAATGTATGCATACTTTTGCAAATAAAAATGCACCAAATGAGATAACCATAAGGGATTATCATTAGGAGAGTAATGATGTAAGCATAAAATTATTTGCATTTAGGAGACGATCATTTTAAAACTAGAAAAATATAATGTTTCTAATGCTGATAAGATATTTAGTCTATTAATCAATCAGATTTTAATCATACAAGCAGAACCACTAGGATATAGATTTCTATATTAAAGGGTTTGTTATATAGATGACATTACACTATAGTGGGAGCTGGTTAAGCAACTTCTTTTTCCTTTGTGTTTGATACTGGAACTGAAAAGCTACAGGGCAGGAAGTGGAGAAGGGAAGATGGATGTGAAGTAAGGGAGAGCGAGGATCAGCTATAAGCCACAAGCATGAGTCAGAGCCCATGAGAAGAGATTGGAATCCATGTCAGCTCTTGGTGCCTCTGACCTTGAAGACATTGGTGTCCTGCAAAAGCCGAGGGACTTTGGCATCAAGCCCAGGAGTTGAAGCTAAAGACGGATCCAGAGGAAGACGCAGAAATTGCAGGTCTGGAAGCAGCCTCACCCTGAAGAGATGAGCCAGGAGATAAGTAACAGCATGGCTGAATGACAGAATGGCTGGTGCTTCACTCTGCAATCTCCTTCATTAACAACTTTAACTGGAAACACACAGTGAAGGAAACTCTGGGAAATGATGTCCAGCCTAGCCAAGTTGACACATTGCAAAGGCACCATACATAGTCTGAGAACATTTATGATCTAATAAAAATATTTCTCATATCAAAGTCAACCTACATGTAAGAGTTTTATATTTCAGAATTTTTTAGAAGAAATTGCATATATTTGCTAAATATGAAATTTTGGTGCATTTTTAGATAGTTTTTATCTAGAGGATTAACATGTAATCACATATCTTACTTTGACATTATAGATTGATTATACTGAAGTTAAGTTTCTTACTATACAATTCCTAGTCCTCTTCATTGTAAAATAATCATGCATCCTCCTGCCGCACATAACAAAGTTCTAATTATATAGTAGTATTCAGGGGACAACATAAACCACCAAGGCAAAATGCAAATGGTATGCTTATGGCATTAGGGTCATAAAATGTGCTTATAACATTCTAAGCATGATTTTAGCATCTATTTTATATACGTGTTATAAAAGAGAAAGCTAGATGAAAAGACTTTATGATTCTTATTTCACTCTAAGTCAGTCATGATGCAGTTCTTGTCTGTGCTCTTCCTACTCTTAATGGAGTCTGAGGACAGAAATTAAGAGAGGCCCTAGGAAATCCTCTGGTGAAATAAATGAGTTCATGACTATCCTCTATCCTGCTCTGATGTTGCTCTTGTTTACTGAGCAGAAGCATGCTTATTTGTAGGACTGGGGCATTCTTGTCTTGTCCAGTGACTCCTCCCCTGACTTAATGTTAATTTTATTTGCTAAGGCTAGCCCAAACTGAGTTTTTCTGGAGTAATAATTTTTAATCTGTAGACTGTAAAACTTCCTGAAATTCCATGGAAAATTACCTTTGATATGTAGAGACTCACTTTTCTGGGAAGAGGTCAGGCCTTTATTAGAATCTCACTGAGAATTATGACCAATGAAAGTTTAAGAATCACTGCTTTAGAGGGTTTTTGATGATTTTCTCCTTAGCATTCTACTGTCTGCTTTAAAAAAATCAGTAAAGAATAGGAATACTTCAGCAAACATTGCATAACACTCACATTTGACAGCAGTACCCCGTTTGGGGACATTTTGTACTAGATAGCAATGAAGGTCCTGATATTAAGGACTCTGATAGCTCTGCTTTTTAATTAATGAGTCACACTGTCATATTGGCAGTGAATTATTTAGTCCCAAACACCATTCATTCTATTCTGGCATGTATTAAAGAAGCAAGTAAATTAGATTAAAGAAAAAAAAAATACTTTAAAATGTATTTGCAAAGGCTTTCTGATTATACAGGTATAAGGCTAAAGGAGTCACATAACACTCATTTCCTCATCTTTTTTGAGATTTCTCATTTAAAATTTCTCATGAAGAACTAAACACCATCTGAAGTGCAGGCAATTAAGGCCAAAAAGATAAGCCTTACTTCTTCACCACAGGTCTAAATATATATATATATATTTTTGGGGGTCTGGGCCTGAGTCAACTCACTGAACCATACATTCATTAAAAGAGTTATTGAGGGCATCTTGGGTCTAGGTATTATTCCAGCACTTTAGATTGTAATAGATTGCAATGCTATTTAGGAAGAAGAAATATCAGGTCTTGGCGATTAATAAGTTGTGAAAATAGAGGAAAAAAGGAACTTAGTATGACATTCAGGTTTCTTGCTTTGATAATTAGTGGACAGAAGTGAAATATGATAAACAATATAGAAAGAAGAGTATAGTGAGGGATAGAAAGTACATACAGAGGCTCCTTAAAATATTTACGGTACCTAAAATGCTTATTTTATTATACTAAGAGTTGAGGTTATCTAGCATTGAGGAAAAATCTCTAAAGTTGCTGTATTTGCTAGTTCTTTGGAGGGACTGTGTCATACATGTCCACAGAAGGATAGAACAGAATTTCACAGTTAGACAATTTTTTACTTTGAGAAAATTTGTCTTTATAGTGAAAACTATTCACCCACTGGAATTAGATAAATTCCTGAGAAATAACCTTCTCTGAATATATAAGGCCTCAGGGTCTCAAGTTCCCTGGTGACAATAACAGTGACCAAGTAAATGTGTCCACAGAAAACCCAAGAGTGGTTATAAGGTTATAATCTCTAATGGAGATGAGACACAGAAGTGAGTCAGCAAGTGCATTATTATTAGTTTCAACCATTTCCCGATTTGTTTGCTACATAGTTCATCGCTCTAACACCACAACCTGGGACCAACAGTACATTGGAGCTAGTTTGTCTTGGCTCATGAGAGCTAATTGTTAAATCTTCAAAAATATTATGTCCATGGTTAATCACAGGCATTATCATGAAATTAAATCATAGAAGGTCACAATTAAATAAGTTATTTTAAAAACAAAGTTAATAAACACTCAAACTTATTACTTCTTAATTTAACTACATTTTCCTATTATCGAAGTTCTTGAGGTTATTTAAGTTGTTGAGGATATTTACTTCTATTGTACCTGTATGGTAGAAATACTATATACTGGTGTGCTACTTGCATATTTTCCAGCTCTGCATTTAATGAAGTCACACTGGTAGCTTGATATCAGTCATGGGAAAGTATACCACTAAAGTTGGCAAATGCTACAAATCAAGGTTTATTGTTTCATTGATTGTTAGATTTAAGATTGCAGACAAAAGGTTAATAATGGAGATTAAATTTAAAACATGTTTTGTCTTTCACCTTTATAGTGTAATTACTACAAAAATCGAGGAAATATTACTCTAATATTTGAGGGCTATTAACCACTTTACCAAAGAAACCACTCACACTGACCACTTATGAATGAAAGACATTCCAACATACATTTTTGATGTTTCACTTTCATCTTACTGTCAAATAAAACAAATACATCAACCAGCAATTTGTCAGAACACCATGCATCTGTCAATAGGTGCCTAGAGATATAACGTGTCACAAAAATTAAAACATTCTGTGAAAATCAATTTACTATATGGAACTTATAATAAAAAAGTATAGAATATGTATTATTTTTGTAAATTGTGTAAATTATACCATTTATATGGAATTTTATTGATTGCATTTATTCTATTGCATTATGTCAAATTTTCTCAAGTCTAATTTACTTCTCAGAATGAGGGCTAGAAGAGATATCTTATATGGAATTTTCAGTTTTCATACATTTTTACATATCATCTAATTGATCCATATAATTGATCCATAGATAGGAAAAGTATCATTATAAGAAACACAGCTGAGGATACTGAGGTTTGCATGGATAACTGTTCAACATTGCCTAGTTATTCCTTGTCACAGCTCAGAATAGAATTTAGCACTTTCAGTGGACTTGCCATTAAAGACAGCCACAGCCTCTCCAAATAGATTCTCCTTTTCAAAATAACTGCTGACTTTGTGCATAAAGCCTTATTTCACTCTCCCAGATAAGAGAAATACAATGGACTAAAATGGTTATATAGCAAATAGCACTGGAAAAGCGAGGTCTGCAAGGTATGTCAGGGAAGGATTTTTTCCTCTGTGTGTTCTGAATCCTGAATGACAGGTTTAAGATTGCTTTTTGCTTTAATTTATGTTGTGAGCCGCTTTTAATGATTATCAATGAGTTCTCACATGACTATGCAATCATAAGAGTCAAACTCCAGCAATTTCCTGACAAGTTATAAAACAATAAAATACTCCTAAGTGGTATATCACAGAAGACGATATTTTTATACCAGAGGTGTGGTGATACCTATAAATCATTTAAGCATTCTTCTTGAGATTTCTAGTCTTACTTGGAGAAACTAAAGGAAAAATTCAGATAGAAAGTGTTGTCCAGAGAAAATAAATGTAACTCTGAAGAAAATCAAGAAGATCGTAAAGTCTTATAATGCTTACGTCAATTAGAGAAGAAAATGCTTATCTGTCTCAATTCTTCTACTTTCCAATTTATGCCTTACCTACGCTCTTGTCAAGGTCTGAGAACTTAGCACATAATATGAAAAATAAAATGTAAATGGTTGATTATAGCTTCTCAAGAAATATCTTTACTCAAATATGTAATTAATTGTAGGTCTAATTTATTTGTTATCATGTTCTAAACTGAACCACTGGGGAAAAGGTCAAGATCGAAAGCTTAAAAATTCAATCTCATCAACTAAGTTAGAAATTAAAGAGGAAAGCGAGGTAGTTTGAAACCCAATAACCTTGAAATAGTCCTTACACATTGCAGCTTTGTTGTGTTTGGAGTAGTTGGACATTATTTTTAGGTCCATTATAGCTGTCAGAATAGACTCACTCTGGACATTTTTCCATCAAGAATCCCACTTGAGAGGGGGTGTAGGAGAATGTTCTCCTTTGTTAAAAAAATAACAACAACAACAACAAACAGGAATAGAAACACAATATAGTGTTCAAAGATCTTTTGCTCAGTTCTTCTCAGCAGAGATAAAAGAGGATTTTCAAAACCATTTTTCTTGATTTCAGGAGACTAAAAAAAATAAACCACCCTGGTATTAATTTCAAAGCACACATTTTGATTTCCAATAACTAACCTTAATTCTGAGATGCAGGATCAAATTTACGAGACTCTGGGTCGCTTCTGACTTTCCTACATCTCTGTGTGTCAAAACTCCAGAAGGAACTAGTTTAGCTGTGTCCATATCAGATATTCCTGAAGAAGCTGGGGTTTGTCAACTTAGTTCCATTCTTAGTTGATCACCATATTCCATTGGCAGATAATCTACAACAGACTGGTGCCCTGGCTGAAGATGAAAACA
>NW_011888869.1:3415708-3434587 GCF_000151845.1 Pteropus vampyrus
TTTCAGTGGACTTGCCATTAAAGACAGCCACAGCCTCTCCAAATAGATTCTCCTTTTCAAAATAACTGCTGACTTTGTGCATAAAGCCTTATTTCACTCTCCCAGATAAGAGAAATACAATGGACTAAAATGGTTATATAGCAAATAGCACTGGAAAAGCGAGGTCTGCAAGGTATGTCAGGGAAGGATTTTTTCCTCTGTGTGTTCTGAATCCTGAATGACAGGTTTAAGATTGCTTTTTGCTTTAATTTATGTTGTGAGCCGCTTTTAATGATTATCAATGAGTTCTCACATGACTATGCAATCATAAGAGTCAAACTCCAGCAATTTCCTGACAAGTTATAAAACAATAAAATACTCCTAAGTGGTATATCACAGAAGACGATATTTTTATACCAGAGGTGTGGTGATACCTATAAATCATTTAAGCATTCTTCTTGAGATTTCTAGTCTTACTTGGAGAAACTAAAGGAAAAATTCAGATAGAAAGTGTTGTCCAGAGAAAATAAATGTAACTCTGAAGAAAATCAAGAAGATCGTAAAGTCTTATAATGCTTACGTCAATTAGAGAAGAAAATGCTTATCTGTCTCAATTCTTCTACTTTCCAATTTATGCCTTACCTACGCTCTTGTCAAGGTCTGAGAACTTAGCACATAATATGAAAAATAAAATGTAAATGGTTGATTATAGCTTCTCAAGAAATATCTTTACTCAAATATGTAATTAATTGTAGGTCTAATTTATTTGTTATCATGTTCTAAACTGAACCACTGGGGAAAAGGTCAAGATCGAAAGCTTAAAAATTCAATCTCATCAACTAAGTTAGAAATTAAAGAGGAAAGCGAGGTAGTTTGAAACCCAATAACCTTGAAATAGTCCTTACACATTGCAGCTTTGTTGTGTTTGGAGTAGTTGGACATTATTTTTAGGTCCATTATAGCTGTCAGAATAGACTCACTCTGGACATTTTTCCATCAAGAATCCCACTTGAGAGGGGGTGTAGGAGAATGTTCTCCTTTGTTAAAAAAATAACAACAACAACAACAAACAGGAATAGAAACACAATATAGTGTTCAAAGATCTTTTGCTCAGTTCTTCTCAGCAGAGATAAAAGAGGATTTTCAAAACCATTTTTCTTGATTTCAGGAGACTAAAAAAAATAAACCACCCTGGTATTAATTTCAAAGCACACATTTTGATTTCCAATAACTAACCTTAATTCTGAGATGCAGGATCAAATTTACTAGACTCTGGGTCGCTTCTGACTTTCCTACATCTCTGTGTGTCAAAACTCCAGAAGGAACTAGTTTAGCTGTGTCCATATCAGATATTCCTGAAGAAGCTGGGGTTTGTCAACTTAGTTCCATTCTTAGTTGATCACCATATTCCATTGGCAGATAATCTACAACAGACTGGTGCCCTGGCTGAAGATGAAAACAATTCTCCCACAAGTAAGAGAAGAACCTGTTCCTTGCAGGTTAATGCATTACAGTCTGTCTGTCTGTCTGTCTGTCTCTCTCGTACAACACAACACAAATTACATGGTTTGGAATAAGAAATTCTTTTAAAGAGACTATTACATGTTTGCTTCAATTTTCAGAGCCAGTGGATTATTTATCTTTTGATAACAAAAGAAACACTTTGGTGCTATAGAATCTAACTGTTGATTTTATGAAACATCATAGTTTCTTTATGTTTTGGCATCTACTATAAAAATGTTGTGACTTTAATTTGTATGTTAAAAAAAAAGTTTCCCTCAGTGGCTTTTCTAATATTATATAATTTCAGTCAATAGGTATACTGTTATTATTGGTATTGAAAATAATAATTACTATATACCAGGCATTATGGCATACACTACTTCATTATCTTTTAAATCCTCATAAAAACATCTTCAGGGTACATGCTGTGTGTGTTTTTTCCCCCCATATAGGGAGGCTGGGATGTGGAAAAGTTACATGTCCTGCACAAGGGGGAACAATGTTGAAGATCTGCCTGTTTCTACAGTTTCTTTCTTAGACATTCCTCTCATCCCCATTGGGAAGGAAAGGTAATCTGGACAGAGAAAAGTTTTTTTCCCATAATCTGGAAAATCTGATTAATTTTTGTTCTGCCTAGTTATCAACAGAGAACACAACTGTCTTCATCCCTAATATTGCCATTTTTGACCCAGCAGTGACACCAAATGTTATGCTGGCCTTTTTCCTGCCCTTAAGTTCTGATCTACCCTCATCTATGGATTAAGCGATTTTATCTGTTTTCTCAAGTGAACATTTAAAATTTGCTTTTATTTCTTTTAATTCATTTTGCATAACTACACCTTAAAATCTTAAAAACTAAAAACAACCCTTAATTTTATGCAACTTATTAATGTTACTACCAACAATTATAGCTGTTCAATGCCAGCATCCCCAATTACCAAGTAAGAAATTAATTTTTTTTTTCCTTTTTCCTATGGGAATGACCAGATTTATCTAGAAAGAGTGCATTTATTTAAAAAACAACAACAACAACAACAACAACAACAACAACAACAACACTTCATCAAAAAGGCTTAAAATTAGCCATATATTTATTAAAAAATTTAAGGGAAATTTTTAAAAATATAATTCTAAGGTTTGATTTTCTTGATTAGGTCAAAATTGAACTAAATATTCTCTAAGGTGCTTAAGAGCTTGCACAATCTATGGTAATTCTGCCTTGAAGCATTTCCAGTTAAAGTTTTTGATTTCACTACTTTTATTAATTTGCACCTCTTGCTTTAGATTTAAGATCTCGTCCTCAGTTGGAGATCCTCTCTCTTAAACCATGATAAACCCTCAGATACTCAAATCTGCCCTTCTTCCAAACAGAACATTGTCTTTTAAAACACTATCATTATTATTTTAAAAGGACAGACCCTGTATAACTCTTTGAAATAGTCCAAATGTTCCCAGTAAGCAAAATATGATTTAACTATCTGAGTTTCATGAACTGATCTCAAGAAGCTCTGTTCTTCCCATAAAACAAAAGAAATTTCACATGGATTCTCTTGCTGTTGGGACACGAAACCCTCTAACTTTTCTAATTTCCTCCTCCCGCTGGATTATAAAATAGGAATTCCTGCCACACGTTCTCGGGTTAAAAAGAAAATCAGAGAAGTTGGTAAAAGGATACAGACTTTCATTTATCAAATGAATAAGTTCTGAGAATCTAATGTAAAACATGGTGACTAAGTTGATAATACCGTATTGTATAATCAAAATCTGCTGAGAGTAAAACTTGCAATGTCCTTACTAAAAAAAAAAAAGATAAATATGTGAGGTGATGGATGTGTTAATTAACTAGATGAGAAGAACCCTTTCACAATGTATATCAAATCACCATAATGTACGCTTTACATCTGTTACCATTTTATATGTCTGTAATGTGTCAATAAAGCTTAAATTAAAAAAAAAAAAGAACTAGAAAAAAATGGAATTGTCATTATAAAGTGTTTATATTATCCCCTCTTGTTGAAAAGAACACTATAAATGCAACTTCAATGAATTATTCACAGAGATCTTTTGAACTGGCTTTATTACAAGGTTATGAACATAGTACAAATGTAATTCAAATTAATTAGAAGTATGGGTAGTTTTACTCCAATTGTGGGGGGAAAAACAAAACAAAAAAAGTGCTGTCCAACAGAAAAGGTTGTTCGGTTGGTCTAAATCCAAAAAGTCATGGAGAAAAGTTTGAAATATTTTTTCACACAATACTAAAACAAGTTCTGACTTTTTTCTTAGGAAATACATAGGTAATTGTTTTGCAAGAGCCTGAATATTTTAAAGACTGAATGAGTCACCTACAATGCAATGCTTATTAGAACTCTATTGAGTATAACCTTTTGCACTTTGTGTGAGTTTCTAAAAATTCATCTCTGTGTAAAACCTAATTGAGCCTTATTTCTCTGGTTTGAATTCTGGAAGACATGTAGCAAAGTAAGAAATTTAAGTCAGTAACCATTCTACCTACAGGAATATGATTAAATTTCCTATAATTTTTCTGTAAGCCGTTAGCTCTCCAATTGATATTAAATCATTATACCTTAACTATAACTGGACATTTTTGTAGGTACAATAACACTGAAAACATTTAGTGTGAAAGTGTATCTTAAACTGCGTACCATGTGAATAAGTTTTTCCTTAGCACAAGGCCATCGCAGAGATGGTTCTTCTGTTGTGCTTTTTAAAAATCAGACCAAAATATTTTAACAAATGACTTATAAATCTATATAAATCCATATGTTAAACATATATATTTAAGAATTAATATGAACAAACTTTTGATCTTGCCATGCTTATGTGTCCAACCCAAGATGAAAGAAAATAAATAGCCAGACAGGAGAAATAAAATAATAATTTAATAGATACTATAAATTGAATACTTTCATTGGGCCTACTCTTTACAAGAACTCTATAAGTTTGTTTCATCCCATTTTACAAATGAGGAAATTGAGATTTAGAGAATATTATTTATCAAAGCTAGAGTCAAACCCAGTCTATCCACTGTAAAGACCACGTTCTTATACCACTTATGGCCTTGACATTATTTTCCCCGCAAATTCTAAGTGACTGACTGACATGAAACTGAATGAGCAGTGTTCAGGCTTACTTCAACCGAACTATCAACATTCTGTTCGGTAAATCATTTAATTTATTTTTTTTTTTGAATGGCCTCTGGATTTGAGAATTCAGTCATAACTAGGATAGACTTAATTTTAAATGCACCATATTGGACCATAATTGCCTAGAATAACACATACTACACAGACTAGATTACCAACAACTAGAGATCAGTGGTCAGGAAGTGAATGTATACATATTTAAAATCATGTTTTAAGTGATTAACTTAAAACTGTGCTTAAAATGTTAAGATGGAAAAGAAAAGCTTACGTCTGGAAAGAACGATGAAATGACTAGTTGAAGTTACACAGACACTAGTGGCTTAGTTGCTAGACCGCCTTAAGAATAAGCTGCAGCATACAACATTAAATTCAAAGGAGGCATTATTTTTTGTTTGTAACAGCATAGTTGTCAGAATACATTTTTCCTCACTGAAAACACATACAACCCATAAAAATACTCACATAATAGTGATGGAGATTTATACAGACCCTGCGAAAGTTTCAGAATTAGATTTTTATTTGTCTTATTTTTGGAGAGAAAGGGTGAGACGCTATTCAGCAGAGATATTTGCCAGAAGCAAAGAACCAACTAACTGGATGGGGGAAAAAACGGAGAGGAGTCGAAAAGAAAGAGTACTCAAGTGTGCATGAGAAATGTTAAAAGGGCAAAAAACCAAGAAAATCATTTTTTTTAACAGCTTCTATCACACAGTACTGTCTTTTGAAAAGTAGAACTACTTGGCCTTACAAAGACATGAGTATTAACTAGGATATTAGAAATCAAAGAGTAAGTTATTAAGTTAAAACTTTAAGCAGTCATTGAAAGAAGTTACTCTTAGAAATAAAATATTTAAGTCTCCAGCTAGATATTTTTAAACAAGTTAAATTATGCTATAACTTTCATTTACATATTTTATGGATCTAGATTTAATCTGTTTTCATAGCTAAAAAAAAAAATGTTGCTGAACCCTGTGTTAATCCGCACACTTTCAGTTTTTCCTCTCCTAGACAATGCTTGAATCAGAATCCTCAAACTTTAGAGAGGAGGTTCTCTACTCTGGGACATTCTGCTCCCCAGAGGGCATTTGGCCATGTCTGTAGACAATTTTTGTTGTTCCAGATGGGGAAGGGTTGCTATTAGCATCTAGTGAGTAGAGATCAGGGATGTTATTAAACACTCTACAAGGCACAGGATTGCTTTTCACGAAAAAGAATTAGCCAATCCAAAATGTCAACAGTGCTGAGGTTGAGAAACCCTACTTTTAAGTAACATAATATTCATCTCAGGAGCTTATTAAAAATACAAGTTTTGGGGCATTGCTTCCAGGAGTTATGATCTCAAGGCTAGAGATGGAATTCAAAAATGAGCACCAGGTTATTTTCCTTAGGTTCATTCTCCCCATACACCTTCTTCAGGTAATATTTTAAGATGTGCCAGACTAATTATCCAGATACTTCAATTAAAGTCAAGTCAATAACACTTGGTGACCATTACCTAACTTATAAGAATGGTTAAGAGGAATTATCTATTTCAATAGGGCTTGTCACGCAACTACAAATTCAACCACAGTTGAATGTCATGAATTAGATACATAAATGCAACTTTAGATCAGGAACAGAGGCAGCACCTGGGAATTTGTCAGGATCTCAAGCCCTAACCCAATCCTGCAGACCCACATTCTGCATTTCTATAAGATCCCTTCTACGAAGCTTTAAATAAAATAATAAATCTGAAATATTTAAATATAGTGTCAAGCATACATGTCTAATCACTGTTAGAGTTGGAGGTGACGGTGGTGATGACGGTAATGATGACAGTGTAAGTGGGGCAGCAAGGAGAGCCTGAAGACCAGGAATGATTTAATGAAAAGATTCCTAAAAAGAGATTAGATTCAATCTAGAATATATTAGTTTTCTATTTGTGTAGCAAATTGCCACAACCTTCTAGCTTAAAATACCCATTATTATCTCACAGTTCTGTAGGAGTGACTGTTTTCTGCTCAGGGTATCACAAAGCTGAAACCAGCGTGCCAGTCCAGCTTGTCTGGAGGATCCAGGGGAAAATCATTTCCACGCTCATTCGTCTTATTGGCAGAGTTCAGTTCTTCACGGTTATAGGACTGAAGTCCCTGTCCGTCAAAGGCCGTCAGAAGGGGGCCACTCAGCTTCTAGAGGCCACTCACATTCCTGGCTATGGAGCCCCCTCCATCCTCAAGTCAGCATTAGTTCACTGCATCCTTCTCATGCTTTGAATCTTTGACTTTCCCTCCTTTCACCATCCAGAGGAAGTCCCTGCTTTAAAGGGCTCATGCGATCAGGTTAGACCACCCAGATAACCTCCTTTTATTGAAGTCGACTGACCCATAAAATAACCTCATCCTGCAAGTAAAATCCATCTATTATGCAGGGGTCAGGGAATCTTGAAGGATAGCTGAAGATTCTGCCCGCCACACAGAGCCATTGAAGTGATGAGCGTCCGGGACAAAGGCAGCCCTGGTGGCATCAGAAAAGGACAAGCGGTAGGTGTGCTGGTGAATGTATAAATCTGTGGAGGATGTCCACAGACACTTATTCTCTTCTTCCAGTAAGTGTTTAATTTGCTAAAAGTGAATGGAAAGAGCTGTGAGTGGAACAGTTTTAAGACAGCTGCTACAGGCAATGGGAGAGAGTTTAACAGGAAAAAATGGAAAGAAACGTTGCCGGACCATGCTGAGCTACCAGCAGGAGGCAGATGTGCCTCAGAAGAGACTCCACTACAAGGGCAGAGCAGTCATGGACTGGAAGTTTCCTGACAAATGCGGAGAGGAGGAGGGAGGAGCCTCTGCCTCAGAGGGCTGCCCAGAAATGAGCCTTCTCAACGGGGCGCCAGGTTACCACCAAGCTCAGGCAAACACCTGGAGGAAAAATTTACTAACTTATTGTTTCCTTTTCACTGTAACATAAATACGAAGTAAAGAGGACCACACATCCTTTGAGCTTCAGGACTTTAAATAGGGGGATGAGAGCAATAGATTAATTTTTTCAAGGAGTGTAAAATGACACAGTCTCATCACGTTCCATGGAGCTGTGAGGCAAATGCTGCGGTTGCTTGGCAATAGTGAAGCCTCTTTTGAGTGATTCATGGTAATGATGTTTAAACAATATAGAATGGAGGGAAAGTGATTTTATCTTCCCTCTCACTTTATTATAGAAAAGAGATTGTGAAGTATGAGACTGACAAAGTCAACGGGCGACACCTCATTTGTTGCATGTGTCACAGGTTCACTAGCCCCGCTCTTTGCCTTTCACACCTTTCACTCTGGTGCACTGGCCTCACAGCCAGGTAAGAGGGAGAACTTTAAGTCCTGCCTGAACGTCAGGGACCGACATCAACGGTGCACTGTTCCACTCTGTGTTTAAGTTGATGCTCTGCTTTTGTTTACTGCGTAATAATTTTTAAAAATGGTAACATTAAAAAATCCCATGCTTGAGTTTCAGTTAAAAAAATTAGATGCATTTAAAGAATACAAGTCACTATGGTTTTACATGCAATGATCTCCTTCTTCTCTGAGTTCAAATTTCTGCCAAGATACTCTTAAAGGGGTTTTAAGACATTTCACCTAATGTCTTGAAGAAAAGGCTATCATTTGAGAATTAATCAGTGGGAAAGAGCAAGACAATTTTACATGTCTGTTTCCCATATGTTCATAAATACATTTATAATAAAATAAAACACAAAGTCATGAATGGTGACTTTTAAGCCATACAAAACAGGTTAAGTCACTATTCACAAGAAGAATCACACCTGGTTTTGCTGCTTTGCCTTAAATCTGAAATTATTTTTGATTTTGCTTAAGTTGGTTCAAGACTGCATATATAAAGCATAATAAAATAGATATCTTTGGCATCTATCCAAGTTTCCACAGTTGGTTAGGTGTGATCCCAAGAAAAACATTATTATGTTAGGAAATAAAGCTGATACTGACTAATGCAAATTAGACAATGTTTAGTAGTTTCAGTGAAGTGTTCACCATATGTTAGTTATTCTGGTAAGTCCTCATTTAATTTTCTCAATTTGACAAGACAGTTATTATTATTTCCATTTTCTAAAGGAAGAAATTGAGCTTCGAAAATGATGGGCTATCTTAACCTTGTCCAGCAGGAGATTTGAGATTTGTATCCAAAGTCACGTTGTGCTACGTGTTTGTTCGAAAGCCTTCAATGGATTCCCCTTTCTCTCAAATAATATCCCAAATCATTACTATTTCCTACAAGGCAGGTCCTGAGCTAGCTCTCACTTCATCTTTACCACTTACCTTTCACAGACTCACTCGGTTCCAGCCACTCCCAAGCAAACTACTGATTTTTAGCTTCTGTATTGCTCTTCTCTCCCTGAATTCTCTTCCCACAAATATCGGCATGGCTTACTTATTTACTTCTTTCATATTTGT
Organism: Pteropus vampyrus; assembly: GCF_000151845.1. Lineage (NCBI taxonomy): Eukaryota > Metazoa > Chordata > Mammalia > Chiroptera > Pteropodidae > Pteropus > Pteropus vampyrus. The sequence continues at coordinate 3,424,788 of NW_011888869.1, forward strand.
ACCTGAGCGTCACCTTATCAGACAAGTCTTTAATCATTCTTCCTTTACTTTGCTTTATATTTCCTCATAGCATTTATTTATGTATTTGTTATCTCTGTGCCTCTCTTTTCTTTCTGCATAAAAATAGGATTTTGTTTTGTTCAGTACTATGTCTCTTGTACTTAGAACAAAAGCTGTCATGTAGTAGTCATTACAATTTGTTGCACGAAAATATGAATTATTAACATTTACACATCAAAGGAGAACATACATTATGTGACTTTGCTCTGATAGTCTCAAATTCAGTTCGGGAATGTTTCAGAGGAATTTGTTGCCAACCTTCAGTTCAGTGAGGGCTTTATAGAGCAAATATCATTTTCAGGGACAGATTAAAAGGCTTGATTCACTGATTTTAAGATAACAACAAGGTCTACGGCCATGCCACCCTGAACGTGCCCAATCCCGTCCGATCTCGGAAGCTAAGCAGGGTTGGATCTGGTGAGTACTTAAATGGGAGACCACCTAGAAATACCAGGTGCTGTAGGTATTAAGAAAATATAATAAAAAAAAGATTACAACAAGAAGGGCAGGAGTAAGACCGATATTAGAAAAGTGCTCAGTTTTGGATGAAACATTATTTCTAATGAGAAAACAGTGAACAAATTTATCTGAGTTGAGTAGAGAAGAAAAAAGGAGAAAAAGGAGAAGACCAGAAATGTAGGGTCATTTAACGTAGTCTGTGGTGGATGGTCAAGAAGAGGGAGAGGAGTTTGCACATGATGAGGCGATATCAACATCTACAGGTGGTCGAAGAAGATGCAGTGACACAGTGAGAATGCAGGTGAGGAACGGCCTTGACAACACTGCTAACATTTTCTGGAAAGGGTGTAGCTTTAGACTACCTTTTTCACAAGAAATGTCTGACAGGCCATGGATTTGAAATACCGCAGGGGAAAAAGGAAGAAAAAGAAAACTAGCAATTTGTGTAGGTCCTACTACAAGTCAGGCACTTTTCTCAACCTATGCATGCATTGTCTTTAAATTACTACGAAACATCCATAAGAATCTATTATTTGATATCATTTTGTATCTTTTATAAATAAGGAAATTGGGTTCAAGGAACATTAAGGATTTTGCACAAAATCACTCTGTTAACAAGGTTCAGGTCTAGAGTTCAACTCCGGATCTATCGCTTTCCAGCACCCATTCCCTTCCCCCTCCCCCTGTTGAGTTTTTTTGTTATTGTTGTTGTTTAGATGATTGGGATTTACCAATGGAACATATGCTAAAAAAAAGAAAATTCATAAATGTGCTTCCAAGATAAAGCCCAAATATTCCACCAGGGTTTAGCTTTTATTTTTATTCAAGTATTTAGTACACTTTGCCTTTTGTAATGCTTGAGTGTACTCATGCCTTCTTCCTTACAAGACTATCCACTCATTGGAGGCTGATTGTGTTTCCCACACTTCTCCATTTCCAACACTTAGCAGATTTTTTTATATGCATAAAGATATTAAAATTATTTTTTGTGTGAAAGTAGTTTAAATTATATATAGCAAGACATTATACGGAAGTATTAAGAAGGGATTTTATTAATATCATCACTGCTGTAGAAAGGTTAGTCTTGGTCATAGGCTTTAGAATATCTAAAAAGATTTAAATTGAAAGTATATATCCTCTATTAACATGTAGATAAAATAGGTAATTTTGAGAGTATAGGACAATTTGTGGAGATTTTTCTACTCTCAAGAAAAATATTTCTATACTGCTTTTATGCTCTTTTTACTAACTCTTTTACTCTAGGCCTCTTTTGCTTTTTAAAGCAACCCCTTTGCAAAGGAAATCATTTGTAATTCATGTTTAAAGAGAAAATACATAGACTGTCAATCCATGTGATTCAAGTCAGAGCATTTTATGATTATCTGTATCTTGGTCAAGACACTGCCTTCTCAGAAGCTTTGGTCAATGAATCATGTATAAATTGCATGCTAATGTCCATTATGATAAGGTTGTGACTTCTGGAAAGATGAATGGGTCTTTCAAATGGTAGCTCTGAAACTGGAATTTACTGAGAATATAAACTCCACAAAGAGATTTCTTTTGCTAATGAGGGACCATCTCACTCATTTTTTTTTTTATTGTATCTGTATCCATAAATTTAAAACATAACATTGAGTTACATATCTATTCTTTTTTCTCAGATATCTCCATTGCATCATTTTAAAGTCCCTTGTGGCTTTTGTGGATGTTTTGGTTCATGCTTCGGGACTTTTGTTGTAATATATTACATACTCATCGTGGAAAAATGATATGGGTTCTTATCAGTTGATTCTTTACAAAAATATTTCCTTAATATCATAGTGATAAACAGTGAAAGCCCAAGAATATGGGATCAGTAGAAAGACCATACGTTTTATTTGGGAATTATCTGTTTGTTTTGGCAGGCTGCTATTTTCATTTTCTCAGCTATTTTCAGGAGTATGAAGACATCAGGTACAAAAGGCAAGCCTATCCAAACAAATGACTATCCTTTTACTTAATGTTTTCCTCCTCCATATTCTGTGGTATCTTCTGTCAGTTTCATTAAGGTATAATTTACATAGAATAAAATTAACAAATTTTCAATGTACAATTTTATGAGTTTTGATCAATGTATGACCACAATAATAACTCAGAATATTTACATTATCTCGAAAAGTTCTCTCATGTCTCTTTGCAGTCGATCTAATCCCACCCAATTTAGTGACCACTAGTAACCACTCAGCTGCTTTCTATCAACATAGTTTTGCCTTTTCTAGAATGTAATATCGGTGAAATCATATAGTGTGTACTCTTGTGTGTCAGTTTTTAAGGTTAATCCATGTTGCTGCATACGTCATTAGTTGACATTTTTTTATTGGTAATTTGGACTATGTTTTATGATATATCATAATGTGCTTATCTGTTCACCAGTTAATGGACATTTTGGTTGTTTCACAATTCGATATTATAAATAAAACTGTCATTTTTCAATACTTTATGGGTACACATTTTATTTCACTTGGGTAATTTTAAGAGTAGAATTGCCGAGTTACACAGTAAATGTATGTTTGACTTCATAACAAACTGCCAAACTTGTTTCACATGTTCACTAATGTTTGGCACTGTCAGTCTTGTTAAATTTATCTATTCCATGGGTATGCAGTGGTATCTCATTTAAGTCTGAGTTTGTAATACTGGAATAAGTAATGTTCCTGAGCATCTTTTCATGTGCTCATTTACCATCTACATATCTTCTTGGGTGAAGTGTCTATTCAAATCTTTTGTCCATTTATGAGGACTGACTACTGCTCTTCTTAGATCATTTATTTTAAAAGTATGTAGTAAAGCAAAGTTTAGTTTAAGTTTGGTTTCTAAAGATTGACTACTTGCCTGCTGCCACCTACTTGCTGGTTGCATGACCAAGCAACAAGATCTGGTCACTGAACTCCCATGGCCTAGGGACTAACCCTTGAGTACAACTTTGAGAACTAGAATTTATCTTGAATAGATAAAATGATAGACTTCTTCACAGGGCTCTTTAAATACACCTCTAATTCTGTCTTTAAATCTAAAACTATTTCTAAGAAACCCCAGAGAGAGTATTTATTCTCTTTTTCTTTTTTCTCTTCCTCCTTTCCCCTCCTTCTCCCTGTCTCTCTTACCATGACGTATCTGGCAGTGAAGAACTGAGGACTACTCCTCACTTCTATCTAAAATTTTGTTTATTAATTTGCTGAGAATACTTCAGTGGATCATTAGTTTATTCCTAATAGTTTTGTAACCTCAGATTGGTGTGAGAAGATAGTATGTGATTGAAACAGGGCAAATCAGGCTCCTCCTTGGTCATTTTCTGCCAGAGTCCAAGGGTACACCCTTTTACTACTGAGATCAACATGCTGGTAGGATGAGTTTTGACTGTTAGAAGACCCAAGAAAAGTTTCATTTAAAAAAAAAGAAAAAAAGTCTTGAGCTTGATTCTGTCAAGTTTGGAGCCAGATATAGCCTTAGACTTTTCTGTATGTGAACCCCACCTGAGAGGTTGGGGGTGGGAGAGGGAGCCTTTAGCATGGTTTATCTTAAATCATTTGGACTTCTGTCATTTTGAATCAAAGCAGTCCAGACTAATGTGATGGGAAGGGAGGTGGGATAAGAACAGTAAGGACCAAGGAGTTCAGCTGAAAAGTTGGATTGGAAGTTGGCAAGGGATCCATGTTTGCTAAATCAGCAGAGAAAGGAAATATTAGGCAGGAGTTGAATTGAGTACAGTGAATTCTCACAGTTCATGTGGCCAAGGATCTGTGTTTTCTGCAGCAGAAGTACAGGAGAAAAAAAAGGAAAGAAGGTGAAATAATAGAAAAAGGAAAACATTTCCTCTAACAGGGCCAAAGACAAAACGAGTCCAAGTTTGGAGTGGTCATATGTGAATCACGGTTGAACCCAGGTTAGAGATGGCCTCTACTGAGGCAAAATACTCATATTATAATCAGCCTAAGAAAACTGCCTGTGGCATTCCAGAGGGGTATTTTTTCCTTCAGTTCTTACACAGTTGAAGTGAGATAAGGTCAGTGCTTTGTTCAGACTTAAATCTCGTACATCTTTTCCTTTGAGCTACTGTATCGATGTTCACTTAAAGATCAAACCACCAAATGTAATATGTACCCTAATATCACACTATAATTTCTTGGTACATGTGTTCAAATAGGTAGAAAAAATATGTATATTAAACAGTTTAGGAAAAAACGTCTTCTGTGATTACCTGCAGAACATTATTACTATTGACTTGGTTAAAGGAGAAAAAGAAAACAATTTGTCCTAATTTGGACAGAATAGCTTTAGTATTATGACAATCCTTGAAAAAATGGAATTTGAGTAGAAAGAAGCACAGGCACTCTGATTTGATAAACTACTTGGGATAAGGTAGGTGTTCAGGGCATATCCACTAGTAAGTAATGAAAAAAGTCCTCAGGCAGGTTTGCCCTGCTTATCACACCTAATTCATAGTCCCCCCTTTTTTGTCTTATCGCATTTCCCCCAAACTTTTCATTCTTCATCAAACCAAGCATAAAAGTAATGAAGTTTAATCATTTCCTCTCATGTCATATAAAATATTAAATAAATTTGCATGTTTTATTTAGTTAATCTGTCTTTTGTTTTGGGGCTCCAGCCAAGAACTTAGAAAGGCAGAGAAAAAGATATTTTTCTTCCCTTCTACTCATGAAGGAAACATTATTATTATATGATAAAACTGAAGCTCAGAGTAATGTAACCTCAGATATCACAAAACTAGTAAATGGCAAATTCTTGACTATTTGAATTCTAAATTTTAAGCAGCAAAAGCTATGCCACTCAGCTTAAACAAGAAGAGCTCATATAAAATATTATGTAGCTCACAGGATCCTTGAGGAGGATGGAATCCCCGGCTCCAGGCTAAGTTTGTAAGGCAGCTTCCAGAACCACAGCGTAGAACTGGCCTCACAGGTGAGCTGTAGACTCCCCTGAACCAGGATCACATTTCCCCTGCTATGAAAACCTGTCCCACTGCTGTAACCAGAAAACATACCACATCTGCTACCACCTTCCCCAGACACACCTTCCAATTATCTCACAGTCACTTCTGAAACAGAGTGTCATGGGACAGACATAAGGGATAGAACCAAAGTAGGGACTAGGGTGAGACAGGGAAGAAGCAAGGGTGTAAAATTTAAAGGGGCACTCACTCTTCAGAGTCATGCACATGCAGCACACACGTCTGAGAGCGGGTGCTTCCTGAAATTTTGTATATCGGGTGCCTTGCTTTCCTAACATAAGCCCTGGCCCTAGACCTGAATGTAGGTCTTCACCTTAGCTGCAAGAGAGTTTGCCATGGAGCACCAGGACAATTCTGCCAAGTCATAGACTGCAAACTCAGCTGGTAGGGCTGTTTCTACCAATGATCTTTGATATTTTGCTTATTGTTTGGCTCTGCATTTCTGAAAAAAAAAAAATAACTAGGAGACAATGTTATTTCAGAGGGACTGCTGAAATCTCAGTAATGATTAAATACTTATAAATGTTGAGCAAATAAAAAATGTAATGAGCAATTAATAGATATGGTCTTCTAATGATTAATTTTCAAATAAGGATTTTTTGTTCCTAAATAGTAATCTTTGATAGAAAACCTGTGATTCTCACAAATCTATATCCCACTTTGGATATTCTTCAATCATGTTTCCCATGCACTTGCTGAGACATTCAAATTCTACATGCAAAGATTTCTATCTGATTTGTTGGCCTCTCAACCTCATTCTTATAAAATGCTGCCTGCTCTCAATCAATAACCTTTTGTATCAGGCAAGCTATTGACTGCAGAATGGAGAAATCAGTTCATAGTCACACTGTGACAAGAGAAATGCTAGAGAAATAATTAGCCTTAAAAATTCTAGTCTTAAAAAACACTTACATTTGAGTTACATCAAGTTTGTAGGTCTAGAGTTGCTAGAAATCAGAATCAGGGATTTTAGAACTTAGTGTGATTAAAAATTAAGTACTCCAACTTGTGATTCTTCATTATCACATAGAAAAAAATGATACAAATGGCATCAATCTCCCAACTACATTAATTTACAATTAGAAATCCACCCCCCCAGTTTCTCACATAGATATCCACAATTTGCTTTCTATTTCCATAGCTTGCTCTGATTCTAAGTGTGTCACAGTCATTTTATCGAAAAGAGCTGAAATTTCACACTCTGATACTCATAGTTAAGAAGACTTTCTGAATAGAGGTGTTGGCAAATAGTTATCTAAAATTATGCTTCTATTATTTCTCATTCAGCCAGAACCAAAACAAAATTAAGAAAATGGTTTTTTGTCCCTTAGTTTGCTACCAAAAAAAATTACTTATGAAACACAATGCAGAATATGAGGGAGAACAACATTTCATTGTTGTTGGTGGCTATTAATTGAAGAATAAAAGAGTTTGCTTTCTAAAACTTTGTTAGAAGAGGGAAGTAATAGCTAATACATTCTCACAGTATCTGTCAAATGATTAAAAGTACCAAATTTACCCCCAATTTAACAAATGTCAGAGAAAGGAAAGCCACAGTGATAGGTAGAACAATGGTCCCCTAAAGATGTTCATACCCAAATCCCCAACACCTGTGAATATGTTACCATACATAGCAAAAAGGATTTTGCACATGTAATTATATTAAGAATTCTGCGATTGGTGAGATTATTCTGAATTTCCTTGGTGGGCCCAATATAAACAAGAGTCCTTATAGGAGGGAAGAAGGAGGGTGAGAGTCAGGGAAGGTGAGGTGACAATAAAAGCGAGACAGAGAGAGAGAGGGAAGGAGGGAGGGAAGGGAGGAAGAGAGTGGGGAAGAGAGAGAAGGAGATATCTACTTAAATGTATAATTATATAATTATATACATATGTAATTAAATTTGTTTTTTAAACAAGATATTATAGTGGATATATAAAATGAAAAAAGGAAATAACTATTTAGCATTCATAAAATCATGAGTTTTGCCAAAGTTCTGGGAAAAATAAACGTTAAACTATTGTCATATATTTTATAAAACTTTTGGGTTTCATGGTCATTTTAGGTTACAATATAATACAAAGAGTTAATAAAGACCACAGAGTTCCTATATAATCTTCAAATATTTTACCTAAGTATATTTATCAAACTGAATAAATTAACATTGGTACAATAATAATAATTAAACTACAGACTTTATTCAGATTTCACTAGTTTTTCCACTAATATCTTTTTTCTGTTCCAGGATCCCATCAGGCATACTATATTACATTTATTCATTGTGTTTCCTTAGTGTCCTCTGATCTGTGAAAATTTCTCAGTATTTCCTTGTTTTTCATGACTTGACTCTTTAGAAGAGTACTAGAGAGATATTTTCTAGACTATCAATCAATTTTGGTTTGTGTTATTTTTCCTTATCATTAGGCTAGTATTATGGATTTGGGGAAAGGCCATTACGGAGGTGAGAGGCCTTTCTCATTGCATCAGATCAGGAAGTACATGTTATCAATATAACTTATTACTATTGATAACCTGATCACTTGGTAAGAGGATGTCCTCCAGGTTTCTGTATAGAGTATTTTCCCCTAAATACAGTCTGCACTCCATTAAGCTTCACCTCCTACACGATCAGAATCAAAGAATTCATGGAAATATGTTAGAACTGCCACATGATTAATATTTTGGGGGAGATATTTTGAGACTGCAAATATCCTGTTTCTCCTTAAAGTTTTCCTCATCGGTTTAAGCATTTAACAGTGAATCTTGCACACAGCAGTTATTACTGGGGTGTTCTTATGGTGATTTTCTATTCTATGCATATTTCTACTTGGAATTTTCCTTCAAGAAAAATTTGTCTCTTTTTCCTCATTTATTTATTCAAATATTTATTAATGTCAGTATAGATTCATGGGTATATATTTTATTTTTAGATTATAATCTAAAACTATAATTTTTCAAATTTTGTTATTCATTAACTTCATATTTTAAAACATGCAAATACTGTGGGATAAAAACATAAATGACATAAATTCTTTCTCTAAAATACTGAAAATAAATGGGAAGTTATATACTAAAAAAACTGAAAAAATTTAGGCAACGCTTCTCAAGTTTCATGTATACCAGGATCAGCTGAGGAACTTACTAAAATGCAGATTCTTGGACGTCCCTCCCTATATTTGTATATTTGTATTTGTATATTTAGCAGGTCTATAGTGGGGCATAAAATTGGCATTTTAACAAATTCGCTAGGTGATTTTTGATTTATGCATATGAAAATAAATTGAGATATATTGTTTGGAGTAAACATCAATAATACCACTCGGTGTTGAGTACATGAGGAAAATATAATACTTGGGAGTCACATATTAAGTAGAAGTTTAAGAATGCTATGAAAGTCAGTGTTACATCTGATTTATTTAATATAATCACTGATTATGTAAATAAAAATCACATCTATCATATCTGAAAATAATATAATATGAAGAGTTTCAGGAATACCAGTTCAGTAAGAATAACCATACGAAACAGAATATGTATAATAAATATCTGGGGTAAGAAGAATTTTCATCTTTTTAAAATATTTTGATTGTCTTCCACTTTTTGATTTCATTATAGCACTTGGTAGATATAACCAAGGGATGGTTGTAAGGGTGCTCTCATTCACTCACAAGAAGCTTTAAGCAGAATTACCAATGTGGTTTGAATTCTAGCTCTACATTTTGTTAGTTGTATGAAAATAGAAAAATTATTTTATCTCTGTAAATTTCAGAGAATAAAATAATGCACTTAAATCTTGCAACTCTCCCCGCCCCCCAAAAAACAAGTATTTGGCAAATTATTATTATTATTCTTACTATTATTTCTTTTCCCTATGAATCATCTAAATAACTCATTATCTCAGATATTCGTTTCATTTTTTAGTGCATATCTAACCAAAGACAAATTTATTAACACATATTGGAAACATTATAGAGATGTAGTTTAGCATTTATGTCCATAAAGTACCTTCCTCAAAGTTCGACGAACATACAAAAACTATGTATTTTGTTAAGGTTTATCATTAGCTGATTCTGAAATTTAATTCATGTTAAAATTGTAGACTAAATCCACATTTTAGTTAATTTCAAAACTTCATTAGTACAGTGTGAGAATTTCTTTCTTATACTTGGGACTGAAACTATAGAAGCATAGTAATAATTTTGAAACGTATTTTGGCACATGTGTGTTCCAGCTCCTGAGATTGATTTGTTTTGAGAATTTTGATTGCGGGTAAAT
>NW_011888869.1:3434637-3439617 GCF_000151845.1 Pteropus vampyrus
CATAAAATTGGCATTTTAACAAATTCGCTAGGTGATTTTTGATTTATGCATATGAAAATAAATTGAGATATATTGTTTGGAGTAAACATCAATAATACCACTCGGTGTTGAGTACATGAGGAAAATATAATACTTGGGAGTCACATATTAAGTAGAAGTTTAAGAATGCTATGAAAGTCAGTGTTACATCTGATTTATTTAATATAATCACTGATTATGTAAATAAAAATCACATCTATCATATCTGAAAATAATATAATATGAAGAGTTTCAGGAATACCAGTTCAGTAAGAATAACCATACGAAACAGAATATGTATAATAAATATCTGGGGTAAGAAGAATTTTCATCTTTTTAAAATATTTTGATTGTCTTCCACTTTTTGATTTCATTATAGCACTTGGTAGATATAACCAAGGGATGGTTGTAAGGGTGCTCTCATTCACTCACAAGAAGCTTTAAGCAGAATTACCAATGTGGTTTGAATTCTAGCTCTACATTTTGTTAGTTGTATGAAAATAGAAAAATTATTTTATCTCTGTAAATTTCAGAGAATAAAATAATGCACTTAAATCTTGCAACTCTCCCCGCCCCCCAAAAAACAAGTATTTGGCAAATTATTATTATTATTCTTACTATTATTTCTTTTCCCTATGAATCATCTAAATAACTCATTATCTCAGATATTCGTTTCATTTTTTAGTGCATATCTAACCAAAGACAAATTTATTAACACATATTGGAAACATTATAGAGATGTAGTTTAGCATTTATGTCCATAAAGTACCTTCCTCAAAGTTCGACGAACATACAAAAACTATGTATTTTGTTAAGGTTTATCGTTAGCTGATTCTGAAATTTAATTCATGTTAAAATTGTAGACTAAATCCACATTTTAGTTAATTTCAAAACTTCATTAGTACAGTGTGAGAATTTCTTTCTTATACTTGGGACTGAAACTATAGAAGCATAGTAATAATTTTGAAACGTATTTTGGCACATGTGTGTTCCAGCTCCTGAGATTGATTTGTTTTGAGAATTTTGATTGCGGGTAAATGCCAGAGAAAAACTAAAGAAGGTGGACATGATAATTTGATCTACCTAATAAAGACAATAGAACACATATAGGTAGTGGGAGTTGGCAAAAAGAGAAGAGCAAAATAACCTGAGGATGGAAGATCATTTTAACATGAAGGTAAAAGTGAATTATGAAAATAGAGAGGCTCTGTATAGCTCTGGGCTATTTGAGATCAGAAAAAATGAGAAAAGGAAAATCTTGAGAAATGGTGATAGAGTTTTATATTAAATCTCTATTCGTTTTCCTTGAGATAGTCAAATTAAAATTTATTTTACTTCCAGTTATTATTCTTTGAATGAAACACAAGTGAAGACTGACCCATGTAGAGTCTGAGGGTTCAGATTACCAAAGGCATTACCACATTTCATGTATACATTGAGACAGTCCTCACTTTAGCACATCATTAACTGAGATTACAGTAGCATTTTGTGAACGTGACATTTTTGACCCTGATATTAAAAAAATAAGAGAAAAAATGTATAGCACTTATTTGCTTACTATGTTTAATAAGGAAATTTTAAAAGAAGCATGCAGCCCAATAGTACTTTATTTTCCCACTGTTTTAATTTTTCAAAAAAGGTCAGACAAGACTTTACTATTGTTATTCACGAAATCAAATGCCCTTACCCCTGAAAATGCAGATGGTAGTGGCTCTTTTAAAATACTGAGTGACATGGGCAGAAACTAACCACTTGATAAAAGATGCTGAAATGACAAAAATCCACATCTTCCATCTAATGAAGCTATTAATAAGGTCGATTTCCATAAGGTCTTAGAAGGCACGATATTTGTCTGTCTATGCAAATTTCACTCAGGTGCTATTAATGTCTCTTCCGCTGGACAAAGGCCTGAAATAAAAGCCACCTGCATTGCAGAGTAAAATCAGACTCAGCTTATCTTAGAAACGAACAGATTTAAAGAAGAGTTCTTAGGAAGTAGACCAAGGAAATGATGAGTCTGGAACTTATAACTGCAGTGTGAGCATACATTTTTCTTCCTCTAATAGCACAGATGACCCATAACTAAACCAATAGTGCTGGGGTCTGAGGGTGAGAGGAGGAGAGTGTTTTTTAGGCAGAGTGGAATGAGCGGTTAGGGAATGAAAGCAGAGCTGTATTCACAGCCATGGCTTGCGGGGCTGAAAGCAGAACTCCTACAGCCACTCAGTGATCTGGCTGAAGGGGTGCAAGGAATGTAATTAGCGTGCAAGGAATGTAATTAAGAGGAGAGTATTTGTGTCAGGAGGAGTCTCTAACACAACCTGGCACTGAATATACTGAGCATGTTTACACTTTTCTATGATTTTGAAGAGGGTGAAAAAATTACTCAATTATTGACTCTCCGGTTTAGCAGGGAGGCTATTTCAACACTGAGTTCAGAATAAGAATACCACAGCACCTTAAGAGTTTCAAAGGCACAATAAAGAAAAATAACGTTGGAAGAGCATCTATCCAAGCTGAGGCATCTATGTGAGTACGTTTTCTTCGAGTTGAAAATGAACTACACATAGTTTAGAGACTAGGGACAGGGATGTGGATATATAGCCGTTGTTATACATTTTATATGTCACTATTACATTTATTCCATTACAGAAGATCTTCTATCATATGTCTCATGTAAAAACCAAACCCACAGAAAGTACTGAAATCCAAAAGAATATCACAGTGAAATTATTTTGAAGGCTATAGTTACATTTAAAGGTAATTATGTATAAGACTCATCACATCTTAGAATTTTTTGTGCTCTGGAAATTATACATATTCATATTAACTTTCCAGAATAATTTGTCAATCAAAAATGTTTTTATGCTAGAATATGACATCATACCAGTTCAAAATAGCACCTCTGATTGACAAGGGTGGGTATTACAGGACTGCAGAATGAAAGTTGAGACACACTGGCTCCTTAAGAGAGTTCCCCTTTTCTTTACAAAGCACATCTATTCACCCAACATCTCCCTCTGGCTCCTTTAAACCAACATAACTTTTCCAACTTAAAAACTCATCTTTAGTTTGTTTCTTTCCTTTGATTTCTTTCTGAGTGTCTATGAACAAATTAGGTTTCCAGTGTCTTAACAATTACTCTTCACCCTGCTATACTTCTCTGTGCCATCATTCTTAAACTTTTGGTAGACGTTCTGTGCAGTTCTGCTTTCTTATCTCACTAGTCCATAACAGCTTCCTATCGGCTTTTTTGCCCATATTACTCTAAGATATCTTCTTGTTTTTAAATGCAAATATCCCTTAACTGCCTAAATAATAACCGTTTCTAAGAACTTTTTGTGTTAGGAATTGAGAGCGAAAAAGAAACAGAAGTGGTACTTAAATAAGGATGTCACCTTTTTTCTAAATCGAATACTTCCTTTCACTTCCTGCTTTATAAAGATATTATCGATGAACAGATATTCAGTTTCATTACTGCAATTGACACAGATGCTTTTAGAGCAACAACATATCATTTCAGAAAAACTATTTAAACATCTCCTAAAGCCTATTACAAAGTAATTTTCCCTTTATGTTAGTCTTCACATTCTTTCATTGGAGTTAAAAAACTATCTCTACAACAAAATGTAAGAAACTTATATCCCATCTTTAATAAACAGAATATTCAGATTGTACTAAGAATGGAATGATAAGCTTAATTTTAAGTTAATGGCTTATAAATATAATTAATGTTTGTTGTTTTGCTCTTCTGATCGACATATCCAAAATATAATCCAACACAGGTATCTTTTTATTTTCAATAAATGCTTGCTGATCTTCATAATCTAATATTTGCAATGCATATTTCAGATTCTATATCTGTAAGTCTGCATTAAAATATAGGTATAATTCTTTCATAGCGACATAACTATACCCCCATCATATGTACAGCTAAATCCTAACCACTTAATTGGTATCATTTTCTAATGTGCATGGCATGCATTTAAAACATTTGAATAACTATTTTAACTGGAGAGTAAAACATAATCAGTAAGTCCTGATTTAGATGCAAATTTCTATAGATGGTATTTAGAATTAAACACTAAGAACCTCAAGATTTAAAAAATACATATTGCAATTCACTCAAGAGCGTTTCAGAAGGCAGTTGGTATCAGTCATAGGAGGGAGGGCAGACTAGGAACCCAGGGAGAAAGCATGGAGGAAGTGTGGAGTAGTGAAAAAAGCACTAGCCAAGGAATTAGGGTCACCTAGCGCTGATCGACCTTGGTCCTGCTTCTTCATTACTATTTGACTGACCTTAAGCAAAGCATGGTACTGAAATTTCTCAAAGTCTCCTCTCAAATATGAGACTTCCTTCCCAATGTCTTTGGAGGACTGTGTGCAGTGGTATATATAAACAACTCAATTCAATGTCTGACATATAGCAGATAAGTAACTTTTAGTTTTTCTCCCTTTGCATGCACACCCACTTTTTTTTTGTTTTTTCAATTGAAAGGCAGTAAAAAAATGTTATCCCTAAATAAAAAAGTAAAACTAAACAGGCAAAAATGTTATTATCTCAATCTAGAGATGTAAATTGGCATGGTGATGAAAATGTCATTCTATCATTCTCTCTAGTTAGGTAGTAACAGGAGCATATTTCGCAGACTGAAAAGAGTGCTTAGAAAAGTCTCATGTGGTACTGGTATTGGTGGATTTATAAAAGCACTAGCTGGAGACCAGACCCAGTCCAAGGCCTATAGTTCTCCCCTATTTGCCGGGGGAAAAGATATGAACTTCCAGGGAAGAATTTCTCAACCTTTAAGAAATTTCTGCTTCCTCTCGAAAGATTACTCAGGATATTTCCTGGCTTTGAAGATAAATTTAATTTGAGTGACAGAGTGAAAGAACAGTGTGGAAAGTGTTTAGTCACATTCTTAAGTTCAATACTATATCTTCTCTCTCAGTAATTGAAATAAA
>NW_011888869.1:3440562-3442513 GCF_000151845.1 Pteropus vampyrus
TATATATTACTTTTTGAATTATTTCACAACCTGAGGACACATAAAGATATTTTCTAACATTTATGTGTTCCTCTAATTTAGTTGCCTTCATCACCTATTTTTTTAAGAGTAGAATATTACCTGATTACATAAAGATAGCACATGAAACCAGATCAGTGTCAGCTATTAAAATATATTCTTTGTTTAAAATGTGGATAACAATTAGTAAGAGCTCCTTACGTATTATAGTAAAATATTCTAGTTTTTAGTTGTCAATTCTGCAGAGCTATGCAACAAAGATTTGTATGTACTATGACAGTTTTTTTTTAAAACATATTGTAAAATCGAGCACATAAATACAAAAAGTATATAAAATAATACTGGGGTTAAAAATAATAAAACAAACATTTTAAAGACTATCACTAAAAATTAAGAAATAGAACATTCTTTATCAGTACTTTAAATGCTGCCCTTCACTTTATTCTTTTTCCAACTTCTCTTGACTATTTCCTACCTATGTTCTTCCTAAATAAATTTGGGACTTATTTTATCAATTTGCAGAAGAATCTCTGCTCATTGGAACTGAATTGTATCTACAAATCAAATTCACGAAAATGTCAACTTATGCAATTAGGTTTTCTTATTTAATTACATTTACTTAGTCTTCTTTCAACTAAAGTTTGCTGCAAAGATGTGCATTTTTGGATGAATTAATTCCTCAGGCATTTTAATAATATTTTAAAACTAATTTATACTTGTATACAAATGCAATTTTGTTAAATGTTCACATTATATTGCTTAGGTCTTTTGTAACTTACTTTTTTTTCCTTTATTGATAAAAATGTGTCAATATTTTTCCATTATGATGGAGATTTATCAATTATTCCATGTAATTCTGTCAAGGTTTGAAGGATATTTAATGTATATAAATTTGTAATTATCATATTCTAGGAAATGGAAACTTTTATCAGTGTGTAGTCATGCTTTATCTCTAGTAATATATATGACTTAAAGTCTAATTTGTCTGATATGACTATAGCCACAACGGTTTTTGTTTTTGTTTTTGTTTTTGTTTTGGTCAAGAGCAGAGGAGGAGAAAATGGATAGTATTTGCTTTATATACCTCTTTCTATCCTTTGTCTTTTGATTTTTATGTGTCCTTAAGTTTTAAGTGCAGATTTTAAAAATAGCACATCGCTATATTTATTTTTTAATACAGTCTGATAATCTTTCTCTTTTAATTAGTGAGTAAATTTCATTTATATCTATTATAATATTTTAGATTTATTCCCATCATTTTTCTGGGCTTATTTTGGATTATTGCTTTCCTTATTCTATCTTTTCTCTTCACTATTTTGGTGGTTATATTTGTTTTTGTTTTTTTTAGTAGGTAGATAGCTTTTAACCTTCCTACTTAATAAAGTATGAAATATAACAATATATTTGCCTTCTTCCTGAATACTGAATGCCTAAGTCTGATCACATCTCACAACTTTTATGCTAGTTTGGTCTAATATATTGAATCTACTTATCTACAAACAGGATATTGATATCATTCATTTTTAACTTACTTTTCTTTCTGATATCTCAGACCTTCTGTTTAGGATTATTTTCCAATTGTCAAAGGTATACCTTAGATTTTTTTTTCATAATTCTCTGTTGGTAGCACACAGTGGTAAAATTCCATGTTTTATTTCACTTTGTATTTCATCTCTATTCTTCAAATGTGTTTCATATTTGCTGAATTGTCTTTTTTTCCTCCTGCTATATTCTGGATATTTTTGTACTGCCTCCAGGCTTGCTATCAAAGAAGTCTGTAGTACTTTATAAATAATCTATCTTTTCTCTGTAGATGCTTTCAAAGATCTTTTTGTCTTTGGTGTTTTGAAGCTTCACTATAATATATATATAGCACGCGCGCAAGAGAGAGAGAGAGAGAGGAGAGAGAGAGAGAGAGTGTGAGAGTGTGAGA
>NW_011888869.1:3443820-3513819 GCF_000151845.1 Pteropus vampyrus
TCTACACAGGCTGTCAGTGTTAGGTCATTTAATCTTAATGGCATTATCAGGTGAGTATTATTGTCTTCATGAATTCCTCTATTTTATTTTTGTAAGTCCAAAGCTGCACTGTCTACTACAAAGTAATTAGTTACATGTGGATATTTAAATTTAAATTAATGAAAATTAAATAAAATTAATATTTAGTTTCTTATTTGTACTTGCCACACTGCATGTGCTCAATAGCCAAATTCTAGCAGCTACTATATTGGATAGTACAGAGAGAAGTTTTTCATCATCACAGAAGTTCTTTCTATAGGACAGTACTCATCTAAAGTGCCCCATTCAAAGAGATTCTTAACAAATTATTTCTGATGATTCTGAAAAAGCACTGTCTCTGGATGTTTATCAATTTCCAAATTTATTTTTTAGCATGAATGCAAAAATGTTCGACATATCTTTCTAAAGTGAACATTATGTCTGACAATATTTGAAAAGACACAAATAATTCAAATAGATTTAATGCTTCACTAAATCAGTCAAATGTGAACTAGCATGTAAAAAGATATATAAGCTTAAATCAACCGAGACTTAATAATAAAAAAAATGTACACACCTACAAATATTTGATGTTTCTTAACTAGATCGGGGGAAATTTCTTTAAATCATGTAATATTTTTACAGAGCTTAAAAATAAGGCACTAACCATTATTTTATTCTTTAGTTATAAAGAATTCAACTAAAAGTGTAAAATCTTAATTTGAATTTTCATTATTTTAATTCTAAATTTTAGATTATGTGTTATTAATTGTAAACTATTTTCTCCTATTTTATTGGCACGTTTGCTGTCTTTTCTCTTGAACATCATTTTCCTCTACTTCTATATTTTATTAAAACACCCAACATAAAATCCCTAAGAGTCTTTTCTCTTTGTAATATCTTAAATGCAAATAAATATGGATTAAGAGTCAAATAAAACACATCTCCCATCTCCTTTCAATAGTCTTATACGCAGAGAATTCTGGTGACAATAAACAGCTATGCAAACATAATTCTAGGCTATAGTCTATGATAAAATATGTTTGACTTCCCTTTTACTACACTGAAGCAAGAAACAACAAAATATTATCTGGTGTTGAGGTTTTAAGATAATTACTATGACATATTTTACTTTTTAAACTGATTTTTCAAAGTTAAAGTCTTCAGATTCTATAGAACGTCAAGAATCATTGCAAGAGGAACTTGCAAACCTGTTAAATGAAAATACCATCATAGACATTCCATCAGGGAAAAGACATTGGGCAAGATGTCGTCAACCTCTTTAAACTCCAGGGAAAAAGGCCAACTTTCACATTAGTGAATAAAACAGGTTATAACTGAGAAGTTCAAGGTGTCTCTGAAATCAATTATTTTCCTCTTAAATCCTGTAGACTATTTCTGTAATGTGAACTGAAATACTCATGGGGAAGAACACCAGGTACTAAAACTGCTCATGTCTATAACTGTCACTCACAGAAAACTCTCTTTCATATTCTTTCCATTGGCAATTTTTAAAGATTCTGTAATACCATCTCCATGTCACTTGTGAATTGGAGTGAGAACGGAGATTATGCTTTGTTTTTAAAGAAAGCCAAAAACAAAACAAAAATAAAAACAAAAACAACCCTATATATTTTAGCTAATCTTTTGCCCAGAGCTTAAAAAGGATAAATTCTAAACTTTCTGTTTTTTAGTCATAGATGTTCCATGAATTTTTGATCTTGGGAAGATTTCAAATGGACTATTAGGAATCATCCAAAAGTCAATATAAGGACAGACTGCAAAAAAAAAAAAAAAAAAAAAAAAGGACATCTACCTACAAGTTTTCTGAAACACACTAAGTAAACTTGGATTTTTCTTCTATTTATAATATGCTATATTTAAATATTTTGAGTTGTGCAACTGAAATACCTTGAATTACAGTGATTTGTTTTTATTTTTTGTTAATGTATATCATAAAGTTGGTACTTTATGTGCACTAACCCTAAGTATAGAGCACAACGAAATTTTGCATTTGTATACACCCATCTATGCACCCAGATCAAAATATACAGTATTTTCAGCACCCTGTGCTCACTATTTCCTCTTCCCAGTCAATTCTTCCTAAGAGGTAACTACTAGTTAGACTTCTACTACCTTCCATTAATTTTGCCTCTTTCTCTAGCTTCATACGAATATAATAACCAACAGTATATTTTTTGTGTTTTGCTTCTTTCCTTTAACATAAAGTTTTGAGATTCATCCATGCTGCTGCATGAACATGTGATCTTCATTCTTTTTTTTTTAATGTCTGTAAAATAGTCCATATATAGTTTATCAATTGCAGCATTTTTTACATGAATAGTTTTAAAGAGTATTTCTTTGTATAGGAGAGAAGGTATTTGAAATGGGAAAGTAAAAGTAATTTGGAACATACGTTAGATACGTTTAACTTTTTGAGAGGAAAGCATTGATCAAAATTTTGTTTGATTTTCCCAGGGCCTGTACTATGTAACTTTGCACATATTAACTACCAGGATCTTATTTTATTTATAAAGGAAAGATATATTTCAAAAATGTAGTTCTTTTTTTTCTGGTGACGATAAGTCGAATCAGTTCAAGATATCTCAGTGCTTTGTTCCAATCACAGTGAATACAATGTCATAGAAAGTCATTTCCCTGACTATCCTAATATTGATTTAGAATTTCTCTTTCACATCACAGAGATGACTTCTTGTACCCAACTCAAGTGATAAAGGAAGCATTCATTTACTACCTGACTCACCCCATAAAGCCTCATTTTAGTGTTTCTTCTGATTCTCTAAACACTTACGTCTGTGGAATTACTGCTAAAATATCCCAGTTGGAATTCTGGAAGGAGTGAGTGGTCTTTGTAGCTATGTATCATTGGAAAGTAAAGTTATTTCTGAATATTTTAAAATAATATTCTCTTAATAAAACATGTAGTTAAAAAAAGTATATGCATTCCCTCTCCTGAATTCATAGGTGTTTTTAAACTTTGCATTTTAATTAGATCCACTGAATGGTAAATAGCTTTAGCTTATCAAGTACTCTCTCCTTCATGTAATACTTTGTAAACAGCTCAAGTCCACTTGAAATTATTATAATGTTAGTATAAGGTAGTAGGCATTTTTACTTGAAGTGTACATCAGTAGTTATTTTTTTCCCCAATGTAATGCTCCTTTGTATTTTTCCATTCAATTCCATGTGGGTTAAGGAGGAAAAAGGCAAATTCAGTGTTTAATCCCAACTGCAAAGTGAAGAATGTATTTTAGCAAAATATTTCTATACAGGTACATACCTCCACTTATACAAATAAAAGAGATCATCTTGTAACAATTGTTTGAAATCCCTTGTAACCAAGCATTGAATTTCAGATTTCTGCAGCTGAAACAACAGCTGATTCCTAATGCATACTTCTTCAAACATGGCAACATGGCAAGCATGCTTTTATTTAATTTCCGAGATGTCTTTCATTTCCAAGACATGTTAATGCTTAATGCACACTCATGATTGAGAAGAAACAATCTTTGAGAAGCAGCTCTGGCGTCAAACTGAAATCACAGTGAAATGTCTGTTTAAAGAACTGTCACAGGACTGCAACAGCACTATTCATATACATCTTCACTCACTAATAAACTCTGTTTCTCAGGGTCCCACAAATTTCCAAATTTAAGCAGCCAGCATCCACAGACACGGTTCACTTTAGAACCAATAACCGAAATACCTGAAAAGTAGGCACACCAAGTACCTCTATTTTTGAATCATAATCAATTTTCCACAGCATAGGCTCTCTAAGTGTGGCCCTAAAAACAGAAGCATCAGCATTACCTTAGGATTGTGACAGGTATGAACATTCTCAGGTTCTACTCCAGACCTACTCAGAGACAAGTTTGTTTCACCAAGCTTCCAGGGGACTATGATGCATGCCAAGGTTTGAAAACCACTGTTTCATGGAAATACCAAACTAAAAGAATATGAAAATGTCTAGAAGAAAAATCAATGATCAATAATTAAACTTTCAATTAAATTAAGCAAAAGTCACCAGACTAAATCAATATAATTAAAACTTTCCTGTTTTGCCACCCCTTGTGAGAAAATAGAATAGGTTTTATCTCCCAGAGATAACAACTACAACTATAATAAAATAAAATACCATGCAATTAGGTTTTCCTAATTGAAAAATAAACATATGAGGCATCAGGTTCTAAAGATAAGTTATTAGGCTCCAATAAGTTACCGTTGGTGAGGGCATATGTTTGAAATCCCTGGAGCACAATGCTCCATTAAGAATTCAAGAATTAGTGACTTCTGTGCAGCCACATTAGTTGCTGTGGAGAGACAGACTGATTATGATCAGTGGGTGGATTTAGATGGCCACATACCAAAGCAAGCACAAGGCTCACCTGCAGAAGCTTCTCTTTTCTTGTCTTTCTTTTACCTTGTCGAAACGCTCTACCCCAATTTTTTTTGAGGACTCTGAGGATTCTTCTTTCACCACTCACTTAAATATTGTTATTCTCCAAAGATCCTCATAATTGTAGTTTCCTTTTAATCATTTTCTCAGGAAAAATCCCTTCCAGACTTGAAAGCGCCTTTCCTTGGGCTGATGCTTGAATTCTCTGCTCATCTATGTATTTTCTCCACTACGCTTATCAGGGGGCTCTGCCCTTACTACCGGCATGCCTGTAGCATGAATGAAAGGCTTTAATTTAGGAGTCACATGTTAAAAAAAAAACAATTCTTGGGCAATAGGCATGTTGTTTTTTCCACTCAACTTTATAAGCAATATATTAATGTGTTAATTGCCATCTGTTTGATGTCCTTTTTTTTTCTCAGTTGGTCCTGTAGTCTGGGTGAATGGAAAAGAGTAGGAGGGATGAGAGCATGATTAGCAACTGCCACAAACTCTAAAAAGGAAAACAAATTCGAACAGAACACTGAGGAAAGTCTCACTCGTGTCTCAGAGCACCAATCCCTTTTTTGTCCGTCTAGCACCTTCTCTTTTCCTGTTAAATGCAGCATTCTCTTTTTGGGGGTAACTACTCCCCTCCCACTCTAGCTGTGTGGCTCAAGAGGGCACTGAAATCCTATTACCCTGACTTCTCTGGCCACTGGGGGTTGACACATGACCCATGATGTGACAACTGACATTCTTTCTGAAGACTGATTGAGTAGAGAGGGGCTTACTCTCTGGTGGGAAAGATCTGAAGATATCAACAGATGCTCACCATGGCCGCAACTGCAAGAAGAAAATGAAACCATTGTGCAGAGAGGAGGAGAGATGGGAGAAGCATCCTGATGTCTGGTCCTTTCTACTCTCATTCTCAGGTAAATGTTCCCCTTCCCAATTTTACAGACAGATAAACCTGCCCACCATGGTCCGAACAGTGTGTTCACTCACGATCAAATAATTCCTTACTAATGAAAGAAACACCTTCTCAACCAATTAAATTCCTGTTGGACTAAGGCGATAAGTGTTAGAAAAAATGCACTTCACAAAAGTTTGGAAAAAGCAAAAATGTATATCTAACAAATAATAGGATGAAAAAAATTTGTAAGCTTAAAAATGGAAGATGATACTAAGGAAATGCCAGATAAAATGGAAAGACAATATGAACTTCAGTTTGTTTAAAATCTTAAACAAAAAGCATAGTGGGTAAAACAAATGGCACAATCTTGCTAAAATTTTTATAAAGAGATTACTATGTAAATGCTTATATAAATTGATAAAGGATAACAATAATCTCAGTAGTAGATTGGATCAAATATATAAACAGACAATTCACAAAGAAAACATAAGTGGCTAACAAACATTTAAAAAAAAATGTATCACCAATAAAAAGAAATGCAGGACCAATTAAAGCTTTTGGTCGAATATTATATACTCTGTATGTGTATGTGTTAGAACACATACATACACACACCCATACTTGCATGTGTAATGTATATTCATACACATTTTATGGATATGTAAACTACTATTTTGGAAGCAGTTTAGTACTTTTTCCAAGCAGCTTTTTACAGTCTCCATTCCATTTATCAAAACTTCATTTCTAGGACTCTATTCTGAGAATATAATTCAAGATCACCCAAAGAATTCTTATGCCCAAAGATGATTGTATAAGTGACAAATCCATTTAATAAATATTATTAATCAATTGAAATAATGCTAATGAAGAATTTATAGTAAAGTTATGAAAATGGTTGTTTCAATGTAAAGAAGTATTATATTTTTATATAAAGAATGATTTCAACTACATTAAAATAGATATAAGATATAAAACAAATAGTTTAAATAAATATACCGAAAATTTAATGGTACTTAACTCTGGATAGTGAATTTTATTTTCTTTTTCACGCTTTTCTGTATTTTCTCCACCAAGTATTTATTATTTTTATTATAAATTGTTACATGAGAGACTTAACACTTTCCTAACAGTATTTTAAAAACGTTTGCTTCTGAATTACAGAAAGGACTCTGAACTGATCAGTCACAGATTCTCCAGGTTATCATAGTAAAAATTTGGTTCGTCCCTAGAACTCTCTCCCTTCAGTACTACACACATTTCCTGCACTGCTAGCTTCCTGCCCTGCTATTTTGCAAAACAGTGTTTGGAGAGAGAAAAAAATTGCATATATGCAGATACTGAGTAACATTAGTTTATTTCCAACTAGGCAATATAATTGCAAAAAAACCCACAGCTAACCAAAACCCAATAACAACTCCTGATCACATAAAATAAATGTCCATTTCACTAATCGCATGCTGCCTGGAACGCTCCTTCTCCATGGTAACTACCTGGCTTTTCTAGATAAGCATTTCTGATTCAAGTACACAATTGGCACTCCTGTCCCAGCTTGCTTGACCTAGTTTAGCAGAAGTTCTGCAGCCTGAATTTGAAATGCTACAGCTGAAAGGAAATTTCAGATTGAACTATCAATTAAAAAGTCTTTTCATTGTATGTTGGCAATTTAACATCGGTCAACAAACGTGTTTTTCAGCGTCAGAGATGGCACTGATGTCACTTGCGTGAGCCAAGGATCTGGAAATGGAAAGGTGAGGGGAAAGGCACAAGGAGATACATTTTAAATC
Organism: Pteropus vampyrus; assembly: GCF_000151845.1. Taxonomy (NCBI): domain Eukaryota; kingdom Metazoa; phylum Chordata; class Mammalia; order Chiroptera; family Pteropodidae; genus Pteropus; species Pteropus vampyrus. The sequence continues at coordinate 3,450,935 of NW_011888869.1, forward strand.
CATTTTTGTGTTTAAGGAGAAAATGAGACATGTAGCCTGGGTGGAGGTCAGATTACACTGGCTCATCCATTTCACACAGAGTTGAGAGTTCAAGACCAGCACCATCTGGACCACCTCACCCCAATCACATCACGTCCTCGTTCTCCTCTTCTCGCCTATTCCCTTACCTTCTTGCGCCTTTGTGATTCCAGCTTTCATTCTACCTTCCATCTGACTTTAGCTATTCCTATCCTGCGGGTGACAATTAACACATGATTTTAACTTAAAACTTTTAAAATGCCAATTACTATATATCCTCTGGGAAACTTTCAAGAGGGGTCATAATTTGTGTAAGACTGGCATAGCTATGGGTTATGCAAAGTGGCTTACTAATAATAAGAAAAACTTTTTACTAGTGTTTATGAAGTAATAAGTTCGAGGAAAACCCAGATGAGACCTCGATATCTAATTCAATCTGCTGTGATATTTGCATTTTATAATGACATCTATAATATTTCACACTTTTTCTATTTATTTCAAAATAGCACTTCAGTCATAAATACCATTTCTGCCCATATCTTTGGCAACAGAAAATTTCCACAAGAACTGAAAATGTTAAATTGCTGTTTGTTTCACAATCTCCTATTATGAAATCCTCCATGATTTGAGAATAAGTCAAAGGAAAAGGTCACAATTTATATTGAAAGCCAGGACTACATGAGGCGAATAGCATCTGCTGAGAATATTAGTATGTAAAAGACATAATTTCTTTTCTTTTGCTTACTTTACTTTTATAATAACGTATATGTGTGCACTGCATGTAAGTTTTTAAAGGTCAAATACACATATATGACATATACATGAAAAGCTGTGGTCAGCTTTTGGTCAAAATATGTTTTTAGATAAAAATGTAATTTTAAAATGTTAAGAATTTGTACTGTATAATGAAGTGAAAGAAGCAACACTATAGATTTTCATTTGGTCATATCTGGAGCTGTTTCTTTCTAGATTTTACAAACTCTCAAGATGTGTTTTGGCTAAATCTTATCAATTCTGTTCATATGCCAAATTGCATTTTCATTTATACTTAGAAATGCACAAGTTTTAAGATTTCTAATACCACTAACCAGGCCATTTTGATGGATTTGAGTCTTGAACACTGTCAAGCTGATTTCTAAGCCCATGTATTACACCACTTTTAGTGGCTTCAAAGAAGAGGAATCCAAGGACCAGAGTGGGTCAGTAACCCTCACAGCACCCATTACAGAGGTAATCAGTGGAGGAGCTGGAATTCAAACCCATATTTGTCCAACTCCAAAAATACTGACTCCATTCTCAGACTCTTCTGTTGATTTCTTTGCATGTTAGCTAATACTTTGCTTTTTTTTTTTTTATGGCATTACGTCTTTATTTTTCATACAAGGTGCCATTGTACTAAACTGCTAAACTATTGAACTATCCTGGCTGGTCATCTGTAAACAAGCTTTAACATTCATGGCACTATATATACTGCCTCCAGATTTTCTGAGGACAAGGCACAGCATGCATTACTGCTAGCTAACTGGAATGCTACACTAGAATATATGTAAGAACAACTCCTACAAAGCTTTCTGTAGTCAACTGTATTTTAAAAAGAGATTAATGAATAAACAAAAACTAAAATTGCATTACATCTGCTCATATTTTGATATAAAAATTACTTTCACTCACTTAATTTTGTTATACACAAGGCCCTGATTACTTTTTGAAGCAGTTTTGGTTGAAAATAAACCTATAAAATGACTAAAGTAATTGCAAATAGCACACATCCTAGAAGCCAGTAAGTAACATATTTGAAAAAAAAATTTTTTTTCTAATGTGATTAGAAAATTGTTTGCCATAACTACATATTATTTAGGGGGAAGAAATTTTGCAGTATGATATAGAAATTGAGATGAACTAAAAGTCAGAAAATTCAGGATCTGTTTCTGGTTCAAACAGTTATATGTTGTATGACTTGGGGCAAATCACTTCTTTCATCCTTTTTTTAAATTTCCTTGTCTATTAAAAAACTATTAACAAACACTTTAGGATTATGAGATGTTGAAATTATATAAGGAGGTTAAAAAAATTTTAAAATTCTATAATATCATAAAATGTTAGTATCTCTTTTTAGAATTTCATTATTTATTGCAAGAAATAAATTTGTGCAAATTTGAAATTTTGAGGATTTTTTTGAAATGAGAGTAAGAGTATCTATGCTAGAAAACGGTCAGCATCATTTTTTTAAAGTTAAGATAGACTGAAAAGGCCACAGTTGCTAACCAGATATATTCATGAATAAAGAAAAAACATAAATGTTTTGCTTGTTTGTCCAGAAAGTGCAGTAGTAACGGCAACATTATGACAAAGTTCAAGTTGACATTCTACCTTAAATCTTAAATGAATGCATTTTAATACTTTTGCTTTAAAACAAGAATTTTAAGAATTTGGATGTTTTACTTTTATTACAACATGTTTTCACAAGTTTTCTACTTAAGCTCATAATACTTTAAAAACTCACAAAGATCCTAGTGACAATCAATGTACATATTTATAAATAAATTGTCTCCATAGTTATTTCTTTAATACCTGAGCGACCATATTGCAGTTTTGAAAGACCTTTTTTGAGGTGGACCTCCAAAATTGTCTAGTAAAAGTACGTGCTACATGTTCTTATTGATAAGGAAAGGAAGAAAAATAACAGGGCATCTGTTATGGGTAAAGCTGGTAGTGGTTGCATAATCCACATAGTCTCATTAAATCTTCACAATAAACCTTGATGAGTATTATTAGCCCTAGTGTATAGAGGCTCAGAGAGAGGAAATACCCCATGATGATTACACAGCCTCCAGTGGAAGAGGTGGGATTCCAACCCTCGTATACCAGGCCCCAAGACCCAATTTCTTTGCAATTGGCCACAGTTAAATTTTTCATGCTTTTACTGTTTCACAGTGTAAGACCTTTCCTTCAAAGATGTCAAAAGATTTAGGGCTATCTGAATCTTCCAAAAATTTTAATGATTTTTGGTCTATGTAGATTATTATAAAATACTAGAATGTCATAAGAGACATTGCATAAAAGTACCTACTCCTTTCAGAGAAAAATCATGGGGATGATCTGCTTCATAACTAATGCAGAGGTTTGGGGACATGAGCCCATCAAATGAAAATGAAATAGCACATATCTTTTTCAATCATCTTAACTCCCTCTATTTGCCCTTTTTGTGGCTAGAAAAAGTAAAGTCTATCTCTAAGTAATATGTTCAAGGGAAATGCACATGTATTTACCAAGAACAAAGTAGTAAACGTTGTCTCTATGGGTTGCTAGAAATTACTTATTTCACAGCAACCATATTGCACTCAGAACTGCCTCACTCCTATTAAACGAACAATAAAATGGTACTTCTGAAAAGAATGTCTAGAGCTTGAGCAATAACACTGTGAAACTAAGTAAGGAGATGCCAGTGGGACCAGATGTTTGTAATTACATCTAAACTGCTGGCAAGGCACTGAAAAATTGGCTGAAAGGAGAGAATAAAACCTGAGGCTGATCAATAAGCAGGAGATTACTTCTTATATAGTTCTATGAGCTTTTTTGGCAAATCATTAACATGAATTACATTGATCTTCAAAAAAAGCATATAGACCACATCAGATGAGTGAAATAATACCTTAGTATGATTTTTTAAAATAACACGTGGTTCAACAAAAACTCTTTACCTTCATACATTTTCTCCTTCCTGAATGGATACTGTAATAAAAGGTCCTTAATGATATTATTAATAATATATTTATTAGCTAATACTATTTTATAATTAATTAACTTCAATACAAATTTTACAAATAAAAATTTTTTTGGATACTTAATATGCGTCAGGCTGTTTTCAAAAAAGGTGTAAGTTTATTATATCCTGACAATAGCCCTTTGAGATAAGTGGCGTTATTATGTCCATTTCCAGATGAAAACACTGGATTGCAGGAAGGGTTAGAGACTTGTCCAAAATTGCACAGTTAGTAAGTAGCAGACTTGTGATCTGAAACCGTAGGTCTGGGCTCCAAGCTCATGCTCAGCAGTTACACGGCACGACCTCCACGAGAGGTTTCTGAGCAGCTCTCGCGTGTTAGGCACTTTGTCACATGCTATCCACAAAGTTTTACTTGACTTTCCCAGAAACCTCCCAGTAGCTGTGATGATCCTTGTTTTACAAATGGAGAAACTGAGGTACAGAGGACCTAACTAATCTGATCAAGGCTCACAGCTACTATGTGGTGAAAATAGAATGTGACTCAGGTTTTTCTGACCCCAAACCTATTCACTAGCTATTCTACAATGCTTTTGCTTTGCTTATTACTTTCTCAGCAATTTTACACTAGTTGCATGATTTCAGATGCCAACATATTTTGGAAATAATCATAAGATGAAAAACAAGGCTACACATGTCTTTAATAATTATAACTCACTCAAAATTACAATAAAACAATGTCTCCCCAACTGTACCACTGCTCACTTTGTCACCCTCCGACACCAGCTGTTCTGACCACACTGTTTTATATATATCACATGTTTCAGAAAGCACGTCACCTTTCCTTGGCATACAATTGTCCCCATACTATATCTCTTTACTCTTTAATAGGAGCTAGCTTTACACAATTGTAAACCATGTTTAATTATCTGTTGCACTCAAGAATATATCTAATAGTTGGATAGCACCCAAACAGTTCATATACCCAGTTGAATTAAAATAAAATTATATATCGATTGGGATTTGGTGGCATTTCTGTAAAGGGTTTACGTACTTTTTGGAAACCACTTCTAAAGGTACCTACAACGAAATTATTACTCAGCTGTTTCACTTCGTTCTAGGTTGCTTTATTTATTAGTATTTCAATTGTTTCTTTTTATTTCATTATCATGTTCTAATCTGCTTCCTTTTTAATGGAAAGATAATAAAAGATTGCTTTGATTCTTCAGGATTTTGCACAATATACTTTTGTCCACGTTTCATGAATCTGGACAGATATAAGTGATGCACGCCATAATATTTGTGTTTTAAATCAATAAGAATTCATGTTTACTTTTGGTTAGGAAATACTTTTCTAATATTTCTTGATAAAACTGGAACATGTAAAATCAAGTATATCATTGTCATATTACTATGGCCTTCTTTGCTTCCAACTTATCCCTTAATCCTTCCCACTCTTCACAAACCCACGTATGTCACCCTCTGGAACAGCTACTCAAGAGCCACAAAGCCCTGCATGTTCTCTTCACATCTTAATTAAATACTGGTATGGCTCTGAGGACACCAGTTTTTTACTGGCCATTTTCTTACCATCCCATGAACTTCATGTTCAAGAAGAGAAACTGGCATTCTTCTTGCTCCCCGTTAGAGCTCCCATCTGGTTACTTCTCTTTTTGAAGCACATGTCATCATGTTAATCATCTTCTCACTGTTAACGTCTGCAGACATCCTACTCACTTCTCTTTTATTGAAGACTCTGGCACCAGGCTCACGGTTTTCTTTTCTGGCCCAGAGCCTGCTATTTGTCTGTCTAATAATAATATTTACTCTTATGATCCATCTTATCCCCAATGTTCTTCTCTCCTTCCACTTCAGCCTTCCATCTCCGGGTCACAGTGTGGATTGGCCATCATCTCTGATGAATGCACTGCAAAATCCACGTTTAGTATTCAATGACACCCACTCCAAACGTTTTTAAAACACACATGGATGTCCCAGTCTTTCATCCTCTCTACTTTCTTCACCCCTCTTCTTATCAAGCTGATAATCTATAGCTTTTATTTAATAACATAGTTTCTGCCTCTTTGGTACTCATTGCATTTGGATGGTAGAATCACCAGCCTGAATGTAACCAGGGCACATCTGTGTTCTCTGCAACTTCCTCAGAGCAGCAGAGCGCTGCCTGACAGAATTTTATAAGAGGTCAGACTCATTCCGTCATAAATTAATGATTACCAAACTCAAAAATGCCCCCAAATACCTTCTATAAGCCTTACTCTCTCTGAAAACCTTCTCTTCAATTCACCACAACCATTTTAAAACTTTTCAAGTCTCACCAAACCTCTGATAATCCCCTACATCTCCAGATCCCTCATATCCATCAATGACTTCACCTCCTACTTTACAAAGAAAATAGCTCTCAGACAAAAATGGCTTCATGTTCGCAATATTCCCTTGAAATTCATGACACCAGTCATAGAAACCAATGTGCATATGCACTTATCCTTTCTCTCACCTCTTCTATTACAATGGAGAAGCTGGACGTTTGCCTACCTAAAGCCACCTCCTCTACCTGTGCTACAGCTTTCATCTTCTCCTGCCCCTGGAAACCATAAACTAGATGATTCCTTTGTTGAAGTCTATATTCAGCCTTTTTCTTTCACCTGAAACTTTCCCATCCTCTTATAAATATGTGTAAGGCTGTGCACTCAAAACAAAAACAAAAACAAAAAAACCCTAAATAATTTTTAAAAGCTGTGTTTTTTTTGTGAGTGTGGCTATTATCACAAAGATAAGAAATAACAAGTATTGGCAAGGATATGGAGAAATTGAAATCCTGCATCCCACTGCTGAGAATGTAAAATGTGTAGTCACTGCGGAAAACAGATTGGTGGTTGTCAGATGTGGGTAGATGGTGGGCACAATGGGTGAAGGTGGTCAAAAGGTACAAACGTTCAGTTATAAGATAAATAAGTTCTGGGGATGTAACATATAACATGGTGACTATGGTTAATAATACTGCATTGTATATCTGAAAGTTGCTAAGAGTGTAGACCTTAAAAATTCTAATCACAAGAAGAAAACACTGAAACAATGTGTGATGGATGTTAACTAGACTGACTACTGTGGTGATCATTTTGCAATATACAAAAATATTGAATCATTATGGTGTACATCTTAAACTAATATGTCGATTCTCCATCAATTAAAAAAAATAACATAAAATTCACCCTATGTTTCCCTTCAGCTAATGCTCTCTCTCCTTCACAGTCAAATTTCTCAGAGAAGTTATCTGTATCCAATGTCTCCATTTTATCACCTCCCACTTATTCTCTAGGCTGTGCCAAATACATCTTGATAAAGTCAATACTGACATTTACATAATCAAATAACAATAAACACTTTTCATTCTTATCTAACCTCTCAGCCACATTCTGTAATGCTGACTTCAGTTGTCTTTTAGAAGCCTTCTCATTTTAAACTTCCACTTTACAGCCCTGTCCTAGTTGACATAACTCTCAAGCTGCTCCTTCTTTACCTCCTTTAGAGGTCCATCCTTTTCTACCTGGCCATGAAAATTTAGAATTTCCCAGGTTTTACACTATCTCATTGGGAAAATCATTCATGCTCACACATTCAATAACATACATATATATGTATATGTAAAAAAGAAAGTACATATATATAATCTATTATATATATTATAGGTATGTAGGCCCATAATATATTATAGTTATAATAGATATACTACATAATATATATCTATTATATATACTATCTATTGTTTTTTATAGATACATATAAACTCCAACTCAGACCACTCTTTAGGCTGCAAATCATTTATTAAAAATTTATTGACATCTTATTTTAGATATTCAAAAAACCCTCAGACTTATGATGACTAACATGAATTTTATTATCTTTCCTACCCAAACCCATCCTGTTTCAGCGTTCTCTACTCCTAGTAATAGTAACCCATTCGTCAAATTATGCTACCTGGAAAGCTAGGGTGGTTTTGTATTTCCTTCTCATTCCACATTAGATCCATCACTAAATCCTGTAAAGTTGACTTTACAAATTTCATACACATCCATTTCATTCTCTCCCCAAACACCACCTCCCATGAATTCTAGTTCATGCTGTCATCATCTCTTTCCTGGGATATTGAAATAGCTTCCTAAGTATTCTACCGCATTTATTCTTGTCTCACTTTGTTCTCTATACTGCAGGATGAGCTTTAAAAAAAAAAAAAAAAAAAGCAAATATAATGTAATCATGCCACCTACCTGCTTAATATTCTTTATTGCTCTTGAGATAAGAAAAGCTCCTCAGCATCACCTATGCTGTCTGGCCTGGTCCTGCCCCTACCTTGCAAGCTCCATCTCATACTGTACTTGCCAGCTCCTTCTGCTCCAATCTCACTGGCACTCTAGGTCTTCTTACGAACTATGACCTTTGTTACCACGAATGCTTGCACATGGTATTCTCATTCTGGGGCACAGTCTCCACCCTTCTCTTACATTTCTGATTCCAACACAGGTTGCTCCTCCAAGACAGTCTTATTTTCTCATTATATATATTTTGATCACAATTGCCTCTTCTCTCCAGCAGCCAACACAATTTCAATTTTATACTTTCTGTGTGTTTGGTTATTTAATTAATGGCTGTTTCTCCAACTAGATCATGAGGTCAAGAACCACGTATGGCCAATGCCTGATACAAGGTTGGCAACAGTAGGCATTCAATAAGTATTTGCAGAATATAAAATATAATTTCAATCACCCAAGCTGATAAATCTGTGGTAAATTAAGTCACTAACACTATGAGGTAAATTCCAAAATACTATGGGACAAAAATTTATAAGTTCAAAAACTATGAAGTAAAAATTAATCATGAAAGTTTTGTTAGTAGGATTAGAAAATGACTGCCTTAATGAATTTTTAGGTGCTCTCTAATTTCTCATTTCTTTCTCAATTTCATTGAGAAATAACTAATTTTACAAATCAAGGAAAAGCTGTACTTTGTAGAACAAGAGACCATGAAGGTGGAAAATTGCAGCTTCAAATTATAAATCTTTTACTTATTGCCAAGGCCTTGGAAAAAGTTTCTCTTTTACTGGTTTAGAAAATAGAACTACTCAATTATAATCGCACCTTGGGAAAGCACCATCTGTGGCTCCAGTGTCATGAAACAGAACCTCCCTTGGCAAAAGAAAACACAGAGCAAGTTTCTTTCTCTAACTTCACCTCCTCACACTGCTACTGGCTAGAGACGTGCAAGGAAACTGGTGGGGTTATGAGACTGTGTCATTAGGTAAAATTAATAAAAGCATAACTTTGTATGACTCTTTATGGTTTGCAAACCATATGGTGACAGAACCAGAATTTCTTAGATATAAAGCATTTGTTGTTTGATTTTTAAACTGGAAATCTAAAGGATGATTTGTGTAACTAGAGAGACAAAAGGTTTGAATTCCTTTTCATGAACATACACTCTGTGTATTGGATCACATGATTTATTTATTCTTGAGCTTCCATTCTAAAAGTGACCTGCCCTATAATTATTTCCACTCTCTACGACATGCATACACAACTGGGAATGTAAGAGTAATTATGAAAACCTGTTATAAACTGTGGACGCCAAGACTATAACTACATAGTACTTTCCTCTCCTTCACCTGCTGTTAAACCCACTGTGCTGCCGACATAGTCTCATTTTATTTTCTTCATTAGTCTTATGCCACCTGTACCCACATCACTTACAAAACTGATGAAATTTTAGACCACCAGAATTCAAAAGAGTAAGGGAAAGGATGAAGAATTTCCTTATTAACTTAAACCATATTAACTTAAATTTCCAGAAGTATTCAGATGTCAAAAGTTTGTGTTAAAAAATTATAACACTAATTCGCTTTGCCAGCTGCTTTGTGTAGATGATCTCACAGCCACCCAGTAAGGAAGGCATTATTGCCCTTCTGTTACAGATGAGGAAACTGAGCATCAGAGAGTTGAAAACAAGTTGGCCTGAATCAGGTGGTGACAGAACCAGAATTTGCACCTAAACCTAATTAACTCTAAGTACCCTGCTCTGTCTACTACTTGAATTTTATCTAATGAAAGATAAAAGGTATGCATTATAATAGCAGGATTTAAGAGAGATATTACTTTTCTAATTTTATAGCAAAAATAATGTCTTAACCTAATTCCTAATCAAACATAGACCATTATTGTTGTTTTCAAAGACATACCACTGGTCATTAAATTAGTCTTAGATGGTTACCTGAGTTGACAATTTTCCATCCTGATTTAACCATTTTTATCATTATAACTGTGAGAGCATAAACATTTACAAAGGAAAATGATCAAAAGAAGTAATTAAAGTACACTAAAATAATATAACTTAGAGAAAACTTATAATGATAAAAATGATCAAATGTCAAACCTCCAGAGAAAATATATTTGTTTTCTAAATTTAATAAAATAAAACCAATGTACTTTCAGCCAAAAAAATATTTAAATTGTTATTTTAAAGAGCCATAAGAATGAAGAAATATAAAGTACAGTCACTTTAGATAATACATTTGTTTTTTATTAAAATTTAAAAATTATAAAATCAGTTTATATAATTTGTCTTTACTCAAAGGACAAAGTTCCAATATCATAATATCTGAAGACTAGAAATAAAACCAATCTAAAACCTGAGGGGATGAGATTATTAAAAAATATATTAAAAATTAACACATTAGACTTAATTAGCACACAGAATCGCTTTGATAAATCCAATAAATACTTAATGTCATCACGCAAAGTATTTATATATGTGTATATTATATATTTTTAAAGTTATATATTTAAACAAAAACTCTAGTTATTTTTTTATCCAAATCTATTACACCTATAACATATTTATATGTTACATTTTTATATTGATTAGCTATTTCTTTCACATATATATTTAAGTTAAGGTTGCATGCTTACTTTTTCATACTAAGGTTCCATACAGGTCTTTTTGGAGAAAAGGGGCATTTTCCCGCTAAGAACCATCATCTCTTGGAGATATGAGAACCTGTGTTCTCTTTCTATGCTCCTTTCCTCTCCTGTCTTTCCTACTAAGGAACTCCCACCGATAACTTCTCTGCTATATTGATCCAGCACTTTTTTCTTTCCAGTCTTTCAAATAAGATCATTATGTAGCGTCAATACTGAATTATACATATGTTCATAGTAGGCTTAAAGGCTGTATGATACGTACAATGAACTCTTGTCCTATATTACACGTCAAGGGGCTGAACTCCTTATAGGAGAAACAGTAACATTTTACCCTGTACTCTTTTGTTGCTATATGCTCTCAGTATCTATGTACTTGGAAATACTTTTCTTCTTCCTTTTTTTAACAATACTTAACCTCATTTTGTTGACTCATTTGTCATAGAGAGCAGTTGTTAATCTGACCTAGAAGTTCTACCTCTCAAGAAGTTGCCTTTTATTCATTTTTTTAGTACTTCTCACTTATATAAGATTTTACCATTAAATTAATGAATGATCTTTGAACACAATCTGACTTTTCTCAGCATATATACTATTTAATTGTAAAATCTTGAGTGAATATACATGCCTACAAAGCACTTCGTATCTACCCAATAATTTATCATTTTCAGTAATTATTCCTTGCTAAAATATTCTTTACTTAATGTATAATCACAGATTTGAGATTTTCAATGAACTATAGCACGGATCAGCTCCTAAAAATTTATCTTTCACCTCTTCCTGTATGAACATGAGCTTTATCAAGGCTTATTATGCATAGCTACCCAGATGTCGAATGTATTCTTGGCTACTTCTCCTGTGGAGATCCTAGAAGTAGATTGGCTGTTGCCACAAAATGTATGAGTAAAACTATTTTTGGTCAGTGAGCAAGGAGAGAAGATAATGTGTTTTGATTCCATCCTATGCATCAAACACTGATAGGCCTTTGGTTTGTCATGAAAGTTTTATAGACATTAAATTGTGACAAATGAAATAGTTGACAAATAATATGGTTTTATAAGATGTCAAAAAAAACTAATGAAATATTTTATTCTGTAATTAATTTTTTCTTAACTTGCCTAGTTTAATTTATGTAGATTAGATTCTAAAAATTTAACAACTTACGCAGTGCAATTCATAATTTTTAGTGCAAGCAGACATTGGCAATTTACTTGCACATTATAGATCCAAAAGATATAAAGGTATCCTCGGACAATATTAGTGTCCACATGGGTTAGGAAAAAGGCAGCATAAAATAGTCACCATTAATTATTTAAAAAATTTACTTTTGAAATTTTACTTTCTGATTCCCCTTCTTGATGGAAAGCTTTAAAATATTTTACAAAGTGATTCCTCAAATTCATACGGTTATAAAAATTAGTATCCTAAAGTTGTACATAAACATAGGTTTCATTAAACTACAGAATATTCAAGTGGTATTTATTGATTTAATAAGTATTTACTGAGATTCTAAACTTGTGCTGTATTAGGCACTAGGTTAGAATATTTAGCAAAGCCAACATACACCCTGCTTCATCAAGTTCATAAGAGAAACAAAAAAATACAAGTGTATTGATTAAATAATTAGAAAAACATAAAAAGTACGATGAGAAAACTACAGGTATTGTACAGAATAACAGGGGTGGCTCTACTCTGAAAGGGCAGAAAGCTGCTATGAGAATGTAATATTTGCGCTTAGCTCTGTATACCACAGGTAATTCAGGGAGAAGTCAGGAAGCATATGTGTTGTTCCCAGCAGAAGGAATAACGCAGTCAAAGGGGTACAAAAGAGAAATAATATTAGTAAACCTAATTTATAAATGATAATATTGAGGTATTTTCCATAATTCCCACAAAGAAAAACTGGGTAAAATTTATGTAAACTTACGTTCCCTTTGCGTGTAGATAATAAGAACATTTTTATTTTCTAGAATGAGAAAAGGAAGTAGTAATGATAACATCTATTTTTTTTAGCTACCATTCCTAAAGAAAACTAAAAGCATTCATATTATACTCATTCTCATATTAGTTATGATAGTAAGGAAATACCAGGCAGATCATAATGAATGTCTCCTTTTGTCTTAGGCTGAAAAAAAGATATGTAGCAGTACAGAACTGTTTACATATGAACCTCTTCTAAGTGTATTGATGCTTTATGCAGCTTTAGTTGTCTTTCAATAACTAGATTTCTGACCTACCCACCGACATTTTCTCCATCTGATTAGGATAGTCTCAGGGAGAGAGAACTAGACATTTCAGGGAACAAAAACTAGTTGAAGATTATAGCACATGACGCTTTTGTCAGAGATTATCCTAATCAATGATATGATTAAAAAATAAGAACCTAGGTCAAATAATGTCTTTGTAATAGATGGATTAAATTTCTACTTTAATTAACATGATGTATATATTCGTGGAATAGACAAGTTGGTTAAAATAATGATTAGCGAATTATTTCTGACACTGAATTCAATAGTCCTTTTTTTAGATTGTAAGTTCCTTTAAGGCAGGAGTGTTCTTAAAAGCGAAAAGTGACCCTCAGTTTAGCCCAATGCTTGTCACATGGTTAGCATTTAGTAAGATATGGCCAAACAAGAAAATTTCTTCCTACTAGTTATGGCTAATGAAGTTTATCCTGCATATACTTCAGAGATGCTTTGTAAGTTAGAGATATTTTTGTTCATTCTTTGTACACTATGCATAAACTAAACCTTATTTTGCAATTTTGCAAAATTAAAATTGAATGAACCATGCACTTATACATACTGCCAGTGAAAATAAGACTTTTCTTTTTCTTGACTGGAGACATTTAAACTAATACAGCTAAATAAAGAAGAACACATCTAAACTAAAATCAGTGTCTAGGGTAAGTGTGTTTCTAGAATGCATGCCATGGATGTTGATTCAGTGGATATAACATGAGGCACAACTATGGGTACTCAGCTCCAGCAACCACACACACACACACACACACACACACACACACACACACACACACAGATCCCTATACAGATTTCTCAGGTGATCCAAACGTCCATTGTAATTGAAAACTTTTATTTTCGGTTTACTTTTTAAGTGCTCCTTGTTTCTTTACCACTTGCTTTTAACTCCATAGAAATATCTTGACTGAAACCAGAAGAGTGAAATGAAGCATGAGGAAAAACTGAGTCTTGATATTTACCTGTTTTTCATACTTACTTTTCTCTTCTACAGCATTCTTCTCACTTTTTTATGAAACTTAATACTTCTGTCATTATAGAATTATGTTCTTGTGGTTATCTTTCTTATATGACTTCTAAGTAATAAAGATGAATGGAAGCACATTTCAAGGGATTAAAATGAATATTTTAAAGGAACTAAAGAAAAAACATATTCACTGATGTTCTTAAAGTTCTTTTTGTAATAGAAAGTAAAAATTGTATAAAGAAGTAAAATTGATAACAAGAGAGGAAGACATAAGGAGGTATTTATATTAAAAATAGAAAAATATATATTGTTTTAGACATGCATGTAATGCATGTAAACACAAGACCTCAAGAACAACTTACAAGGAGAAAAAGAGGTTGGTAAAGCAACTCACTGTGGAAAATAAAACACTTTTTTACTTTCTCTTTCAACTCTGAACATTGGATATCCTGATTCTGTTAAACAAAAGAAGAAGACGGTCTTCATAGGTTCTAGACAGGTAGTATAGAGCTACGAGTACATGCGACTGAAAAACAGGACCAGCCTCTCGTACTGGTAAGGTCGTTCTCTTCAAATGTACATGCAGGTGCAGGAGAGATGCACAAGGAACAAAGGGCCAGGGAAGGAACACCTAGGCAGCCGAGCTAACCAGCTGAATGAGCCCTCAAGTCAGAGGGATGCTGACCACAGCCAGAATGCCTTCATTCCCAAAAGCTCAAGAGGAAAGAGTACTCACAAGGAAAGATACATTTTTATCAGCATGATTTCTGACCATTAGCTGCATATTTCCTTATTCAGTGTTTGCTGTGGATTTTCTAACAATTTATTTTACTCAGAGAAGCTCAAAACAATTTGGGAAACACCCCTGAATGGAAATGTCACAATAGAGTTACTTACGTCAAGGGAACTAAAATAAAGCTGGAAGGCTGTGAAAAAATTTGTCTTATGCTTATCTCACCCATGAACTTCTGAACTTTTGAACCAGCATTGAAACCACATCATGAGCTTTTCTTCCTCCTCACTATGGCAACCACACCATCTGCAATCTTTGCCTTGAAAGGAGCCAATCTGTTTCACCAGCCAGCATCCTTCATTTGCATAGAGAATCTAAATGAGTTTTGAACCCTTGGACTTTCATCCTTGCCACAGAAGCACAATCTGGAACTTTCTTACCTCAGATTCTTACCATCCAGCCCTGACCAATCTTTTTTGAACTAGGTATCACATGTTATACAGCCAATAGGAAAACTTTCTTTAGCTACAACTGTGGGTTTTGCCCTTCATAAACTCCAGAGCATAATTTGGTTTGCTACCTGAATCTGTACCTCCTGGATTGCAATCCTTTGTTCAAATAAATGCTTTTTATTCATTACAGGCTAAACCTCTTTTTTTTTTTCGTTGACACCATCATATCTTAAAAATAGACTGGAAATTTTCCATTCTTACTCTTCATTATAGACACAGAAAAAGACGAGAGGATTTGTTTTATTTAATATAAAAAAAAATTTGAGCTCTTTGAATCATCTCACAGAGACTACTATAGACACTTTGTATCACTAGCATATTTGTGACTCTCCTTTTTTGACTTAAGCTTTTTCAACTATGCCAATTTAAGTCACCCACAGAGAAAGAAACTGTAATATTCAGAAATCGCCAAATTTCCTTACTTGTTTTTTTTTTTTTTTTTCTACCACACAGCGGCCCTTCCCTGGATTTATAGGGTGTGCACATAGGCCCAGAGGAAAGGGAAGAAGAAAAAGAGGCTGCTCTTCTCCCTGGACTAGATGGTGACTGCATATACAGCAACATTAAAAACCAAAATTTCCATTTGTAAACATCGTTTCTGCCAGCATTACTATTGGAAATGCAAACGTAACATTATGAATTTAAATTTTTTCCTTACAGGTCTCTACTGAGGTGAATGTGAACAGCTATCTTTGTGGATAAATTAATTAGATAAACAATTGTACCCGAGGCCCCACTACATACAAGAAATAACCCTCTCACCTTTTCCAGCGAACAGGTTAATAACTTGGCCTTATCTAACTTCCTAATTTTCTGAAACTAATTTTTCAAATAGCAGATAGATTGTATCTGGCCAGTCCAGTTTTTGGTTTAGTTTCTAAAACATATTGTGTATAGCCTAGAGCAATGCTGAAATGTCAGGATTTTGTGGGTAAATTTGAAATTGTGAGCAATTTAATTAAAGCCTCCAAAAGTTTAATTCAAAATGTTTGTGCATTCC
Organism: Pteropus vampyrus; assembly: GCF_000151845.1. NCBI lineage: Eukaryota > Metazoa > Chordata > Mammalia > Chiroptera > Pteropodidae > Pteropus > Pteropus vampyrus. The sequence goes on from NW_011888869.1 coordinate 3,467,133, forward strand.
AGAAATGGGATTAATTTTATATTTAGTTTCAGTTCTTATCTTTTCTACTGTTTAGAAGAGAAATACAGACTAGATCTAACAATGCCTAATAAACTTAAAAGTTTTCCTAGAATACATAGAATTTTTTTTTTATTTTCTCTAGCTTATCTTTAAATACATATATTTTTTTATTGGTACAATCCTAGTACATTGATGGGTCATGTTGGACTAAAGGAAGAAACTCTATACCTGATAAAAAGAGAGCACAGAGGAGAGAGAAGGGATGCTGGGGCTGTCAAAGGAGAAGCACAGGAACTAAATCTGGAAAGATGCTGACGACCCTGGACTGGCTCGCTCAGCCCTCATTCCTCTCTCCTTCCTGATTTGGAAAGTTAAAAACCACTTTCCCCAGATTCCTTTACAGCTAGGGTTCTTGATGCAAATTAAGGGCGTCAAGTACATGCTGTCCTGAGATTCAGAAAAGAGGAAATGAGGTCTTCTTTCTAGCGATGATGTGGTAGTTGCTGCTCTCAGTCAAGGTTGTAAAAATATTAACATTCCCCAGCAGCAACAGTGAAGCATCTGTTATTAGGTTTGTAGATGCTGAGAGGCATTTGTGACTGTACAGATGGGGGCTCTGGCTCCAGCATGGTCTAGGACAGAGAGTGATCTCAGACTTAGTTCTCCCTTTAGTGGGCCAATGAGTATAATTTGGGGAGTATTTCCAAGAACCTCAGCCAAAAAATTCTTCAGCTCTTCCAACAACTTAATTCTCAACTGACTTCCTACAGTAATTTCTGTTTCCTGTACTGAACCCTGACTGATAAAAGGAATGAGGTCCAGATATTTCTCAAGGGATTTTTCCATTCTTAGAACCAAGGGAGTTTTCCAGATGAAATACCTAAAGAAGTTGGTAGGATAGGACCAAGTTGAAAGTCCAAAGTCAGGCTATTTACTAAATCCAAATTCAAACATAAGTAAAGGAAAATAAAAAAGTCAAACTAAGCCAATCCATGAAGACAACGGAAGATAGAAAATGGTCCAAAGGAATTTGTCAGCTGGTGTTCAGCATTTCCATGGTCTTTTGTCTTTTTTTTTTTTTTTCCCCCAGTGTACATGGCAATTGTTTGGTATGGCAGACCTTGGATCACTTAAGAGATTCATAAAAGTAAACAGATTCCGAGTGTGAAGGTCCTCATTCATGCACCGCACTAACTAGCTTGGTGTTTGCGTTACAGACAATGCTGAGCCACGGATGGTTTTAGAGTGCTGAGTTCTGTGTATGTTTTGAAAAGATGACATTTAAGCAAAGTTCAAAATATATCAGAAACAGTAAGACCTGGAAGCAGAAAGGCAAATTAGAAGACTACTGAAATACCACAGGGCAGATATGATAAAAGCATGAACTGAAATTAGGAAAAATTGAAAAGATATACCTGAGGTAGACTGGATAAGAGAATGTGTTCGGATAAGAGGTACATGACAGGAAGGGATGCACTCTCTAATGTGAGCAAGTGGAGATACTGTGATGCCTGTCATACAGATATAGAATAGGCATAGAAGTCACAGGAATAAAGAACTAGTTAGGACTCAGCAAGGCAGAAAGTCTAAATGACATGATTCCAGGGCTGATCTTGTCCTTGATGAGTTGTGTGACTGAATAAATCTCTTAATCTTCAAGCTTCTCTTGCTTGTATCATGGAGGTAATGATATCTGTCCTCCATAATATGTGTAATTGATGTGAGAATAAAATGAGCTAACGTCACAGTGAGCTAACTCACTTGGCAAAACTAGAAAGGTCTAGTAAACTCAAACTGGAAAAATTAGATTTAATTTCTTTCATCTAGTTCGCTTTAAAGTTTGATCTGAAATATTATTTACCGTTTTTACCTCAGACTGAGTGATCGGGGGCTACTTTTGTATGAAAAAAGAACATGATGTGGAGCATGTTATTTTATATAGAAAGACAACTGAATAAAGCGGATATAATTCAGAGATTTCAATGGAAATGAGGACAATTACTGTGGAATAATGTGTTTCAGTTTATTGTGCACACTCTTGTGTAACATCAATCAAAGCTTTCCTGAAGCAATTAGAAATGGAACACAGTGAACTGCAATTTCATCATCAAGTCCAAGTCCACTTATGAGCCATAGGAACAATTGGGAATCCTGTCTTCACTTTTCAGCCATTCTGACAAACAAAAGGCAATGAATATAAGCCTCCCATGTACTCTCTTGTTACATTAAAACAACAACAGTTGCAACATGTTTTCATATTTCACTCCTTTGTTTTGGAAGAGAAAGAGACAACATGTTCTTTACGAAGAACAAAACAAATAAAAAAATTGTACTTGTAAATCAGCACCTGAGTTAAATTCATGTTTGACTCAGAAATAAAAGCATGTGAAAAATAACCTTGTTTGACATACATCAAAGTTGTAGTTTTAGGAGAAAGTAGCAGGAATTAGTTGCCTGATAAACCCTGCCAAATAATCTAATCGAGAAATTACATAGACTGCTTTTCTGTTCTTCCAAATAATTTTTGTGATGTATAGAACTAAAATAGGATATACATGATTTATCGTGCTTGCTCAATTTCCATAAAATGTAATGAGAATATAAAACTTTTTCACTTAATGGACCTTAAGTCAATCTCTTTATAGTTATACTTTGTATACTCAGATCAGTGCAGCTTTCTGGATAGACAGATCTATGTTATTATTGTCAATGTACGTAAATGTTTATATTAATTATATTTACAGTAAATAAATACCAGTGTAATAGGACAATATTCTTGTTTAAATTTATAATAAATGTATAAGAATAGATAAGACTACATCCAGGGTACTTAAAATCCCAGAAGCAGAAATCTTTCTAGGCAGGCAGGCTGATGAGTAAGTGCAGTCATCTGTGGATTTTAGCTATATATCTCAAACTTGAGGATTTCACATGTATTTTACAAATACATATATAATTAGTTTATATAAAGATTAACATATATATTTTTTAAAGTTTCTTTTTCTTTTATTACCTGGCTTAGTGACAAGAGAAAATTGGCTTGAAAGGTCTTCATCTCAGCAAACCCATCTGCAAGATGGGAAAAAAATAGAACAGTGTCTTTTGGAAGAAAAAATAAAAAATTAACTGGACGTAGCTTGGCAACATATGATGGTCTCGGGCAAGACTGAGTGAAATATTTCTTTTTCTAGTGTCAGGAATTAGCATGAAGCTCTCTAGAATATTCTCAGTAATAAATTTCCATATAATTGAAAGGACCTGGCTTTATAGGGACCCATCTACTAATTTATATGTACGTACATGATAGCTGTAGTTTATTTTCTGATGCATACTTACTCTTTACCTTGTACTCCAAGGCTTGTTAAAAGATGTACCTTGGTGTCTCTGCTCCAGTAATAAAGTCCCATGTTTGGAAAAGGTAGACAAAGACAGGAGGAATGAGAAGGGTCCCTTTGGCCAAAGCTAACAGAGTGGTAGAAACTAATTATTAGCAGAAGATAGTATCCTCCACAAAAAAAAAAAAAAAAAAGTGATAACAAGTGGACCATTAGCAGGAAAGAACACAAAGCTCCCTTGATCACAGGACTATAACAGAAGAAAACAAGATAATTATTTCTGAGTTCATGAGAATCAGCCCTTTGGAAAACTCGTGGAGTAACTGGAGAACAATCTGAGCAGGCTAGATTTTTGGTGAGCAAGTTGAAGCAAACCATTCTAACATGGGTTTTAATAATTGCTCTACCTATACTGCAGGGTTGTTTTGGAAGGATAAGACTCCATTATTTGGAGAAGAACTTAAAATCACCATATGTTTACCATCTCAGGGGAGTTGAGTATCTAACTAAAAGGTGCACTGCTACTTATTGGCACATTCAGGATTGAAAATACCATGAATCACAATTAGAGGCAGTATTAGGAGTTGGAAAGACTAAATTCTCTATCCAATGCTATCAGAATCGGTCAAATAATTTAAACATACTGGGCCTTAACTTGTATGACTATACGAGAAGGAAGTTGCAGAGCTATGATTCAAATTAAGGTAATAGAAACAATGAGACAATTGGCATAGATTCAAAAATAGTAAGATAGTAGATTTAAACACCAAAATTAAAAGTAATTAATTTAAACACATTTAAAAAGCAAATGTTTTCTATGTGGAAAAGGAGTATACATATTAATATGCTATGTATAAGAGACAACTTAAATATAATAAGAGATAAAAATAAAAACATTGATAATGCAAAAATATACTTCATACAAAGACTAACAAAAAGGAAGTTGGTGTAGCTAAATTAATATCAAAGTGGACTTTAAGAAAAGAATTATTGCTGCGAATAAAGAGCAACATTTTATAATGATAAAATGAAGATATAAATAAAATTATATGCAACCAATAGTATAGCTTTAAAATATATAAAGCAAAACCAACGAAATTAGAAAGATAAATCTATAATCATACTGCAAGATGTTAATACACCTCCCTAGAACTGCTAGAACAAGCAAACCAAAAAAAAAAAAAATCCGTGAGGATAAAAATATTTGAAAAATATGACTGACAAACTTGAGCTAAGTGATTTTTATAAAACACTGCACTTGATAACTGCAAAATTCACATTCTTTCCACATATTATCAACATTATCATTTAGTGGTACATAAAGCAATCTGAACAATTTCAAAGGACTGAAATCAATAATAATACAGTAACTTGAAAAATTCCCCAGAGCTGGAAAGGAACTATGAACTATTTTGAATCAAATGGTAATTAAAAAACAATACATTTCCCGCATCACATGGTAAAGGAAAAGCTACACTTAGAAGGAATTTTATTGACATAAAATGCCTATATTTGAAAAGAAGAGAGTTGATTTTCAATGATATAAGCATCTGTTGCAGGAAATCAAAAAATAAACAGCAAATTGAACCCAAAGTAAATAGAAGAAAGACTACAGTAAATCAACAAAACAAACAAAATAATTAGATTAAACACAAATGTATAAGGGCCAAGACAATTGAATAGGGAAAGAATTGTCTTTCTAGTTAGTGGCAGATGGTACTAGAACAACTGGATTTCATGAATACCCACATCGAAAGATGAATGTGAATCCCTACTTCACATCCTGCACAAAGATGAACTCAAAGTGGCTTATAGATCTAAACATAAGAGTTAAAACTATAAAACTCTGGGAAGAAAGCACTGGAACAAATCTTTGTGATCTTTGATTAGGCAGTGATTTCTTTTTCTTTTCTTTCTTTCTTTCTTTTTTTTTTTTGGCAGTGATTTCTTAGATAAAACTCTAGCAGCATAAGAAATAAAAGAGAAAATTGGTAAGTTTATTTCATCAAAATTAAAAGTTTTTGTGCTTCAAAGGACATCATCAAGAAAGTGAAAATACAATCCAAATTGAGAGAAAATATTTGCAAATATTTTCATATATAAAATCATATATCTGCGAGGGATTTGTGTCCAGAACATATAATGAACCATAATAATTCAGCCGTAAAAGCAACTGAATAGACATTTCTCCAAAGAAGATATATAGGTGGCTAATAAACATGAAAATATGCTTACCATCATCAGTCATTAGGTAAATTAAAAATCAAAATCACAATGGCCGCATCACACTCACTAGGACAGCTATAATTAAACAGACAGACAATAACAAATGCTAGAAAGAAAGTAGAGAATTATAACCCTCATAAATTCCTGGTGAGAATTTAAAATGGTAAAGCCACTCTGAAAAATATTTCGGCAGCTCCACAAATTATTAAATATAGAGTTACCATATGATCAATCAATTCTACTTGTAAAAATATCTAAGAAAATAAAAATATTTATTCATATAAAAACTTGTATATTAATGTTCATAAAAGCATTATTGATAACAGTCAAGAAGTGGAAATGACCCAAATCACCTGATGGATAGAAAAATGTGGTAAATTTACACAATGGAATACTATATGGCAATAAAAAGGAATGAAGTATTGATACATGTTATCACATGGATGAACTTCAAAACATTATGCTAAGTAAAATATGTCAGTCACAAAACCATATACTGTATAATTCCATTTGTATGCTATATTGGGGACGGATAACCATATAGAGACAAAGTAGATTAGTAGTTGCCTAGGCCTGAAGAGTTTGAAGGAGGGCAGGTGAGTGACTGCTAATGGATAAAAATTTCTTTTGAGGGTGCTGAAAATGTTCTAAAATTAGATGATACTAATGGTTGCTCTGTAAATATAATAAATATAAAACTTGGTAAATATATAAAAATTATTGAATTATATACTTTAAAATGAGCAGATTTCATATTATTTAAAATACATATTAATAGAGTGGTTAAGAAAAAAACAACAGAGAAAATTGACAAAGTATAAAATTTGTTCTTTGGAAAATATTGGTCAGAACTATGAAGAAATATCATTATAAAAAGAGACTAGTCAAAAATACCAATATCAGAAAGAAAAAAGATGACGCCATTATAGATACTATAGGCATTTACAATATAATATGACCAATTTTATACTAATAATTTAAGACTCTAATATCATTTGAATGAAATGACCATATTTCTAGAAAAACATGATTTGCCAAAACTGATACATAAATGAAATAAATTCTGCTTTCCACATTTCTAAAATTTGTTGAAATATCTTTTCACCGTCATTAACTTATTGTTTTGTATTTTTATAAAATCCTTTTTCAGGATCTCTGGAAGATAAGGACATGAATCACCACCCTGAAAGGGAAACAGACATTTGAATAGAAAGGCAAGTATTTAAAGAAAAGCTGATGATTTATGAGAGACACTTTTAATCTAATAAAACATCACTTAATCCCCTCTAAATAAGGTAGACTAAAATCAATTTTTTTTTTTTATGGAGAAGCAGATTTATTTTTAATCTCTACTCTGCATTGACTTGTATGCAGCAAAATCAATATATTGTAGTTAGGCAAAGATTAGCAAACACCTTGCATAAAGACTAGGTAAAAAATGTGTTTTCCTAAATATTTTTCACTAAGTGTAAGTATGTTTTTAAAAAAATTAATACAAGCCATTAGCAGTGGAGCTAACCTTAAGACATTTCAGAAAATATAATGAGAATAATGTGATTCTGGGCTTTCTGCACTAATTTTTAAGTTTATTCTAACATAGTAAAAGGCAATAACTACATCAGCAATGTTATGCCCGCTGAACAGTGTTAGTTTGTCTCATTTCCATAGGTGAAATTACTCAACCCATAAAAACAAGACAAGCAATTTTTGTTTGCAGTCTCCTCGCAATACATGTAATAAAATTTGGTTGGTGTGACCATATGTCTGTGAAAGTTGACAAGTTGGTAACTGCAGTGTAAAAGTTATTTCATTTTTTATCTTTAAAGAATTACTGGATCGTTAAATTAAATTTTATTTCTGTAGGCTACATCAGACACATAAAAACCAGGTGTCTAAGTCCTCATTTCTGCATTTGAGTTTCTGGTTTCTTAATGTAGAATCACAAAGCTGTTCTCATGGATTATTCTACCTAATAATTACAGTTGACAATTACTATGATGATATTAAAATTATTTAATGGGCCAACAACTAAAAGATTGCTTTTGGCTTTTAACCTCAGAGGTTGGCTTCATATGTCAAACAGACATTTTAGTAGATATTGTACTAAATAGTTAAAATGAATTCAGCCTACATGAGAACAATCTATTAAATAAACATCCTTCTTTCGGAAATGTGGCTGATAATTATTAGTATCCATGAAGATAATCAACAAGACAATTATTTCAAATATACATCCAACAAATATATTTTCATCTCCAAATTCATTTTAAACACTATTTAAAACTACATTTAATTTGCACTTTAACATTTAGTAGGTACAAATAAAAATCTTAGAAGAGATTACCACTCCTATATAAATTCACAAAGTTGAGCTATTTCAGATCCTGATGAATCCCCTTGGGCAAGATATTTAGCCAAAATCTAAGTTTTTCCATCTGCAAAATTTATTTAATTAAATAAAATTAAATTTTAGTCATCTAGTAAAGTCAGTGTTTTTATCTATTCTTCAGCATATTCTTTGCAGCATAGAAAAGTGTATTCGAGCGTGGATTCTAGAATAAGATTTACTAGCAAGGTAAACAGCTAAATTACCTCTTCCCTCTGCAGAATAGAAATTTTGTACATTTCACACAGCGCTGTAGTAAGGATGAAATGAGTTGTTAAAACATCAGAACTGTGCTTGGTACACAGTATGTATTCAACAAAAGCTAGCTTTTATTGTGTTATTTTCCCAATAAAAGTTAGCTTTTATTGTATTATTGTATTATTATATTATTATTTTTATTGTATTCTTTTGCCAAGAGTGCAAATACAAATACCACATGTTGAATGTTAAAGCTAAAGAAAGCATACCGAAATATTTAGTTAATTCAACTACCTGTAGAAAGTATAATTTTGTATCAGGTTAAGTGTATTTCTCTAATTTAATTCCCGAAGATGGTCTATTTACATACTACATCAAATAGTTAATATGTCTTTAAAAGTAAACAGAACACAAAACTTTAATTTTACGTAAGTGGTTTATGCAGCATCATAGAATGCCCCTTCCTCTTCTCTTTCTTTACCAACATCCTCTTTACAATGTCAACTCTTAGTGGTGCTTGGGGAACACTTGAAACCCCACAGCTGGGTTAGGTGCCCATCTAAAGGCATTTTTAACACCCTTTGTTTACTCCCCATCCTACTCTAGACCTATCTATTTTTTTTTTCTTCCCTAGGTTCTTGAGGATATCAACTGTGTCCATTTATTTATTTATTGCATAGTATAGTGCTTGGCACATAGCTGACTCCCAATATGGAGTAGCTGAATGAATAAGTGAAGATACGTTCTAAACAAGGTGATTAATATGATTCAGATAGTCCTGAATCCTTCATTTCCTCTAAGATTTACTTATCCTTATTTTGTTCCTTCATAGCAGACAGCACTGGAGTCCCAAACAGTGAAAAACCCTGAACACCAAACCATTCATTAGGCAGTGAAATAACTATAATGGTGACTCAGCAGAGTAGTTGTTTTATGTTAAGAATTGTCCTATTATATCATGTAACTGTTAAATATTTATATGAATAAAATATTTTCTATGACATAGCATAGAGGACAAAATATTTAGAACTCTGGATTCATGCTCTGCCACTTATCTATTTTTCTGGACCTTAATTTCTCTGAGTAATGAGGAGAGCAATTTTAAGAGTTACGATGAAGAAATAGCTCTGGAGTTTTCAATCCTATCCTGACACGTTCTACTTATCTTCAGGTACAATTTTTATTCTGAGGCAAAAACAAGCTGACTCAACAAATATCAACTCAATTGATCCTGCCTGATATCTTCCCATAAAGCATAACACTCCCATTCAAGCAAGGTCAAAGAAGAAACCTTTGCCATCTGTGTCATCTGTGAGTGGAGAGAAACAATGTCCCTCAATTTCACACACACACATATGAGGCCTTTCCTATCTGGTTATATACAACTCTGCCCATTGGTCTCCAGATAATGAAACTAGAATTTTTAAAAATCAATGTGTTCTAAATACTATACAGACAGTAGAACTAAAGAACTATTGAGAATTAAACATCTTTCTGAGGCGCTCACAATTTAATTTATATCTAAATTAAACAGGCACACATGACACATTTTGATAAAGAGCAGCTGTAAACATGATCTCATGATTTACTCCTTGGAGGAAAAGATCTCTTCATGTGAGGAGCATTTTTAGCTCAATTATTACTATTGTGAATAATAATGTTTTGACATTGTTCAGTAACTATACAATTAAAGTTAATATGCTACTTTAAGTGCACAGCAAATGCAATTTTTCTTCATAGTGTGATGTTTGAGGCATCAGTCTCCCCCTTTGCATTCTTCAATTCAGTGTGTTTCTATAACAACCATTGGGATATATTTTTAATGATTTTATTTTCTTACAAAAAAATCAAATTTCTTGAAGGCATAATGTCTTTTATTTAATTTCTCTAATTTGTTTTTTATAGTTATTCTAATAAAAATTTAGGTTTTATTCACTATTGCCTTTGGCAGTACTTAATAAAAGCTTTGTGATAGCTATTAAAAAGAATAACTGATAAATGATCAAATAAGAAAGAATTAAAAAGAAGAAAATGAGTTTAAAAAAAATCCTGCAAACTCTATCTGCCCTGACATAATTTATTTTCAGAATGCATAAAGGCCATTGCACAATAAACAATTGGCCCACTTGCTCAGACACTAAAAGAAATAAAGGTGAGCCTACTGAAAATAAGTCAACAGATTTAATGAGAAATTTAATATACTCAAACTCCTCTTTCTATTTACCTTTTATTTGGTTTCTAGGACAGGTTATGTTTGTGGGGCAATGCCAATCCATTTGCTATGGGCAGATATGTGATTTCCTTTAGCCTGGTCAGACTAAAAGTAGGCAATGGGAATAACTGGAAAGAGTGAGGGAGATGACGCTGGTAAATAGCAATTGGTAAATGTGATTTATTAATAAGAACAAATTTATGTTTAATTGTCTTCTGCATTGAGAAGATTATCTGCAATACTTTAAATTACTATCAAAGGCAGAATTATATTATCACAACAGAATGTACTTTTTATAATCATAATCTTAGTTTCTAAAACTTTAACTCTGTATTTTAGTTACAGAAATCATCTCAGAATGGTGTGATTTTTAAGATTCATTCTTCCATACTTTTTCATTTAATTTATCGGGGTGACATTGGTTAATAAAATTATATAGGCTGCAAGTACGATTCATTAATATATCATCTGTATATTGCATTATGTGTTCACACCCAAAGTCAAATCATCTGTCATCATATATTTGACCGCCTATGCCCTTATCTACCTCTACTATCCCCACTTTCCTTCTGGTAACCACTAAACTGTTCTCTGTGTCTAGGAGTGCTTTGTTTGTCTTGTTCCTTTTACATTCCACATATAGTTCTCAACTTTTTCTTTCTGACTTATTTCACTTAAGTGAATTAAGCATGATCATCTCAGGATCTATCCTAGTTGTCACAAATGGCAATATTTCATCTTCTCTTATGGCTGAGTGATATTCCATTGTATATATGTGCCACATCTTTATCCAATCATCTTACCATAGGACAATTTTGGTTGTTTCCATATCTTAGCCACCATGAATAATGCTGCAATGAACAGAGGGGTGCATTTATCTTTATGGATAAACATTTTCAGATGTTGGGGGTAGGTATCCAGAAGAGAGATACAGTAATTCTATTTTTTAGAGTCATACAGTAATTCTATTTTTTAATTTTAGAGTCATACAGGAATTCTATTTTTTAAAGTCATACAGTAATTCTATTTTTTAATTTTTTGAGAAACCTCCATACTGTTTTCCATAGTGGCTGGACCAATTTGCAGTCCCAACAGCAGTGTATGAGGGTTCCTTTTCCCCACAACCTCTCCAACACTTGCTATGACTTGTCTTGCTGATAATAGCTATTTTTGGTTTTAGAGAAGATTTTATGAATTTGACCTCAAAGGCAAGTCAAGTAAAAGCAAAAACAAATGAATGCGACTATATCAAACTAAAAAGCTTCTGTATAGCAAAAGAAACCATCAACAAAACAGAAGTAACCTTCTGAATGGGTGAAGATATTTGTATACAATGCCTCCAATAAAGGGCTAATATTCAAAATATATAAAGAACTCATATAACTCAACAATTAAAAAAAAAACAATTCAATTAAAAAATGGGCAGAAGACCTAAACAGTTGCTTCTCCCAAGATGACATACAAACGGTCCACAGATATATGACAAGATGCTCAACTTCACTAGCTATTAGATAAATACAAATCAAAACCATAAAGATAACCAATGTCAACAAAAAAATTATTTAAAAATAAAAATAATAAAAATAAAAATTAAAAAAATGAAATGCAAATTCTTAAAAAAAAAAATCAGATACCACCTCATACCTGTAAGAATAGTTCTTCCATATTTTATGGCATTTCTAATAAGAAGAGGGGGTTTAATATATGAGATATTGTACTTAGTAGAGCTTTATAAACAAAAAAAAATCTCACTTTTGCTCAGTAAATGCTCTCTGCTCAAATTGTTTACCTACTCCACAAATTGTATTGTTTCTCTTATGTTCCAAACACCAAAGACAGATCTCCCCTTTTTCATCTTATATCCTAGTGTAGAAAAACTGAAAATAAACCAATATGCATTCATATTTATATAAACATTTTCAGATTAATGTAAGTTTATGAAAGAAAATCAAAGTTGGCATAGAGAGTGAATGGGTGAGGTATAGTCAGTGCAATATTACAAGCAATTAGGAGAAAGGCTGTTTTGGTAGATATGCAAGTCTTGAGTGAAGAAAAGGTCTAGAGAAAGAACTATTAAGCACATAATCTAGATTCCTTAAAAATACACATGTAGTCCCCATGACATCTTCTTAATTTATATAATATACAACATCTCCATATTACTAACTTATGAAGCAGATTACTTTCTCCCTCAGTTTTGTTAATATCCATGCATAAAGACAGTTGACTAGGATCAAATGTTATAGTCATTGATCAAAAGGATGTAATTCTTCATTCCAAGTTGTTGATTAAATATTATATATTAGATTCAATATGCCGTGCTCTAATCAATTCAACCAATATCATTGCTGATGGTTACGAACGGAAGGCAAGTAGTTTAAAATATTTTGCTAATTTTTAAAGCGAAATACTTTAACCTACTAGACTTGGATAAAAGGCTATTTCCAAAAGCAAATAATATCCATTCCACCTCACTTTTACAAGTGTTGGCATAGAATAAGGAGAAATATGTTACATTGATCTGTCCTTAGCAAAAGCTCTACTTAACTTTCTTTTAGGTTTTCATCAAATTTTGCTCTTTTGTGATACTATTGTTCTTTTAAATGGTAAGATCAGTTTAATTAATTAAAGTTGTATAAATTCTATGCATTTATTTATTTTCTGTATGATATCCGGGGGATACCAGTGTTCATTAAATCATAAAGAATGGGATTCTAGGTGAAAAAAATCTCAAGTTCATCAGGACCTGATTTCTTCAATATTACACAAATGTCTAAGTGGGGTGTATTATATTTAATATAGTACAAAAGGAATGACAGTACAGCTTATGAGCAATGAGAACAAAAAAGCTAATACTGTTATGATTCTTCAATTAAAACACATAATCCACCTACACTCTTCTAAAAGAAGTCAAAATAAAAGCACACCGTTTTCATTTCTGTTTTTCATAAGCTTAATAAATACAGAACTTTAACCTTCAACACAACTCTTTTGTTTTGGAAAATAAAAGATTATGACACAATTAAACATGAATCCTTTTAGCTGCTTGTTTTACTAATAAATATTTATCAGACTGTGTAAGGAGGTACTTTATCCAGCAGCCAGGTATTACCAATAAGTTATGATTTGTTCCTAGAGAGAGTTTATAGCAAATTGGAAAAATCTTTAGATTTAAAACCAGACAGAAACCTGGCTCATCAATTTTTCCTTCTTAATTGTTCAGGGGAGTTATTTAACTTTTTGAGTTATAATATTTTTACTTGTAGTTTGTAAACGTTAGAATCACTTTACATAATGGGTATGGTACATAAATAACCTAGAAATTAGAAGACCTGGGTCCTTACGATTTGGAGTGAATTACTTTAACACATTTATTTCATTATCATTTAGATAATTAAGTTTGTATTATATACATCTCAGTATGGTTGTGAGCTATAATGAAACAATGGATACAAAGACTGCTTTGACAATTATAAAGCTTTATGAATATGTATATATTACAAACCACTTTTCATTTGAGTTATATATACAGGCATTACATACTTCTTGAAAGCTTTCTTACCTAGTCTCTCCTTTTCAGTCTTTTCTAGAGCAGCAAGCACTCAACACAGACCATGTACACAGAGGGAGGGAAAATGTGCTGAGCTGATGAATACATGTTTGGATGTGGCAAATCACCTTATCAAACACACACAGTGACACAACTGTAGTCTATTTATAGACTCAAAGAATCACTATTGATTATAAGAAAGTAATTTTCTCTGGAGCCTTTGATGACTACCTAAAATGAGATTTTCTGATCTCCCTGTTTTGAGTTCAACCGATTTTTTTTTCAACTCTATTCCTCATAAAAAGCTTTCACTTTCTTATTTTTGATTCTTATGATCTCCTTTGCTTTCATTTTAAATTTAATATTGAAATACTAATTTCATTCAGGAAATTGTTTAAGGCTGCAGTTGGTATAAGGTGCTTTGTTTTTGTTTTTAACATGTAAACTCGTGTTACAATAAATTTAAAAGAGACGTTTCTTCCTTGCTTGTCATACAAGGGGCTTAATAAGTATAATTCTCAAACCATTTAATGTTCTCATTCAGTTTGAAAGATTTTAAGCTAAATAAATATTCTGTAAATTTAAGAATCAGGTAATTTGAATTACCTTATAGATTAAAAAAAACTATTCTTTTCAATTACATTAGTTATTGAAGATGTGATGGTGAAAATGGCTATGGAATTGGCTATATTTATGTCAGTCAATGCAGAGCAGATAATAATCTAACAGATATATAAGCATGAGAGTATAAATAAAATACCCTATTTGTCTTTATGCCACACTATAATGTATTACTATCTCATTTACAATCTTTATGTTTAGCCTAATGTATACTATTCAAACAATGACTGTTCCCTGCCTGCCCCCCAACCTGAAAGAGACACAATAGAATGGCCCCCTAGATTTAGACTCCTAGGACTGCTAGAATCCCAGCTTCACCAGGTATTACCTAAGCCACTTTGGGCTTGTTTTTAAATTTCTCTATGCCTCAGTTTCCTTATCCATAAAATAGGGATATTGATCATACTTACTGGATTCTTCTGACTATTAGGAATGAGAATATATGTTAAATGCATAGGAAAGCTCCTGGCATATATTAATCAGTCATCTTCCTTCTCCTTCACCTTTTCATCACCATCTTTAGATGGGGTATGAAGTGTACAGGAAAGCCTCACATGCTCTGGATGACAGCAGGGGAGTAATAGAAGCATGGGTATATGAAACGGAAATGTAAGACAAAACGCTACCTCTCAAAGAAGAAATGCATTTGTGACAGAGGATGGCTATATGCTCTCAATGTCCTTATTCTGGTCATACAGAAAGGTTTTATTTCTCATCATTCTGACAGACACACTGGGGTCCACTGGGGTACGTCACTAGTTTCCAGCCAATGGTACCAGGGTATTAGTAATAGATATCACTTCCAAACCTAATCAGGTATCTCCATGATCACCCACTCATGTTCTTTCCCTCATCTGCTAGACTCAGAGGCCCTGTGCTCAAGATAGTAGCCGCATGAGATGGGAGGAGCAGGGATCCCGTCATTCATTGTCAGATGTCCGGTATTGTCAAAGGCATTAACAAAAGCAAACCCTCATCATATTAAGCCTTTGAAATCTGAGTTTATTTGTTAGAGTTCCTATTCTTAATTTTCATACTGATTACTAAGCAAATATCACAGTTCTAAAGCCATTCTTCTGTGTTCTACTTTAAGATGCTGGAGCTGGGAGCCTTCGAACCAGATTTCTCTTTTGACATTTACCTCTTGGTAAGGTTCAGCCAACATTAGTGCTAAAGGAAACGAGAATATGGGAGGAGAGAGAAAGGACTTGACTTGCTTCTTATTGCTCACCCTCAGTTTGTTAGTGTCATTCCAGCAAAATTTTAGGTCAGCAATTAAAGTTGGGCCCAGTTTCTACATTTCCCCCCCTCCACACTCCTCGAACTATCTTTACTGCACCATCCCCTTCCTCCCACCTGGATACATAAAATTAAGAAGTGTATCTCCTTCATGGTCTGCGTCCTAGATCTTCACGGTCCCTCCTCTGAACTTCGGAGCTTCCTGAAGCCGCTGAGAAGCATCCCTCCTTAGTCTGGGGTGCAGTTCAGGGGCCTCTCCTTCAGCCTCTAGGTTCAAATAACTCCAGCCTCCTCCCTATGCTACTCTTCTGTGTGGACACTTGTTACCTCTAGCAGTTACTAAACCTGTGTACTCTCTTGTTTCTTTTTTGGTCTTCCAATACCAGATTAATTTTTTTATACTATGTTTTCTGTTAAAATTACTGTTTTCTGCTTTCCTGAGTGTACCCCAACTTTTATAACGATTCAAATCCAGCAATTTGTAGCTGTGCTACCATAACAAAATCTAAAGCATGTGGCATCTGCTTAACAGCTGGACAATGGGTAGCAAGGAAATGGATTTCAAAGCTAGACGGCCATCTTCTATCTGCACGATGTTTTGGCAAAACTCTTGGTAAAATTGCTGTCTGAATTAACTTGAGAAACAGTAATTTGAGAAACAGTCAGTGGGACTGCTGGGTCACAACACTCAAAATAGATTGAAAAACAAAACTTAATAATGTATGTTGACTATTGCTGGCTATACTCAGTAAAGTGTTACCAGAGAAACATGAGCTCAGAAACTAATTAGCTTCTGTGAAAGCAGATCTGACCCAGAACAGCGAGAATCCAAAAGTGTCAGAGCTGATTGGACAAAATGTCTGGCTTCTTCTAAAGTTAACCCCAAATGGTGAGACATGACATTGATGCAGGTGCTGAGGAATAAACATCCAATAAAAATTCACATTTGAATAAAGTGACTCAAGGTAAATATGAGATTTAGAGCTAAAATAAAACAATAAAATTAATAAACTTAATTTAAAAACCTAATTAATAGTTAATAATGTTAATGAACTTTATAAATAAAGTTAATAAACTTAAAAAGTAACTCAAGGCAAATGCGAAATTTAGAACTGAAATAAAACTTCTCAGTTGAACAAAGTAACTCTGGTAAAAATCAGGTTGAGGACATGGTCCTCCCACCTATTTTTCACGATAATATCATCTTGTGAGAGAGACATGGGAGAAGAGGAAGTCAAAGACATACAATAAAGTAGTTTCGTAGGCACATGGACTGTCAGGAGGCAAGCAGATCAGAACCCTTTAAGTATTTCAGAGGATTGTAGTAGTAAAATACCATGATCCCAGAAATATGAGCCTTAGAATATTTAAAACTTAAAACATCTCTTGGTCTTTTAATTTTTCCCAAACAGGAAAAATATTTAAGGCTCTACAACTCTCAACAGGCACTTCAAATGTGGACAAGGAGAATAATAGAAAAGGAAGATCATCCCAGGGGCTAGAAAGAACCATGGACAGGAAGATGGAGAAAGCCTATTCCAGGATCCTCCCTGATCTTTAGGTTGGGAAGTCTTTATGATATCTATCCAGTAGGATTTTACCTCTGATTTCCAAGTGTATCTGATTCTTTCTCTTTCCAAGCATGAGAGTTTCTTGTGTTTCCCTCGTCCTACTCCTTACCAGTATACTGGGTATAAATGTGTGTTGGGAGCGTGCTGCAAAATAAAGATAATTTATTCATACGTGGTTCATCATCATTATTATTTGATAAGGACAATGAATAATCAGAGATCATGGACTTGAGCTGAATTTAGTGTCTGAAAGAATTTTTAGTTATCTTTTGGCATGTAATAATTCTTTTTCAAGACAGAGTGGAAATATGACATGGATATTTGGAGTCCAGAAAGGTAGACTGTGGCAGAGATAGGCTAGATGCTCACTAATTCCATCTGCTTTCCTAGCCACATAGCTTTCTAACATTTATCAGACTCCCTTACAGTTCAGATGGGGCCAATGGAAGCATGTCCACACATTCAAGGCTGTTCCATAACAGTCCATGCACAATGGCCCATGTAGTCTCTTCCTTTTCCTCAGTGTTTTAAGAGTCCATGTGCTTAAGATAGCATAAAAAAGCTGAAAGAAATTTGTATCTTTGACACATCAATTGACAGTGAACCTCCCAGGAGAGCTGCCTAGCACACGTGGGCTACAACATAAGAAAAAAATACTTGATTTTTTATGTTAGGAAACTGAGATTTTTGGTTATGTTACAATGGCTGGAGTTTATCCCCCAATACAGCATTAGATTTCAATAAATTAATTACTGGATTTAATTTAATTGGTAACTTAACGTCTTTTTCTTTCTACTAAAAGTATTCTAATGAGAAGAAAATGTCATCATGAAAGTGAGATAGTATGATAGAGTAGAAAAAGCTTTGCCTTGAGAAGTCTAGCTTCTAGTAATCCTTTTAACATTTACTGGCTAAGTGACACTTGTAAAGTCAATTAATTTCTCTGGGCCACGGTTTTTACACATCGGTAAAATGAGGCTAATATTAGATTTCCCAGTTATAAGAGAAAGCCGGGCCAAACGTTTGCTTAAGATTTTTTATGGTTTTGATCTATGGTTCTATGAAATAGGAATTAGGCACTAAAGCCACTCTAATGAAAGCACAGAGGCAATTGTTTTGTTTAAGACATTTTAGCTACTTCATGATACCAGACAAGTCTAGTTTTATGAATACATACTGTGTAACATATGGTGTTAACTCATGCCAAGCCGTTTTATTTAAAATGATACTTTACAAAAAAAAGATCACGTCGAAGTGAGATGAAATGGTGCAGATGATAATTTCAAAGAATCTATTCTGTAGAACTTTGACTACACACTCGAGTTGCACACATTACTCATACCCTCAGCCCTCTCCCCACCATCTCAGATGATGAAACTTAAGCGGGATCCCCACTTCAATGTTTTGTCAACTGAGAGCCTATCCCTTCAGATGATTTCTCTTTATAGTCATTCACTAATATTTGTTCAAGATCATTATTTCTATGTAAAATAATAAAAATTATTAAATAACTCAAAAGTAAAAAAAACAAATAAAATATTTGCTCATGTTTAATTATATATTCATCGACTAATAAAATCAGGCTAATGAAAATGCTCGCATTCTTATAAAACGCTAAAACAATAATTAAAATATATCTGGTATGTCAAAATAAAACAGATTAAATGGAATTTTCCTTCTTTAAATAGAATCGAAGAATGTTGCAACCAAAATCTAAATGAAGAGCATATAAAACTTGTTTGCTAATGAGTTCTCTTTTCCTAATCACTGGGAGATAATGGCTAGCTAAAGCTGAGCATCTGAACTTAAAGCAGAAAATAAAACATAAAAGATTATGTTACCGGCTTGTCTTCAAAGTATTTTTTCAATTGTTTAATTTATAATTTTATATAAAAAATTATAATTTTTGAATCTTTTCAGATATTTAAAAATATATATTAAATACTTGAAACTAATTTAAATAAATAAATATATATTAAAATATACAAAATGTATGATTCTGATTTTTCATTGTTTTTGAATAGCTCTGTACTTTCTTTTTGCTCCACTGATTCCATTAAACAAATATAGAATGCAAGACATGAACTTTAAATATCTCTTGAAGGTCCGTAAGATAATGGAAGGACAAAGAAAGAAAAAGAGAAAGAAATTCTTGTTTAATCTAAATTAAACTCTAATATCATATGACATTAAGATATTTCTATTAATATCCATTAACTAAACGGAATCTATAGGAACAATATAACACAAATGCAAATACTATTGTAAACAAGAATGTTTATTCAGAAAGTCATCTCTCTTTCCTTTTCCTTAGCATTTCATTTACATACAAGCTATTTCGAGGTAAAATAACTTTTCACTCACCAGTGTGGAGGTTTGTGAGGCATCAGCCAAATCCCCTGAGATCTCAGGTGTTCGCGTGTTGTGAGGGATTCTGTGAGGGTTACGGGCTATCGCTTCACACCAGCCCAGCATTTTCTCCTTCCTCTTATCCCTTTTCAATTTCTGAAATTCTGAAAATAATTTACATTCCCTGAAACAGGTTACTTATTTTAGTTGTCTATTTTTGGAAAATGTACATAATTGAAATTAAATAAGCAATTTACGAAATACCAATAGAGACATTTTAGTTTAACCAGAGGTTACAGGGAGGAAAAGAATATTCTGGTTATTAATAGTATACCAGAGCCATGGGAAAATGAAAGCAGCACACAACTATTCAAAGAACCTAACATCTTTTATATGCCAATTTGTGATACTCTAGACTGGGAATACCTTGCATCGAGTACTAGGTGTTATTTTCAGGGATCAGTTTATGACATGAAGTTTTTAACTTGGGAGCCAAGAACAGACCCAGATGCTGATATATCTACATATCTCTGTGACATCTAAAATTTGTCAAAGGTTTTCAGCTGAATGCCCTACAGATGGAGAATAAAGTGAACATAGGCCAGTGACAAAGATTACTCATTCTAGCAATGGGATGATTGTCTCCCTTATAAAATAGTTTGCCAAGTAAAGAAGGATAAATTTTAGGGTCAGCATGGTAAATTTAGTATAGGACATCTGTCATCAGTATAATCTATTAAAAAATAATAGTTCGAAAAAAATCTCCTTACTATCTCATGAGTAAAAATACTCCACAATTCTTTGTAGGTTTCCAAACTTCCCATTTGAGGGACTTTTTGTCTTTGAAAAATTATATCAACAATGACTTTTAACATAATGGAGAAAACATATTCTCCATTTTAAAGTTTTAAAGCCTACTTTTCTACTCCACCACCCTCAGTAATTAGAAATAGTTTATTGCAGGTCTTTAGTTAAATGCATTACACTGTCAATTAAATATCAAAAATAATGTGGAGTAATTATTTTTCACAGCATCCAAAGCAATTAGCAATCTGGTGGTTTATAACATCTCAGGGATTCAAAATAGCACATTTCATAGCACTAAGAAAAGTAACATAAAGAAAGGTTGCGCTAACAGATTGATGAGTTATTACCTTAAATGACAAAATACTCAAGATAAATGGACTTGAACAATGTAAATAAGGAAGTTATTTAAAAAAACTTTTATAAAAACTAAGTCTAAGATACTCAATGGAATGGATTTCTTAATAAGATTAGCAATCTAATATGAGTGAATCCTTCATTTGAGATACAAGGAAATAGTGAGGGTGCTTTAAAACAATTGTTTGAACAAGCAACAAATTATTAAAGCTTGCCCTTTCAAACACATTGCTTGAGGTTTTATTGAAAATTCTTATCTATGTTATACAAAATCTGCATATCCAACTAATTTGCACTCATCAGTTTAAATTACATTTCTTGAAGTGTGCTAAGAGTAAATGAGAATTAGTATCTTTATTCAAAGGCAAAGAGTGCAATGATACAGAATGACCAAAACAGTTTAATCAAGTATAAACAAATGGTTCTACTTGCTAAGTCATTTCCCATTTATTTGCTTAAATTTTAACTCTGTAATTAAATATCACTTTAGTACTTATAATAAAACGTTGAATTCATACATGAATAAAAAGCATAATCAAATGGCCCACAAAATTATATCATCAGTACCCATTTTGGGATATGTTTTTAAAGGCAGCCGACTTCTTACTTCTCATTCAGTTTCTGAGATTAAATAAAACAGTTTAATTTCATTTGCAGCATGCTTTTGTGCTAGTGGTGGTGGGCACAGCTATGTTTCTCCTTATTCAGTCAAAATTAACCCATAAGTATTTATTGAGCCCCTACTATATCGTTGGTACTGAACTATGTATGGAAGAGTCATAGATGAAGATTACTTTCATTTTTGATTTGTGTTGGATTCAGTGCAATATTTAGGAGAATTTTTAAATCCAAGAACAGATAGGGTCTTTCTGGCTCACAAATTTTTTAATTTGTAAATTTATTTGCTCAACTCCAAGGTGACTGCCTGCTCCTCTTGATCTTAGATGTCATCCCTGAAGTTGGCTTCTGCAAACCACCTCTTTGAATTGTTTTGTTGAATTGCTAACAACAAGTCATCATGGCAACAGCTATTAAAATTTTGACTATACCTGTCTGCTGAAGTAAGATAATAAAATGTCAACTGTATTCTAGTTCTGTTTTGCATGTAACAGTTATTATCTTAATTCTAGAATGATTAAGTATGCTAAATCATTCAACAAGTTAAAATACATACTGTTTTTACCTAAATAATGTGTTCATAATGATCACTGAATATTCACCATGGTTACTGTACTCTGTTGTGGGAAAACAGAAAAGAAACACAATATAAAGCTATGGCCTTTAAGACTGAAAAGCTTACAATTTTACTTAAGACATATTTACAGGAATATGTACAAAGAAAGTTAAATGTGTGAAATGATAAGGTGATTCTACAGAGCTTCACTTCGGCTTTTATTACATGAATGAAGAATATATGAGAGTATAAAAAAAAGGCCTATGATGATTACATTACTACATCGGGACATTCACATCATATTATAAAAGAGAAATTTTATTTAATGAAATTTTGTTTATTAACTTGCTCTATATAATATGAAACCACAGACTTTACCAGCTACCTTAAAATCAAAGAATTATATCTAGAAAAAACCAATGCTTAAATGGCCTCAAAAGAAGTATTATGGGTGTAGGCAAATTAAAAAAGACAGAGGTAGGAGAAAAAGAGAGATCTGCTGCCTCATCCCGTAAATTCCTTTTAGTAAGAAACTGTGATAGTTGCTCAAGACATTATCTTGTTTTCTGTTATCACAGAACGCTTAGAGTTTAGGTCACATTTCAAAGAAAGCTTTTTTGCATCATTGATGATAAAGTAAAGAAGCAAGAAATAGTCCAGAAAGAAATCTAACTATGGGTGGTGAACACACAATGCAATAATATATATACATATTACTTACTGTTGAATTGTATACTTAAAACTTATTTGATTTTGTTAATAGATGTTACCATAATAAATTTAAAAAAAATAAAGGAGAGGGAGCAACTATAAAAAAAGAAAAAAAGAAATAGTTTAGGTGATTTAAGATAACTGAAGGGTTAATAATGTTGATTGCTGAGTTTCTGCAAACGAGCATACTTCTGACACAGGTCTGGAGTACTCATCATATTCTTTCGTGTAAGAATGTACTGTCAGTCAGAAGGGTAGGCAAATTATGAGCATTTATAATTAACCCTAAAGCGCTTTAAACTGTGAGTATCATTAGTATTATATCAGAAGAGGAAAGTGGTCATTAAGCATTCATGTTAATTGCTATCTAACCATTGAACCAAGCTAATATGTGATGCAGCAATGAGCAACTTATTTAATGATCACAGGAAATTGAGATTTAACTAAGCTTAATTTTTAATATGCTACTTCAAGCAGATATTTAATTTAATAAATAGGAGCACAGAGCATTCTCTGTGAACTAAATTGACAACAAATTAAAATTAGGAAGAAAAAAATTGTAAAGCAATTGGGTATATCTCATGGAGGATAATTTACTTTTAATTCAGAACACCGAACACTTCCTTTGTGCCAGACACTGTGCTTGGAACTACTGGTACAGAGAGTAAAGAGATCCAGAGCTCAGACTTCACAGGGGAGACTGACAAGTAGACAAACTTTGACAGCAGTGCGATGAGTATTATGAAAACTTTGAGAAAAGATGTTTGGCTTAGTATCAGCTAAAAGAGAGGTTGATTTTAGATGACTCTGCAAAGAAAATAAAATTACAAATAATTTCCATGAAAATTATAATTATTACTATTCCGAACCTTCTGCCACTACCAGCTGTGTTGCACAGTTCCAGGGGGCATCATCCACAATGTAATCTAGGTAAATAGCTCTGTGTTCCAAAAAATGTTCTTCATATAAAACACCTTGTGAATGGTGTGCCTGGAGCTGTGCAAACCTGGCAGAAGGAAAGTCTGGCTGATTTCCCCAAGTAAAGCTTATTATACTTACCTTATTGTACCCAAGTCTAATGTAATTTAATCTTAAAATAAAACCTTGTTCTCCTCACAGAAAAAAAATGCAATCGCCTGCTTCCATCTTGCCTCTCCACCTCCTCAACTATTTCCTTCCTAAAATTTGCTCACTCTGCATCATATCCAGTACAGTTAAAGGCCTGGCCAAATGCTCTCTTTCGTTACCACATATATATACTTGAGAAAGCTCCCCACACACCTCCACTCATGCAGACAACCATACTTAAAATTGAGTCTTAAGAATAGTCCTTGTCTAAAAATCTGAAAGATGTTTCACTTGAAAATTTGAGATGTGGCTCTCTATATAGCTTAGTGTCACTAAGAAATATGTCTCAACTACTGAATACTTTCTTTCCCCAGAATAATAATGCAGTGCAATCTCCATTATGAAAGAAACAACCTGCAAATAAGAGAAAGAAAGGACAGTTAGGAATATGCTTCCCTTCCTCATTTAAGTGCTTATCTCTTAGAATTGATGTTTCCTGAAGGTGTGTGTGCGTGTGTGTGTGTGTGTGTGTGCGTGTGTGCGTTTGTGTGTGTGTGTGTAGTACTCCCTAGATACTCAGAAAATTATAATATGCATGCCTAAACCTCACCCCAACCGGTACTGTGGAATTCTATGGGGATGTTTGGAAATGTTCCCATACAACTAAGAATTATTTTTAATGCATTGGAGTGAGAAATACTACCAAACAACTACCTGCTGGAGATGAATTTTGAAAGTCTTTAGACCAGACAGTCTCTAGACAAGATAACTATAGTTGTTAAATTTACTGCTATGAAATGGAGATGTGTCCTGGGGTCCTTCTGATTTCTATGAGTAGGATGTGAGGTTTCTCAAATGGACAAAGAGGTTCATTGTTGTATTCTAGGATGTGGAACACTGACATAATACCTAATAAATAATTGATAATAAAATGAATGGTAAAAGAAGAGTTTTTCTTTGAGTAAAGTCTGGAAATGGGAACAACCATAAGGTGACTCATAGTGAAGATTTAAATTCTTCAATGTTGTTGGCTTGGACTATAGGAAAGATATATTTAGTATAGTTTTCTTTCTAAAAATTCTCTCTCTGCTTCGCAATTCCTTTTAGAAGCACCAATCTTTTCATGAAGTCTTATAAGTTACTCTAGCCGTGGGAGGAAGTCTGATGATAAATAAAGAAATGGCACAATGAAAAGCAGTAGGGCTCTCAATCCCTCCGCTGATGAGACAGTGTAGAGAGAGAAGTTTTTTGAAGAGATAGTTTTGGTAGCGACAGGAGCCGTAACACTAAAGACTGTTAGAAACAGGAGAAATGGGCAGCTTCCAGGTAGGCAACTTTCGGAAAACTGTTAAGAACAGTGACTCCTCCAGTCTTACTATACTGAGAAATAATGACTCAGCAGATGAAGGGAAAGTCACACACAAATACCCACACCAAAGATGGAAGAGTTGTTTTTTAGTGATGACTATAAAGCTTTTTGATAAAATTGATTGTGCTACCTCAACACTTAGCACATATGTTAGGCCAATATTTTAGACATAAAAAATGAAATATGAGGGACTTCCATTCTAAGCTATGACATGTAAAGAGGAAATTATCACTGCTATCCTTACAAAAAGATAAAGACGAACAAACTGAAAATCCATGATTTTTCTTGGAACCATCACAGTATGAGGTTGTGAAACAAACCGCCACCCCCAAATACAAAGAGACATACGAATACAGAGACACATAGCCAACTTCAGAATACATAGAGAGAACGCAGTAATTTTGATGTTATTATTGGAGGCACAATATGAACTAGATTGAGAATGAGAACTTCCTGGAGGTTGCATTCTCAGTGAGGGCCCCACACTGCCCCGGGTTTTCCACCAGGAAATTTACCTAGATCTCATGATGAATAGCTGAACAAGATACCATTGTGGCACTAATAGAAAGAAGGAAAGAGTAACCATCACAAAAAATAACAAAGACCCATTCTCTAGGGAAAATATCTTAGCAGTCATATTAACCTACCTGGACGAAAGGCGTTTCTCCTACTCTAGGCCTTTTCAGCCTTCCTGCCTCACCTAAGGTGGAGAAGGAAGCTAAGAAACACTTGTGAAGGCCCTAGCCCAGGAACACAGACCTGTCAAAAGACTTAGATTTAACCACAAAATTATCAAATACTTCCCCTCTACTGTACCTCACCATCATATCAATAGGGCTTCCGGATAATAACAGCAGATTATATCCTAAAGAATTGCAGATACAAACTCTCTTTGACCTAGGGAAGCTCAAAGTCAAAAAGACAAACACAAAGACACTACAAGAATCCAAAGTATCTGGTAGCTCTAGCTAGCAAACATTAAATACAGCCCAATTTTTAGCCAAAATAACACAGAAACTAATATATCATATGTGGCCTTCAACCAAAACAATTAGAAAGCATACTAAAAAGCAATAAAAAAACAATCTGAAGAGTCATAAAAAAGCATCAGACTCAGATTCAGATATGACACAGATATTGGAATTATCAGATAGGCAATTTAAGATATCTAGAATTAATATATTGAGAGCTATGATGGAAAAAGTAGACAACATTCAAGAACTGATAAGTAAAGTAAGCAGAGAAATGGGAACTCTAAGAAAGAATCAAAATGAAATGCTAGAAATCAAAATATTCTAGCAGAAATAAAGAATGCCATTGATGGCCTCATTAGTAGACTGGACATGCCCCCCGCCCCCCAAAGTATACTGAGTTTGAAGACAGAACTACAGAAACTTCACAACTGAACTCAAATGAGAACATAGAATGGGAAAAAAAAAAAAAAAGAGCAGAACAGCCAAGAACTGTGGGATTACTTAAAAAGATGTAAAATATACATAATTGGAATTAAAAATAGATAACAAAGCAGAAGAAATATTTGCAGGACACAAGGTTAATACACAAAAGTTAATTGCTTTCCTATACACTGTCAATGAACAATTGGAATATGAAAATAGAGAAAGCAATATCACCTTGAATAGCCCAAAAAGAAATATTTAGGTGTAACTCTAACGAAATGAATACAGTATCTTTATAGAAAATTACAATATTTTGATTTTAAAAATTAGAGAAAATCTAAATAAATACAGACATATTGTGTCCATGAATGGGAATACTCAATATTGTTAAGACATCAATTCTTTCTAACTTAAGCTATAGATTCAGCACAATCCCCGTTCAAAATCTCGGCAAGCCATTTTGTATATATTGATAAACTTATTCTAAAGTTTCTATAAAAAGGCAAAATATACCTAGAATAGCTAACACAATAGTGAAGTATAAAGCTGAAGGACTCACACTACCTAGTTTCAAAATTTACTATAAAATTTCAGTAACCAAGTCAGTATGGTACTGGCAAAAGAATAAACATATGATACAACAGAACAGAATACAGAGTCCAAAAATAGAATTACAATCAACTCATCATTGAAAAAAAAACAGCAAAGGCAATTCAAAGAAAATAAAATCGTATTTTCAACAAATGGTTCTGGACACCCACATGTAAAAAGATCATATCTATTAATAAAATCTTACGCTTTTAATAAAAATTTATTCAAAATGAATTGGAGATGTAATTTGAATGCAAAAGTATGAAACTTCTGGAAGAAAACAAAGGAGAAAATGTGTGTGATTTTCTCAGCAATGAAGAGTTAAATACTAAAATAAAATTACAATTCATGAAAGAAAAATAATTGTTAAGTTAGAATTTATTAAATTCTTAAACTCCTACTCTGTAAAAGAGTTTTAACAGAATGGAAAGCCAAGCTACAGACTAGAAGAAAATATTTGAAAAATGCCTATCAGAAAAAGGACTTGTATCAAAATATATAAAAAAAAAAAAACAACAAAAAAAAAACAACAAAAAAACCCTCTTAGACCTCAAAAATAAGAAAAAAAAAAACCAATAAAAAAATGGGCAAACGATCTGAACAGACACTCACCAGGAGGATATACAGATGACAAATAAGCATATGACAGATATCACCATATGTCATTAGGGAATTGCAAATTAAAACAATGAAATACCACTACACATCTATTAGAATGGCTCAAACCTAACAAACTGATAACACCAGATGCCAGCAAGGAGGCGAAGCAACAGGAATTCTCATATACTGCTGGTAGAAATGCAAAATAGTACAGCTACTTTGAAACATAATTTGGTAGTTTTTAACAAAGATAAACATTAGTCTACCCATACAATATGGCAATTGTTCTTGTAGCTATTTACCCAACTGATTTGAGAATGCTGTTTCCACAAAAACCTGTAATGTTTACAGTAGCTTTACTCATAATTGCTCAAAATTGGAAGCAACCAATATATCTTTCACCAGGTGAATAGATAAAGAAATTGTGGTACATCCATATAATGACAGATTATTCAGAAATAAAAGAAATGAGTTATTAAGCCATAAAAAGCACAGATGAATCTTAAATGTATATTGCTATGTTAAAGAAGACAGTCTGAAAAGGGCTAGTTTATGTATGACTCCAATTATACGACATTCTGGAAAAGGCAAAACTGTAGCAACAGGAAAATGATCAGTGATAGGGCAGTGAAACTATTCTAATTGCTACTGTAATGGCGAATACATTAGACTACACATTTGCAAAAACCTATAGAACTTCACGGCACAAAGTGCAAACTTTAAGATGTGCGCAAATTAAAACATATTATTTAAGAGGTTGGGGAATTCCCAAATGCAATCTGAAAAATAGAATCTACACACATTACCAATGTACAAAACAATCTCACTGAAGAGTTGAGGGAGAAGGTGCTACCTAAATAACTATAAAAATGAGTGGAGTCTATAAAATGAAAGCAAAAAAATATATATATATTGTATACCTAGGTACTATGCTTTAGTTAATGAAATTGTTCCCCATGGAGGTATGGTTTAACAATTCTGATACAGCTATACACATATGCTGGAACTGAACAATTAAGTAGGTTGTGGCAGATAGCGAGGGCCAGGTTTCTCAGTGTTGGAGTGGGAGGTTACAGAAAAGCAAGGGGAGAAGGCACATGCCATGTGGAATTAGAGATGGAGACACCAGTATGAACTCATGTTTAGTTTAATATAGACACATATGATTACACGTAGAAATATTTATAAATATGTGTATATTCATGAATATATACATAAACATATACATATATATCCTTGATCTGTCAGTTGAGAGGGACTAGAAGCAATAACACCCCAATAGCAATGAATATACCTAGGGGCCAAATTTTGGTTTCTAATACTATTCTCCAATAAATGGAACCAGGACTGCTTGGAGAAAAGGCTGATTCTAGTACTGGGACAGGAAATACATAGGATGAGCCTGGATTAACTTGTAGTGTCAGAAAATAAGGAAACGTTGAGAAACGAAACAAACCATAAAACAAACCAAACGCAATTATGGCTATGTGCCAAAGGAACACAGGAGCCAAATGAATTGAATCCCAATGACCAAAGCTGTAATAATTTGAGCAACGAAATAAAATAGTATCATATTGCTATCTTATGAATAAAATAAAATTCATCAGTTTATACTGATGTAAATAAATGATAGAATAAAGAAATAAATGGAGAACAGAAAAATTTCTCACGCAGAATTCTAAATAATTTATGTACATCGTCGGTCCTCAAAGGCTGAGGAGCATAACTTCCCACTCCATTACAGACTGTATATAAAAACTTCCTTCTAAAGAGTGCAATATGGAAGGATGGAAAAGAAGAGTAACTTTACAGTGGAGAAAACTGCCAGATCCCACCTTAGCTGGGTTATTAAAGTCAACATCAACAGTGATGTCATGTTGATAGCATGTACCCTTTTAAGATGTGATATAAATGTTTCTTTACCTCTGGGGTCTCCTTTCAAAAATCCCATAACCCTATTCTAACAATGAGAAAAATTATCAGAAAATTTCCATAGAGGAACATTCTACATAATCCCTGAACAAGGATCTTCAAAACTGTCAAGGTCATCAAACAAAGTACATCTGGGAAAGCATTAACCAAGAGGACTCTAAGGAGACATGAGGATTAAATGAAATGTATCCTGAATGTGATGCTGGGAAAATGACATTAGGTAAAAATGAAGGAAATCTGAATAAAGTACAGACTTTAGTTAATTTTAATGTATTCGTATTGGTTTACTAATTATAACAAATGCACCATACTAATATCTAAGATCTTAATAACAGGGAAAACTGGGTACGGGGCATATGTTCACAATTTTTCTGTAAATCTAAAACTATTACAAAATAAAAAGCTTATTTAAAAAAATAAAATTTGAATTCTATTTTTCAGGTCTATGAAAACTACACTTTATTTCAATATACAGTTCTAATCAATAGCCAGTTGAAAGGTGCACATATCCAAAGGCTAATGATCTAATTACTGCTCTCACAAATTGTTCTAAATTATATGCTTCAGGCACTTATTACAGAGAAAGATTGTAGATGAAGTTAGAAGTTTTGACTGGAGTTACTTTCTTAGGAGAAAAAAATAGCTACAGGAGACTGGCAGAAAAATATGTATCATTTGTTTGGGATTTAAAAGTGACCAAATTGATTTTCCTCCAAATTCCAAACCAAAGTAGTCACCATTGGGCTAAAAATAGGCTAACTTCTACCTCCATCTCTCTTAGAAATGAGAGAATTTAGTGAAAGAGTAAAATTTGTAGAAATTAATGCAATGCCTTTGAAGAATACATTTTGCTATACACAACAGACATGTCCACTTCCTCAAGAATTCTGTTTATCAAGGACATGAAAATGTGTGTAAGGGGAAAAAAAAGAAATTAAGGTTTCTTGAGTAGCTTTATGAACACATTTAAAGGTGTTTGAATATAATATGGGTTTCCAACTTTCTACAGTGTGAAAACATCTTTTTACCATAAAAAGTTTAACAAGCCATTGCCTTAGTAGTAAGTTTACTTTAAATGTAGATTTATTGAAAAAATGCATTGCCATATGCATTTAAGAATAACTTTGTAATTCACCCCAGAGATTTATGTCTCACATCTTGAAAGTTATTAGAACATCTGAATGTTTCGCTTAAAATGTTCAAATATATAGTTTTTAAACATCCACACCGAGCTTGAAAATATGGTTTCCAGGAAGACTGTATTCCTTTCTTGCTCTTTGAGCTGATTTCAAGATGACTGTGTGAATCATTACTCAGAGCAAGTTTCTGAAAGGCATATGTCTTTATAACAGAGAAATGTGACTGAATATTCCACATCGAATATTTTAAACACTTTTCATGGTCCCATTTAAAATCATAACAGCTAGATTATTTCATTATTTAACATAAATTTAAAATTCTGCATAGCTAACATATGAAAAAATGTATAAGAATGTAAATACAGACTTGCCTGAATTTCCAGGTTTATTTTGAGGACTTTTATTATTTATATGAATGTAGTTTCTTTCTGTAAGTTTTACAAAACCCTTAAGATTAAAAAAAATTCATATACAACTCTCCCTCTGCCCCGTACTATGCTAAGGAACTGTGGTCCACTATTCCTTCCATCTCCTGTATTACCAGCTGAAATTCCTACTAAATTTCTTATAATCAAAGAGATTTTTATCTTTTTGATACTGCAACTCTTCTAAAAGGGCTATATATTTCACTCTTTATGTTGATCTCCAGTGAACTAGAAGTGAATTAACAATATAATTTAATATTTTCTAATGTTTCTAACATGTATTTTACATTTTTAGTGTAATCCTGATTATTTTGCTAATGTTGAAATATCATTGAGCATTGATGTTCATATTTTGCCTATTTTTTAACCTAATGTTCCCAATAAATTTTTGTTGTTCAAACTTCTTTTGCAAGTTATAAATGTTACATTCAGACTAATATATTTCTTAATTGCAAGAACATACGAAGAATCAGTAAACTCTTAGTCGTTACTCAAAATGAATCTCCCACTTCTTTCTCAGTCTAGTCTTCAATTGTGATAACTATATAAAATGAAGGAATAAATGGAGATACAGCTCTGACATTTTTCTGCTTAAATTTTCCATCTGATTTTTTTAAGTTTTTAAATAACTACTGAAAATTTTAATAACATTTTTAAACAAAATATTGTAATACTAAACATATATAGAAGCCTATTTGTGAATTTCCTTCCATGACGTTAATTGAAGATAAAATAATATCCATAATACAGTAGAATTTACTTATTTTTATTAAAATTATTATGTATGACCTAATCAGAATTACATTTCAGTGGCAAAAATGTGATGAATATGCTGCTATGCTCATTCTCCTTTTATCCTGGACACTTGACCTGACTAACAATTCAAACATTGACTATCAAGATTTTTCTTTTTATAGTAAACTTATTCGCCACAAATAACTATTTGCAATTCCCAGAATTCACTTTATCCAAACTCTAAAAATACTGACAAATATTTGGCAATATCTAGGTTTTAATATCACAGTTTAATTGATTATAAACCAGTGTTTAAAATTCAAAGTGATAAAGGTATACTAACTTTCCAGAAATTACTTTAAAATTATTATTATTTTTCTGAGAAGCTGATTCTTCTGCCAAGTCCCCTACCAATCTCTCTTGTATGCATCTCCCCTACTCCCATACTTCTGTCTCTTTCCTGCTCCCACCCTTCTACATTAGACTACTTCATCAATGACCCTACAATATCTTGCCTGGTTACTTATCTGTTTCTTGGTCTATGTGAACTTGGTAATTTACTTTCTCCATCATCAGAAGGCCTTTTGCACTGCATTATTATTTGTTCCATATTTGCCTCCCCATCTACATTGAGAGTACTCTAAGAAAGGGATGAGCATGTTTTCAAATGAGTATCTCATATTTTCAGGACAAAACAGATCATTGCACTCAGCAAATACTCAGTAATGTTCAATGAAATGTAGAGTGTAAAAACAAAAAAAAATTTCCATAGAGTAATGAAAAGGAAAAACTTATGACCCAATGCTGAACCCTCATTTAACATGGCCTATATACAAAATGTATAAAAATGCTATAAAAACATAAGTTAAAATTAAAATCATAAGGAAAGAGGATCATTTTGCAAGGAAATAACAACTGCAAACTACTTTAATGACAAATAGGAATGTTACTAACAAACTAGTGAATATAAGATATATTGTGAAAACTATTCAACAGTTGATGCTAAAAGAGACAAAACAATTTAAATGCATCAAAATTTATCAGCTTTTACAGAGTTCTAATGTTACTAATTTCACTACAAAAGAGAAATTAATATACATATATATTCATAAACAAATGTTTAATTTGGAACTGATTCCATGAGAGCTAAAACTGGATATGTGAATAGTAACTTTTAAAACAGCATCTGTGAAGTTCCATCTGAAGATAAGTTTGACATTTAAAAGGTATCCTGTTTCATTGTGAAGAAAAAAGTTGAATTCTTAATAAAAGAAGAAAAAGAAACTTTGTTTTTTGACATAGTAAAGTCAAAAAGTGACTTTGGTGGACTTTATACCCCTCCAAAGATAGCCTGTATGATGATAAGAAAGTAGTATTCAACCTCAGAGTATGTCCCCCCACCAGAAAAGATGAATAAAATTATGTGGAATAGAAAGCTCTAATATGACACTACGCCCTGTTGCTATATTCCTGACAACCCATTCTTCAGTAACATTTAGTAAATCCTTTACAATATGCTAAGCAGCTTCTTAAAATTTAATTCATTATGCACAAGAAATGTTCAAAGCTTTAAACATTAGCCTAGAAGGATCGAGGTTAATGTAGCCAAAGAAAAATGATTTATTTCTAGAGAAGCAGGAGAAAAGCAGGAAGGAATGGTTTGAAAAAGTAGGAAGAAATGGTTTAAGATTATATGAATGAGTTTAGTAATACTGAGGTATGATGCTTTACTTCTCCAACCATAACCTAGATTTGTGATAAAGTGAAGATTTACACAAGTTTAACTAGGGCTTCTGGGAAGCCAGGTATAAATAGCAGGCTATTCATTAGGGAATCTGTTATAAAGATGCTTCCTGATCTTTGGCAAAGGTAAATCCCAATAACAAGAGTAATCCAATCGATTTTCTCAGACAATGAGCAGACTCAATTTTGCAAATCCAGTAGGATGCAGAAATGAAGTCCTGACCCAAGAGAAGACTGCAATTTTAGAACAGGTGTAAAATCTGCCTCAGGGCCATTAATCTCTTGCTTTCTTTGACCCCAGAATTCACCATCAAATGAAAACACAAATTACACATTATATGTTGCTATTGTTGAAAATTCTCTCCATATAGTTTATGTCAGACAATCAAAGGAGGTTAGAACATTTTAAAAGTCTATTATTAAGATAAGAAAATACTAGGGCTATTAGATAATATTCAACAGATGTTTACACTGTATTAGACAAAATTATATAGTTCTATTTATGAATCACTTCATGAGTGAAGTAAGTTTATATAACACCTTGTCCAAATTTTAGATTGTTAAAAATAAAGACTCTTATCATTGATATATTACCCATGTACACTAAAATCTTAATCTAATATCTTAGTCAACATGTAAACGGATTGATGGAAATAATATTAGAAATTGTCATCTTACAAAATACTGAACTCTTCCAAGACCATCTTTGAATTTGATGATGAGAAGTGTAAAACCTAAAAAAATTACATAATTAAATATTGGTCTTGTTCTAGAAATCTGGAATGCAATTTAGTTACCAAGTTAAAAGTCCAATACATAACATTCACATTGTTTAACAGCCAATTTTCTGGGTAACCAGGATTTCCATGTGGTTCAAGTACAATAATATAAGAGAAAAAATAATGACTCATAATGGAATTATTTTTCAATTTTTTATATAGAATTTTTCTAAATTCTGTATTAGGTTCAAAGTATCTAGTTGCTCCAAATGACTATTGTCATTAAGTGACACAAACATTTTCCATCTAAAAAGCGTTATCATTCATTTTCGTTATCATTCGTTATCATTTTCTATTACTCTTGCCATTGTCCAAATATATTTAGGATATGGACAAAATAGAGTAGAGATATTGCATTTCTGTCTAGTATCTGAGGTTTTTCTATTGTTTGGTTTTGTTTGTTGACAGAAATGGTGTTTTATATACTGTAGGAAGGAGATATTATTTAAAATTAATTAACTTATATGACAAAAAAATCTCAAGTACACATTTCTTTCCTAATTGCTGGTTACATTTAGCCAACATTATGGTGAGCCAAAATAGAATGAATTAAAAACATCAGTTTACAGACACTGCTTAAGATGGTTTGAAACTAAATAAAACAATCAATGAAACATAAATCATGGATTTTCATATGCGAGAAATAAAGTAACTTTTTATGTATTATGGTAAGATTCTTACAAGCATATTTGAAGATTTAGTACAAAACAGCATTGTTTTTTATATGGTTTGCCACAATTAGAAGTATTTAGTAAAATATCTAATTGGGGGGAAAAAAACAAATTGTTTGGGTGCTCTTATGCCTAATACTATCCATCCCAATATCAAAACTGCATTAAGTAGACTCCTTCTCACTGTGTTGTGTAGGGATCATTCAGAGAACTTTAAATTACAAGTTTTTGCCCTCTAGAGGACTTCATAGTGAAAGGAATAGGAAAGTGAAAGGCAGAATGACATTTTAAAATAAACATATTGCATTTGGTTTATGATGTTAAAATGTGTGATTCTATGAAGCAGACATAGAAGATAAGTTACAGAATCTGCATTTGACATCTTCATTTACGTTCTATAAAATGTTATGATAATTCCTATACTATGTAGCCTGTACAATACAACTTCATTTGTTAATATCTGAGTCCAGGATAGTTAATGAATAATCCAAAATCAAATGTTAGGAAAAGTTTGTTTTAGACAGTTTATTAAAATGACTAATTTCATAACCTATAATGTTCAAAACAATTGAGTTTACTGGCCAAGGAAGAATATTTGTTACTGGAGTTTGTTATTAATTAATTTAGTCAAAAAGCATCTTAAAATATTTAAAATGAAGATGCTTAAAAGAAAATAAATAATATCTGTAAAGACACATGTACCTCTAAGTTCACTGCAATGTTACTCATAGTGGCCAAGACACGGAGATAACCGAAGTGTCTTTTGATAGATGATTGGCTAAAAAAGATGTGGTACATATGTACAATGGAATATCATTCAGCCATAAGAAAAGTTGAAATACTGCCATTTGCATCAACATGCATAAATATTGAGATTATCATGCTATGCAACATAAGTCTGATGGAAAAGGTTGAGAAACATATGATTTCACTAATATGTGAAATATAAAACCAAAAGCAAGAAAGAAGGAGACAAATGAAAACTCAGACACAGACAACAGTTTAGTGGTTACCGGAGGGAAAATGGGGTTGGGGAAAGGTAGAAAAAGGTAAAGGAGGTCAAATATATGGTGACATAAGGAGATTTGACTTTAGGTGGTGAACACACAATGCAATATACAGATGATGTATTACAAAATTGTACACTTGAAACCTATATAATTTTATTAGGCAATGTCAATCCAATAAATTTAATAAAAAATAAAAGAATTATGAGAAGTTAATGCAATAATATCAACCATTAGATGCAGTTGGATGTTTTACTGGACACAGTGGAACTAAACTCTAAGTATGTTAGTGTAAGTGACATCTTGAATTCTAATTCAAAATAACCTAGGTATCCTGCATTATTCTGGCCAATCTTTTTGTCGATAGGTAGTGTGATAAGTAATGTCTTTGCTTTTATATGAGAAAAGATTATATCACAGTAATGCTATATCTTTAAGTAAAAGACAAATATGGTCAACTACAAATCATATGCATACAAGGAAAAGTGTTTCTGCCAAAACGAATAATCTATATTTTATTTTGAAGATACTTTCAAGAAAATAAGAAGTCAAACTTACAGAAACAGAGTAGAGTGGTGATTGCCAGGGTCTGGAAGGTAGGGAAAATGTGGAGATGTTGATCAAAGGGTAGATATTTTTAGTTTTAAAATGAATGTTATGAGGATCTAATGTATAGCATAGTGACTAAAGTTAATAATATTTTGTCACATAGTGGAAATTTACTGAGAGTAAATCTTAAGCCTTCTCAACACACATACAAGTAACCATTTGAGGTGATGAATATGTTAATTAACTCAACCGTGGTATTCATTTCACAGTGACTATATATATCAAATCATAATATAGCATACTTTATATATATACGATTTTGTAAACTGTACCTCAATAGAGCTGGGAAAAACACACACAAAAGGGCAAAATTGCTAAAAAGATATTTTCAAGATATTCTTTATCAGAATACCATAAAATATGTGTTTATAGCTGTATGTTTTGATATTTCTCAGCATTTATTTAAAAGTAATAGTCATACTGGGAGACCAAACTCACCAGAAACTGGAAAAATAATCAACTCCCTAAGGTTCTTCTCCAGTGAATGGACATCTCTCCTATCAGACTGATAGCAATGAAACCTAAGTAAAGTTTCCCTATCTAGTAAGTTCACAATTCACTGTAGAGGTAGTGAGAGTTAGGGTGCAGGGAGAGGGGAACAAGCTTAAGTGTCTGAAATGAAGAGCCCCTGAGAAAATGTACTGGTCCTCATTTACATGTCGATCCAGACTCCTTTAGCTCCTGGAACTTGGCCATTTGCTCGCATCAGAGCCCCTCTAGCCTCTGCTCCTGCTGCCTCATTTCCTAACACCTCTGGTTATCTTAGACTCCTTGCAAGAGTCAGCCTTTCGTCAGGGCTGGGCTTTGGCCTGGCTCCTCACGGTGAGAGCCGCAGCTGTTCTGACAGCTCTGTAAAGTCACAGGAGCTGTGGCTTCCCCCATCTGCCTTTAGTGATCTAATAACACAATCCAGAAGTGTGTGGGAGGCAATGCCTACTGGAGGAAACTAAGATCAGTGAGAGACATGAAATAGAAGAAAGAACAAAAAATTCTTTGCCCCTCCTCCCTGCTCATGGACTGTTCTGTGGCATAGTGGTTCCACATGTTCTCTCTGGACACATCCTCTTTGTGCAAGACAACTGGTCAAGTCTTGTAAAGCTATGAGAAGAAAGGTAATGCAGCATCTTTTATGTCTCTCCCTCACCTGTGCTGCTCTGGAATTGTACCCCTAATAAAGCATTAGCATGCATTCCTTGCCACAGCCTCTTTTTTTCTAGACTATCTTGGCTAAGACAGTGATCAGAATCTGAATATTGGTTCAACTCTTATATATAAAGAATTTAAAACAATTAATTTTAATTCAACAAATATGACCTTCTACATCCCAGCCACTGGAAGGCTATAAACATAAATATAGCCTAGGCTGAGATCTAATGGAGATTTTAATCTACCAAAGGAGATAAATACATGTCTTAGAGCAATAGTTAACAACCAAGTGACATTCAAAATATTTAACAACCAGTAAGGCAGGGCACTACCAATTGCAACAAATAATACCATTTTGGTTGTTGAATTACTAAAGATGCTAGGGCAGCCAGCAGGCATGAATCTCAGAAGGCTAAGGTCTTTATTATATATCAACTAGAGAAGTACTATACTATTTTAACAGCAGGTATAGGAGCCCTGGTGTGTAGCATCAGCTCTGCACACCAAATACTCTAAGTCCCAAAGAGGTATGGACAAAGGCTTATCCAAGTGACTGAGATTTTTCATTAGTGGGCCACAAAGTCACACTTGATTTTTGATGAAGTATAATCCATTAGCTATTAAAGTGTACTTTTTTTGTCGCAACAGAAAATCAGGTTTAAAAAATTCAGTCAATACTGTTAATAGTGTGTCCACAGGTGTATATGACATATGGACTGATGTTGAGAACATATTCAACAAGAAATGTGGTATTTAATAAAGCAGTCATTGGAGCTTATGTTCATTAAGGGTCTATCTATAGTCTTAGCGTAATTTTATACCACTGAGGTGCTGCTTCAGCTTAGTTCACAAAAGTTTATAAAAGATAAATTTTTAGACAAACAGAAGCACTGGATTACTGAAATTCTCAGAAAACTTCCGTACTTTATGTACTCACCCTTGGGATATTTTGTTCTCTTTAAGGTAAGTTTCTACCTGTTTCTCCTGAAATGGATTCAAATGTATAGGAAGAAAAATTCACACACACTTTAAAGTTTGTACTTCAACCGCAGAGATATAAAGTACTTTTTATATACAATAAAATTTATGAATCTCTTTGGAAATTTTGACTTCATGTCTATATAATATCTCTATAATTCTCTTTTCTGTAATTCTGGTCAGTTCAGGATGATTCATAGTGGTGGAATAAGCTCAGTTACATTTGCCTTACGTCACGCATATGCTGAATTTGATTTGGAATGTCTGCACTTCTTTTTAACATACGGGTGACACTCATTTTGAAAATGTTTCCTCAGTTAGTCTTCAGTTAAATGTGCTAAGGTAGCTTGGTGACATACGCAAGAGGTTCACTGAGTGGGCCACATTTCTTAGAACGCTTTATTCTAAAGTCATTGATGTGAAAAAGCAACTCAGCAAAACTCAGCAATAAAATACACCAAATCTCAATAACCTGCCACCATTTCTTCCAAGATAACCTTAAATTGGTGATGATTAAAATCACGAATGAAAGAAAATTCAGTCCCTTAATTACATTCCTCATCACAACATGCAACGAGAGCTACTCACAAATTCTGCAGCATGACCTATCCTGCTCAGTGACGGAATGGAAGTTGGGCTCATGCACCTTCTCTTTCGATTTGAATAAAATGTTAAAGTATTTATTTGTCCCTTTTTCTTGCAGGTACTAATGTGTGCAATCTGAACTCGATTTTTTTCTATGTTTAAACCAAGCTACAAAATCTTTACTGATGCGAACTGACTAATTAGGATTTTGTAGCGTGTTAAAACTCAGGCGAACAATACTACAGGGTCTGGTTAATTCCACTTGTTTAACAGGCTGTTTGGAGGATATTGTTCAGGATGCAGAGGAATGATTACCTGATTCTGACCAGAGGTACTAAGGATAGGGAATTTGGCACAGCTTTGAAGGCTGAGTAATAAATCAATATTTAGAAAAGGACAGAAAGTAAACTTCATGCAGAGAGAATAATAGAGAATTAGAGAACACAAAACCATAAACGCATGTGTATAGAGTAGATAAAGAAAAGTAAAATTTAGAATTGGAACTTAAAGAAAAAACCTTTTAAATTATTAGACGTAATCTCCTCATTTGAGAGATGAAGAAATTCACAGAGAAACTGGGTCTTGGCAAAATCTAACCTTTGAATGTGAAATTTAAAAATATAACTCTAACCTCTTTTCCAAAATCCAGACTCAATAGCCAATTGCAAGTATATCCACCTCGATGTCCTAAGGAAATAGCAGAATTATTGTCTAAAATAGAACTTATCTTCTCTTCAAAAATTGTTGTCATCTAAGACTTCCATTTCTGTTAAGACTTCCCATTCCCTCAGGTTCCTAAACCAGAATGTGGATGTCATCCCTGGTTACTGTTCTCCCCATACTTCTAGTCAGCAACCAGATTATAAAGGTTGATTTCAGAATGTATCTCAAGTCCCGTTTCTCCTCTCCATCTCCTGATATCGCTGGCTTAATTGAGATTCTTCAACTCTCATTTAGATTATTAAAATAGCTTACTAACAATTCAGCATGAAGACTGTGAGATGCCAGTAGGGCCTCCTTACAAAACTGCTCAGCTGGCAGTTTGAAGTATTCCTGTGAAACAGGATTACAATTAGAATTAGGTTTGTAGATTTAGTAGTTATTAAGAAGTAATATTAGAAATCATGGAAATATTGGAAATCATGGATATTGCCCAAAAAGGGAGAGTGAAAAGAAGAGGTGAGGATAAAAATACAAAGTAATATATTTTGCTTTTTAACAGCCTACTACTGATTATTTTCTACAATCTTGCATGTGGATGTGGAATATTTTTCATCCATTCACTAGTTGTCAGAAAATTAACTAGGTAGACTTTCCAAATAATTACAAGAAGAAATATTAATGGGTAAGAAGGCTATTAGAGTAAAATGCTAAGCTAATAATGTTTGATGATTAATTAATCAGTCACAATATGATAACTCTATGAATTCAATCATACATTTGTGTTAAGTTAGTACCAATTTTTTGAAGTTTTAGGAAGAAGGAGCCCAAAAACATATTTTAAAAACTTCACAGGTTTCTGAATAATAGCTATTATTCATACCTAACTATATGAAGACAGTATTAAGATATACTGTATATTAAGTATACTGTATCAATGATAATGACAGCCTTATATTATAAGTTCTTATATTATAAGATCTGTCATCATTTGTGATCTCAAGGTCAGTTATTTTCATCGCTAAAGAAATATTCTTGATTAAATGTCTAAGTGACGGAGGCATCAGTTATTTAATCTCAATATGTTCACCATTTATCTTTTTCTTTGTACATGTCCAGGGTTTAGTTCTCTTCTCTCTCTTCAACAATATTTCTCAACCCTCATAGCTCATCAATTGGAAAGTTTAAAAAAATTACCATTGCCTCAATCCCAACCCATACATTTTTATTCAATTAGTTTGTAGTTGGATGTGGGCACTTATTTTTTTCTAAGGAACACACACGGTGAAGAATCACTGATCTACACACTCTCTCACTATTGAAAACTAATCTACACACTCTCAAATTTTATCATTACCCCAACCTCTTAATTTTCTCATCTATAATTTAATGATCCAAATCCGTATTTAACATCTCAATTTAACGTGTCCAAAAATGAACTCTTGACCATTACTCTCACAAGTGGCTTCTTCTCAATTCACTATTCACCTTCTTACATACAAACTATCTAAAAAATATGAAATTTTATTTATACTGCTACCATCCTTGATCTCCCTACTTATATTCTTATCTTGCAGCATTGTCTTCACAGAGCAGTCATAGTAAACTTTTAAACATGTAAATTGGATAATGTCTGCATAAAACTCTCCAATGATTTGGTTACACTTAAAATGAGGCCATGTATATGTACATGTATGGGGGTGCTCAGGACATCAGCATGATTTTCAAGTGACACAATCGTACCCATATATACCAGCTAAATTTATATAACGGTTATACGATTATCTTTCATGCAGCATTATTTACAAATATAAAGAAGTAGAAATAATCTAAACATCCTTCATGGGAAACAATAAAATCAATTTTACATTATAAACAAAGGAGGCCAATGCCTGTGATGCATTGTTTAAAGTGAAAAAAGTAAGTTTCAGCCCAACATATATAGTAGCATCCCCTACATTTAAAAACAGTGCATGTGTATGTTTTATATCAGAAAGTTTTATATCAAACTGTTAACAATAATAGTTACTTGAAAAGTGGACTATGTAAAGGGGTGGAATAACTAAAAGGAAGTTCATGTTTACTTTATAATGTGTATATTGTCTGAAGTTCACAACGAGAATATGTAATGTTGGTGATTCAAAAATGATCTATTAGACAAAAGAGCTGGAGGTATGTGTGTGAGCGTACACACGTGTGTTGGTGTATGTAGTTTTTAAGATCAAAAGTTGAAGATAAAAGGCAGTGAATATAGCATGGAGGCTATTTATAAATTCTGATTGTCTTAGGTTCCAATTCATGGTGCTCAAGGTAAGGGCTAATGAGCAAGGAATTTGCAAGTTGTCCATGATGGATAAGGAAACTTTAGCAGTATTAAATGATTTATAATATTCTCAAAATTATAATACTACATATATAGTATTCTATACGTACTATATATGCTACAAACACTTATATCAATTAATAAATATATGAATGTTATAAACATGAATCAAAATATATATGAAACCTGATGCAGATCTACACATTAGCAACTAGGTGGACACAGAATTGAAAGTACTTATATTTTTATAAGGTTAATAAAATGTAAGAAACTTCAGAAAATAAATTTAATTAAAATTTTTCACCTTTAAAATATTTTGCTTAAAAGAGAAAAAAATTAAAAAAAAAAAAAGATTGGAACCTGTAGTCCTACCCCAAAATAAGAAACCTATAAAAAAAGGAAAAATAAATTTTGCTTTCAAGTATTGATGTTTATTAGATATAATTTATAATTTACATTTTAATTAGATAACTGGATATTTAGAAATACAATTCTTAATAAATAAAGTGAAGTTTAAATTTTTTATGTTTTATATTTACATTAATGAACATTACTATATTTGAGTTTTCTATACTTTGAATAGAAAGTATAGAAAGTTTTCTATACTTTGAAAAGTTACATTTTACTCTTTTAATCCTTTAGATTATTACTTTTACTAAAACCCAAACTATATTAAAAATATTAATAACAATGTAATTACTTATTTTGCTAAAAAAAGAGAAAATAACATTTCTTTAATAAATATATAATAATATATGAATTATTGCATTATTCTACCATTGTTGTTCCATTAATGACACACAAACATTAATTAAATTAATATATCTATAAATTTTAGTCAATTCGTAGTTATGTAAAAATATAGCTTTATACTTTCTAAAAGCGATTTATTCTATAGAGTTATATATTTCAGTGTAGAAAGACAAAAGATATTTATCTAAAATGCATTAGCTTGATTTAAAACCGTTAAATATTCAACATGTATCCTGAGTTTCCATTTGAACTCCTGCTCCATGTGTCCCGTTCCTACTCATGTGAGTGGGCCACCACACTACCAGGATCACTTGAGGAAGAGAGAAGTATGTTTACTGCAGAATGAATGAGAAATACACAGAAACAAAGAAAGGTTTGAGGAGACTGGCACACCGGCAACGTCCTGGGCAACGGCAGAAAGTAGACACAGGAGGGCTGGAATCACAGCAGCTTCATATCCTCATGATCTCATCACATCCAATTGCACATTCAAACTCACAGAATGTTTCCAATTCACTCCATGAAGTATTGAAAACTACAACTATCCAACACACGTATTCTTGGCATCCATTCTGTGACCTTTGCTAAGCCCTGAGGAAGAATAAATATATGTTTCCTAGTCTCAAGGTGTCCCACCTACATAATAACTGAATTATAATAAGGGACAGGGGAAGAGAAATAATAAACCAAACAGAGTCAATCTGATAGGGATCAGGTGGGAGGAAATTTAAAGGATACACGAAATACTATACAAGAACCAATGAAAAGATTTAAGAACAGAAACACATCTAGGAACTTCACTTGGACCCATAACATCAATAATGACAGTGAAAGGTATGTGGATGGGCGTAATTTATTAAATCTGACAGCAGCCTGTACTCTACCTCTTGTACATGAGGAAACGTGGTAGCCTAGTGTTTTTTAACTGTCATCCTCTCTAGGGAGTGTCATTAAAATGAAATATCTTGATTATGAGTCTATCCCAGGGAAAACATCTATAAATAAAGTAATAATTTCTTTATCACTTCATGAAGAAAGCTACATCAATATTGAATTGTGGGTATTGTCTGCAATATCATATCCTATTTCCTGATTTATTTTTGTTTCCTCCAGGGATAGAGACTTGCTTATCATTTTAATTTGCAGAAATATAGTACTTCACAGAGCAGAGATGAAAGGGAAAATTTTTGGACGTCTGGTTTTGAAACTGCTTTTAAAAGAGTCCACAATTATGGGAAGTATTTTTCACTGAAATAAGCACAGGACCGTGTCTCTGGGACTTTGGGGTAATAAGTGGGCCATTGAATTCACTTAACCTCTTTTTGCCACAGCAAAAATGACACAGTAGTGCGAAACCGCACTATGGAGGGCTAGCGTAAATTCCCAAACAGCCTGAAAGCTCCCGGGTCCCCGGAAAGATGGTAGTTTAGGAGCTATTTAATCCAGGCTCTTGCCTTGAAGCAGACATGTGCCATTTTAGTCAGCTAAGCAGCTACAATATTATTCGAGATGGCAAATGCATAAAAAAACTTCCCTATATTTAAGTTTCATCATTATATAAAAGTTGTCTAAATTATTATCTTTTTATTTTGACTTCTGCCTTTTTAGGACTTCCACGCAACCCACTAAAGACCACTATTAGGTCGCTCCTTTTTGGTAGGTTTTCTTGTTCATCTCACCGTTACGATATTAGAGGTCCAATGTTGATATCGCATTAAAATATTAAAAGAAACAA
Organism: Pteropus vampyrus; assembly: GCF_000151845.1. Classification (NCBI taxonomy): domain Eukaryota; kingdom Metazoa; phylum Chordata; class Mammalia; order Chiroptera; family Pteropodidae; genus Pteropus; species Pteropus vampyrus. The sequence goes on from NW_011888869.1 coordinate 3,512,111, forward strand.
CTTTGTAAATACATTTTTATGTTCCAGAGGAGGTAAAATATACATAATTCAGCAACTGGGAGACAGTTGTACAGAAAATAAGCCCATAGCGCTTTTATTTCATACTGTCACTTTTTCATCGTTGTCCGAGATGCACAGAAGTTGGGCCCTCTGCTGTCATTTTCTCCTGCCTATCCAGCTCCCCACCATTGCAAACACACCAAATGGTTGAAAAGTTACTTTAATGAAAGAGACCTAGTCAACCAGATCATTCACACAAAGATGCTCAGAAATGCTGGCATCTGATTTGAATTGATTACATTCTACTCTGACATCTGGAATTTGGCCAACTTTCTACCTGATCTGTTGATTTAACATGAGAATTTGATATCTGCTGAAATCTTGTGGGTTAGATCTACTGCTTTCCTTCAATTAATCCATTTTCCTACTTTTCAAGATGGACCACACATACGGATTTTATCTAATCACCTCCAGAATGCATTTTGATACTTATATTTAAACATATATAAGTCTGACTTTATAGGAATTCAGAATATTTTAAATATGACAAAAGTCAAAAATAAAACACATTCAAGATGCTTTGGAAAGATATCTAGCTGGAAACGGGTGACTGCCATATCACAAATAATGTGACCAAAGGTAGAAAAGTCAATTAATCATTTCACTCTATATTTTTAAATGTTGTCTTATTTCCTTCCATCTTCTATCAATGAGTGTAAACAATGATAATATGTTCCATTCCACTTGTAAATATAAATTATATTTAATTATTATTGATCCTTATTAAAACACTGAGAATTACATACAGAGGGTTTTTTTTTTCCATTTTACATATGAAGATACGAAGGCTCATAATCACCCAGTCACTAAGCGTTCTTAATCATATATTTTATTGTCTCTTAATTTGTTCGAAAATTCCAGTAAGTGATCCAACTTTTAAAAAAGGAGTCTTAAGATGTGCCATGAAAAAATGATCAGATATTATACCATGTGGTATCAAAGTATTGAGTGCTAACACTAGAGATTTTAGAAGGATATTACAGTTGGGATATTTATTTCCCTGAGGTATACAGACAGATAGCATTGCCAGATAATATATAAGACGCCTGGTCGAATTTGAATTTCAGATGAATAATAAATATTTTTCAGTATAAACATGCTCTAAATTTTGCATGAGACATATTTATACTAAAAATTATTTTTTTAAAATCTGATATTTATATGTAACTGGGTGGCCTCTATTTTTATTTGCTAAACCTAGCAACCTTATTCGTAGAGCCCTGCTAACAGTCAGCCTCTACTTGCCAAATTGACCTCTTTGTCTGTCCCAGTCTGTATCAAATCTAGAGACATTCAATAAATCTGTCAGAAAATAGCAAATTGATGTTCATAGGTCTTTGTATGACAGACAAAGATATTTCCTTTGGCAATCATTATAGTGGGATAAAGAAATACTTCCTCATTTATTCAGTGATAGAGAAGTCCCTGATTTACTAGGTTTTACAAATACTATAGTGTCTAAAAACTGGTTTCTGAATAAAGAAATTGATGGCTGTTTGTCAGATGTGTTCAAGTCCTTTAGTTAAATGGTTCAGGGGACCGTAACATTGTAAAACGGTCCAGCTTAAGTGGTCTCCTGAGAGACTCTCACAGGAGTAACTCAGACCCTGGGACCTGGGTACCAAATTCTTGCTTGAAATATTTCTGTA